>NW_008345972.1:1524273-1566196 GCF_000622305.1 Nannospalax galili
CCTACCTCCTTTCTTTTACCGGTTCCGCCTATGTGAAGATAAGTCAAAGGTCCTGCTCAACCATGGTTAACTTCGCTTGGAAGCACAGAGGAAATGATTCCTCTGTGTTGACCCTCCTCTTTGTAGACTGGGCACTGGTTCAAGTCCATCTGGTGGGGTCTCCTTGGCCTACTTGATCAAGAGGACAGGTGACCAACCACCATTATAGGACATTTTGAGAGATGCTCATAGTCCCCTGGAACTAGTCAACCTAGGAGCACAAGGAGCAAAAACTGTCCTTTATGCCCCTCTGACAAAATTATTATAGGCTTCAAAGTATGTCTTTTAAACAGCCAAGAAGGTTCCCATATATATTCATTCTACCACAACCTTTATTAGTCATGGTTCTCCAAAGAAACAGAACCAGTAGAATGAATATATATGTATAGAGATTTATCAGCTTAGCTCACAGAATAGAGACTGAATATTCCAACAATGGCTGTACACTGGAGAGGCTGAGAATCTGTAGTCGCTCAGTCCACAAGGCTGGATGTCTCAGTAGTCCCAATCTGGTGCTGAAGGTCTGACGAATTCCAAAAGATCAGTTAGTCTTCAGTCTACAGCAGCAAGACGAACTCACCAGCGAGAGAGAAGGCAAGCAGCAAGAAGCCAGGCAGTCTCTTCTGCTGTGGCCTTTTATATGGGCTGCCATCAGAAGGTAACACCAACATTTAGGGTGTGTCTTCCAGCTTCAGATGATCCAATCAAGAAGATCTCTCATTTCAGTTAATTCCAGATCCAGTCAATACCCAGGATTAGCCATCACAAGTCCACCCCTGTGTTTGTGTTTTTACCAGGCAGGTCACCATGATAATGAGTAAAGAGAAAATATAAACAAGTTGAGACTTAGCATGATGCAGGTTTCCTCTTCTGTGGCAAGAGGTGTGAATGTCCTGCAGGCTAAGAATGGCCTTCCTTGTTCACCTGTTCACCAAATTGATTTGGAGCTTCCACCAATATAGACTGTACCAAATAAACTTTGTAAGAAATTGGAGGGTTGTTTTTTTTTTTTTTTTTTTTTTTTTTTTATCAACCTAACATTTGTTTCACTACTCCGAAAACGACTTTCAAATATTGAAAACCTGAAACAGTAAGAACTGTAATGAGACCCATGAATGTGTCATAAGTTTATCAAGGAGTTAAACTCAGAAATGAGATTGGTGTAAATTATGATCCACAGGGAGTGAGTCAGACATAGGCTTACAAATTTCCTTATAAAAAGCAGAATGGAA
The DNA here is from genome assembly GCF_000622305.1 of Nannospalax galili. NCBI lineage: Eukaryota > Metazoa > Chordata > Mammalia > Rodentia > Spalacidae > Nannospalax > Nannospalax galili. The sequence goes on from NW_008345972.1 coordinate 1,525,545, forward strand.
TCAGGTCAATGAGGTTTGGTTTTGTTTGAAGTTATGCATGTACTAAGTAGGTAACAGCCATGAATACAGAACACAGGCCTATCGGCAGCCAGGCCAAGAGAGTTAGAATTGGCTGATGGGCTACAGTCACTCCTTTGCATCTGCCACAGCCAGAGGGATCCTCTTAGAGCACATCATTCCACTGTTTTCTGATTGTTTCTGCAAGTCTTGCTTTAAGGGTTTTTTAAACATGAAGACAAGTGCCTGTGAACTAACTGCATTCCCTTCTGCAGGCATGGCTTTCTGTTGGGTTGTTTACTTGGCCTTTTGCGGGGAAAGGAAGTTTGGGGGTTTGTTTGTTCCTTTATGAGTTAGTAGCACTTACGTTACTGTTTATTTGTTACAGAGTTTCCTTTGAAAGAAGCACCCTGAGTGTCTGAAGTGGTGGGAACATGGAACAAGACCAGGATCCACTTGGTCAGGGAGGAGACCTTGACACTAACTACACTCTTGGGATGATACTTGAGCTGATTCTTAAATAACAAGTGCAGTTTAGTCAGGTTTTTCTTTTGTAATATATTTTTGTTGTGGTTTGTTTGCTTTGAGAGGGCAGATTAAGAAAGGATTGGGAGGGAAAGGAGGTAGCCAAAGAATAGCCCAAGGTGGTCTCCATTGGATGTGGGTGGGAGTTAAGTCTTTCTTGGGACCTTCAGTTGTGAGCCAGTTTCCTGCTGAACTGTCTTCCTCCATAGGAGTAAGGGCAGAAGGCAGGGCACCGAGCAAGCAAGGGCTTGGTAGCACATCACCCAGGGCTGGCAGAAATACCAGGAGAGCTTTATATGCTATTTAAAACGTTACAATAGTCACATGAAACAAATGAAAGAAATATCTGATATACTTTAGTTTAATACATCTAAACTATTGCCATTTAATATATATTAGATTAATCAATATAAAAAGGTTTTGTTGTTCTATTTATTTTAGTTTTGTTTTTTTGAGAAAGTTCTTGTTACATAGCCCTGCTAGCCTCACATTTTGGACGCTTCCACCTCTGCCTCCCAGGTACCAGGATTACAGGTGTCTACCAACATGCCTGGCCATTAAAAGTTATTAATGGGTATTCTGTTTAGTTTTCTGTACCAAGTCTATGAAACCCTGTTAATATTTCATGAATGGAGTATATTTGGACAATGTTAAACTTTCATCAGAGGTATATTTGAATTATCATTTAGATCTTATAAGACTTAGAGTTAAAAGGTATGTTTATTACTCAACTACTTCAAAGATTCATACCTTGAAGTAGCTGAACTAAACAGTAGCCATTTCTTAATTTGAATAAATAAAAAATTAAATGCCATTAAAACTTGAACCCATTGGCAGCACTCCTTCTAGACTGAGACTTGAGTTGTAATCATACACATAGTGACAGGGTTTACATCAGGTAAACCTGAGAGGGGTATATGAGAAATTAGAAAGAAACATGGGCAAAGTTTGATGAGAGAGAGGGAGAGAGAAAGAGAGAGAGAGAGAGCATTTCTGAAGAGAGCACAGAAATAGCTAGGGGTGTGGATGACTATAAGGAAATAGTTTTCCAGTTTTCTGGAAAGTTGCTCACATGAACTTACAGCAATTGTGACAACATGAACAAGACCCACTCAAACGCAAACCAAACAAAAATCTATCATAGAACTGAGGAAATGGGTAACACACCCCAACCTTAGCTGAGAAACTCTTGGCAACTGATCACTACTGGAGGAGAGTTGGTTTTCTTTAACGTAGTGATGCTAGATAGGCTGAAAAGACTTGAGTGGATGAACTCGCTTCAGTGGATGAACTCACACCAAGGGATATCTGGGTATACAAACTTGATTCAATAGACCTTAATATATGACAGGATGCATTAAGTCTGTTGGAAGGACTATGGGGGGGTTCAGATAGCAGAAGGAGTCTAAATATGATCAAGAGGAACTGTATGAAATTCATCAAAATATATATTGAAGAAAAAAATAATAGAGCTACTATAATATCACAGAAATACAAAGTACCATTGTGTCCCAAATGCAGGCACTAATGGATGCTATTTAAAGCATTATTTTAGTAGTACAATGATCTTAGAAAATGCTAAATTTCTATAGGGAATAACCTTACCTCTTTCTGTCTGCCAAGGAGGTATTGCAGCATAGTGGAAATATTTATTATGCTTCCCATTACAGTCCTGCCTCAGTAAGAGATGTAGATGAGGAAGTCTTAGAAAAGGAACTTTTACTTAGTTACTCTTGGCCTGTTTCCTGGCTCTTAGGTAGGTAATATCACACCTTCCTCCTAAAAAGTTTTGAAAGAATGACTTGCTGTACATGGGGAGGGATTGGAATACTTTCATATCCAGTGTACATATTTGATGTCTCCTACAATAACCTTGTGACTTCCTGCTTTTAGGCAGCATTTGCCCTAGGAAAAACATTGTTTGGATATTGTTTTCTTTTGTCATAGTCAGTTCAGGTCCAGGTAGCCTTCTAGAAAGCACAGTTACATAGTAGGTCAAGCTGAATGTGGCTAGTGAAGAGCTTTAAAATGCTCTGGACTGTACCAGCTAAACCCGAGATAGCTCAGAATAGCTTCCAGAAATGTGGCAGGGAGTATGAATCAATCCAGTCATCCTTCAGGAAACACCTGTTGTGATGACCTATTTTCTAGCTAACAAGGTGAGCCTCTCAAACTCTATCATCTATCTATCTATCTATCTATCTATCTATCTATCTATCTATCTATCTATCATCTATCATCTATCTATCTATCATCTCTTCTTCCTCCCCCAGTCAATGACAGAGAATGGACTTAAACCCAGGTCTATTCTGTCTCCCATTCAGTGACACCACGATTTGCTTTAATCTTTACTTCTTCACTTGCAGTAGATTTCCTTGATTCTATTCTTTGGAAGTACCATGAGGTGTTTTCTGAGAAGAACTCACTAGGAAAAGCAGAGTCTAAGGAAACAGGAGTCAAGGTAGATAACATCACATTAACTCCCGTCCTCCTCTCTCCTACTCAGCAAACCAAGGTCACTGTGCTCTCTCATCTCATGCACCTCTCTGGGGTCTCAAGAGTCCATTGAAAAATGACAGCTTCCTCTCTGCTCTCTTCCTGCCTGTAGGCTCCTTCACAGACCATACTTCCCCTTCCTCCCGATGAGATACAAAACCAAGACAGCTAAATGCTGCCCCCAATATAGGCAGCATCTTGATAGTGCTGCCACCTTACAGCCCATACCCCTTACTTCTCTGTCCTGTAGGAAAGGCAGCTAACTAACCATCTGTATTCATCTAGTCCCTGTTTTCCTAAACTGATGATTTGGCAGGGGGGCATTTGCTGACCCTGGGGGGGGGGCTTCCCCTCCCAGTGTTAGCCCATTCCTAGAGCTAGTATACATGTTTTTCACAAACAAACCTACCAATCCAGGGCCCCCAAACCCCTCCACCTCCTCTTTGGGGCTCTGACACACTAGTCTACCTTTCTTTAATCACCTCCAGAACAACTAAGGACAGTCCTATGTTCCAACATCCACTCTAAAGACTCAAAAGAGTCAATCCCAATCCAGTTCACCTAGCCTTCCCATTCCTTCTCTTAAAAAGCACAGCAATGCCCCTTGTCTTGTTCCCTTCACCCTTTCATGCTTTTCACAGTCCTGGTGCCTCCCTGTGTGACCCTGTGTGACGTGTCAGATACTCTGTAGGAAACTGTGACTAAACTTCTTCCTTCAAGACAAGACAGTTATTTCTGTGCACACATGATGAAAACATCAATCTGTGATTTCAGACCATCTATGAAAACAACTCATGCACCCCCTCTGGGAGACGTGCCTCCATGGGCAGTGGTTCCATCTCACCTGGCCTGGGTCCTGTTCTCAGCATGATCTTACCACAAAATGGATTTTCAAAGATTAATTACAGTCAGATCATTGTATTGCTCCCTCTTCAGACTAACAACTTAGCAGATTTATTACAAGGAGGTTGAATATTTGCCAGGTATCTGCCCTATTCCAGACCCTCAAATGTCTTCCATCAAAGGAAAAGAACTAGATTGCTCCCCAAGTGTTGTTCCATCTGGGCCCTGATCCTTCAACATGGGAACAAAGCCCATCATATTACTAGGTTGAAAAGTTCATCCTGACCTGTTGTAAGTACTCTGTAGTGACTCTCAGCAGAAATCAGAAGGAGTTTAGAATACAATTTTTTATTTATTTGGCATGCAACATCTGCAAAGTTCATTTCTTTTCACAGAAACAATGCCCAATAGCAGAATGAAGTTCGAAAACATTCTGAAAGACACATTTCTCCATAACTTTTGTCTTGACGGAAGTGACAAAAACTAATTAAATGGAACAAAATGTTCTTTTTGGTTAGGCCACAGCAATTCTTTCTGTGCTATTACAATTACTAGTACATCACCGCCCTGAGCCCCTACTTCTTGGCCTATCAATGCCAGAAGAACATGTCTGTTACAGTGTCACATGGCCAGCCCCTTTCAGAAGTGCCTCTGTTATTAAGCATGTTTGCCTGGTGATGTGTATCACACATAGATTCCTTTAAATTAATTGTTTTGTCTTCTGTTTGTAGAACTCATCGGACTAGAAAGTTGTCTTTCAGTAGGCTGGCATTGCGTTCCATGTCTTCTACTGTGGATGTTAGATCTCCTGCATGGTGAAGTGGGCTGTACAGCTCGCAAACATGAGGGAATGGACTTTGACTCTGGTACTTTTGCATTGAATTCTATTACTATCATTTAATAGCAAACTGTTTCTCTTTTATCCTACAACCATGTGATTCCTGAATGGCCATTATTGGTCTAGTTAAAAAAAGTAATAACTAGGAAATAATCTTTTTGGTGTCTAGTGATCATGGATTCCATTTTGCATTGACTTTCCAAAATGGCTTTTACATTCATTTAAACATATTAAGTACTTGACATATTTCCTTGTTTTCATTCTTTATTTTTTACCTTCAGTGAAATATTCAGGACTTGCAAATGTTATCTTATTTCAAACTGCAGTTTCTAACTGGGTATCTGCCACTCTGCAAGATTCTAGCTCATAGACAGAGAACAAAGGATCAGTTACCCCACCCGTGTCTTGCCTTATGAACCCATAGGAAAGCAACATATAAGTAGGGTAACTGGACCAGTATGAGCCGGTACCACAGAAGTGTAGCAATACATTTTCCTGCTTGGGTCTCCCCTATTCCCTTTAGCCTTCAAAGTTACCTAAGGTATTTGTTTCCCTGGTTAAAACCTTGCAGTAAAATTCCATCTGCTAACGTTTTAATCATTGTGAATTTTCTGGATCACGGAATCAACAGAACACACTGAGGGAAATACTACCAGCACTACACAACACTTCCCAGCAGTCCCATGCCTCTGCCCTGACATCCACTAATCCTACTCATTACCGACCTAAAACAAAAAGCCCAAAGCTCTAACATCAGTGTGTTACCCTATTGTGGTTGCAAAGTCAAAGTATACTCTTCTTTTTTCTGAAAAAAAAAGCAAAGTAAAACAATGTCATAAAACGTTGTTCATATTCTGTAGACAGGCTTTGATTTTCTAACCTCTAGGCCATATCTGAAATTACCCATCATCCTTCTGTGCTATTCCCTTCCTTTCAAATTGCAGTTTTCCCTTTCTGCATCAATATCCTCAGTGCTAACACTAGAATACTAAAAGAGTCTGCTTCAAACATGATTGCTATGATGACATGGCTGTGTACATGTATATGTGCGCATGTATGTGGATGTGTGAATGTGTAGACTCATGTGTTTCCATGTGTATGAATGTACCTGTGTGTTTATGTGTATGTGCTATGCATATATTTGCTTGTGTTTGTGTGTGTATGTTTGTGTGTATATGTGTGTATGTGCACATCTGTACATGTGTTGGGTATGTGTGCATGTGTTTGCAAGTGTTATTTGGGTGTATATGTATAAAAGCATATATAAATGTGTATGTGTGTTTATGAGTGTATGTGTGTTTATGTATGTATGTGTGTAAGTACGTGCATAATATAATCATAATTCTCTAACCAACATACTTGCTGAATTTGAAAACATTTTCTTCGTTTGTCCTGAGGGTCTCAGTAAGTGTTCTGTGATACCTCTTCATCATGTGAGTTGGGTGAACCCTTCATTTCTATTCTGCACCCGTGCCCATGAGTTCCAGTGACCAGAGAAGACATAATTCTCAGATAAGAAGGCACATTCTCAGGTTCAAAAGTGCTGTCCACCTGTCTCACTGCCTGGAGCTCCCCTTGCATATGGTCCCCACCCAACAAATGAACACTGGAGGGAGAGACATCAGAGATGCACACACCTTCCCAACAACAAGGAGCTCCACAGGGGGATGCAGCTCCAAGCAGTGAAGCAGGTGGCAGGCACTTCTTTAGACAGTCCAAGTTGGGGCAGGTTTTGCCTAACCATTGCTATTTTAATTGACTGAGGATTTAGCAAATAAGAGATACTAATAATTTTTGCCTGATCACAACATCCATAGGACGAATCTGCCTTAAAGATCTTGCTAGATTTCAACCATGAAAATGTAAACATAAATCTGGGTAATGAGCAGTGACTATTATACATATTGTAGACATATCCTTTTATATGTATATGGTCTGTAATACAAGGATACCAAGTCCAAATAGTTGTTGTGGGCCTGATCTTTTTAATTGTCTCTTAATTAATTAACTAACTCTCTCTGTCCCTCTGTCTCTGTTTCTCTCTTTATCTCCGTGTGTGTGTGTGTGTGTATCTGTGTGTGTGTGTTCTTATATCCCTGACACTGGGATACAGAGAATTGTGAGGGCTTTGTGTATATATATATGGTCTCAATAACACTTTATTTATATAGACTAAAATTTGACCTCCATATATATCATATATATAAATTTGAGCTCATATTTTTTATGTTTTATGAGTATATTGATACATTTACTACTGGTCCTAGTGTTATGAAACATAGGTTATTTCCATGTTAATCTACTAGAGAGAGCCACGTTTGAACCATACTGTAGTAGAGGATTCCTTCACAGTTGTGACTCATGTACAAATGTCTCATCTCTGAAATCAACACTCTGCCATCCTGATTCAAAAGCAGGCATTATGTAAAAGAATGTAGCCAAATCACTGCCTTTTAGCACACAGAAAAATTAATTCAAAGTGGGTCAAAGCCAAAAACCAGGGTGTAAAGCTGCAAAAATCTTGAAAGAAAACAGAGGGACTGAATGTAATGATTCAGCTCTCTAATCACAGCACTCAGGAGTTCAAAGCAGGCATATTGGCATGAATTTTAGGCCACTCTAGGCTACATAGTGAATTTAAAGCCAGCCTGGTCTACACAGGGAGAATCTATCTCAAAATCTGAAAAAGAACAACAAAACATAAGAACGGATGGAAGGAAAAGAAAGACATAAAGAAAGAAAAATGTAAAAGAAAAAGAAAGATAAAAAAGCAAAAGCTTTTAAAATATGCTATTCCCTACATTTTTAATGCTACTAACACTTAGACGTTTGCACATGTGTCTTTAATCTCTATGTATCTGATTCTTTAAAGGGTAAAAACTCATTCAATTTTATGTCTTACAGGGTTTAGACTGAATTCAATATTGTATAACTGTAGTAATTTAACTGTGAACCTAAAAATTTACAGGCACTTTTGAAAGAGCTGTATCCTTGCTCTGGAATGTGTTACTGAATATGTTAAAGCTATAATGAAATGCTTCTTCTAATAATGTGGTTATTAAATTTAAATTTTTTTTAAATTACAAAAAAAGGGTACGTGAGGCGGAAATGTTCATGAACTTGAACTTGCCATAATATCTTAGCTACAACATAATAACATGGGCAACAAAAATACGTAAAATAAATAAGACTTGATTAAAACCCAAACATGTGAAGGGTTACTATCATCAGAGTCAAATGGCAATCTGCTGAAGAGGAGAAGTAATTTGCAAGTTTTACCTCTAAGAAGGGATGGATAGTCAAAATATATGTATAATTTCTATAACCCAACTAAAATTATTCTGCATCTAACCCTCCCACTTAAAAGAGCAAAAGAACTGAATAGACAGACATTTTTCCAAAGAAGACATACAGATGACCAGTAAGTACATGAAAAAATGTACAACATAACTATTATTAGGTAAAGGGAGACCAAGTTGACAGTAAGGTATCACCTCACATCTGTTGGGGTTGATATTATTTTTAAAATGAAATGAATAAATGTAGATGAGAATATTGAGAAACTGAAACCCTGTCCTCAGCTCCTAGAAGTAGTTGGGAGGGAGAATTGTGGGACACTAGGGAGAGTTGGACGGAGGTAGTAGTGGGTGGATATGAGCAAAAAAAGAAAAAGAAAAGAAACTCAAGATAGTATATAGCCACTATGGCAGTTTGGTGAGTCCCCTAAATTAAAAATAGTATTATCTGAACTGCAGAGATGGCTCAGCAGTTAAGAGCACAACTGCTCTTTCAGAGGACCTGGGTTCAATTCCCAGCACCCACATGATGGCTAACAACTGTCTGTAACTCCAGTTCCAGGAGATCTGTTGCCTTCTTTTCACCTCTGTGAGCATTGCATGGCACAAATGCACTTACACACATGTAGGCAATACACTCATACACATAAAAATAAAATATTAAAAAAAATAGTATTACCATAAGATCCAGCAATTTCATTACTAGACACAAAGAATTAAAAGCAGACTGGAACTCTTGTGCATGAGTATTTATTGGGACAGAATTAGCAAAAGGTGGACCATTGGGGGTGAGCAGAAAAATACAATGTGGAGTATGCAGGAAATGGGATATTAAAAAGGAAGGAAATTTCGATGTATGCTACAACATGCATAAAACTTGAGGCCATTGTTTGAGTTAAATAAGGTAGTCACAGAAGTGTGTTACTGTGTGATTCCACTTTTATGAGGTGCTTAGAATGATTCCAGTACCCAGAGAGAAAGTATAACGATGGCTGTCACCGGTTGGAGAAAGGTAAAATGGTTAGTATTTAATGAGCACCAAGTTTCGGTTTGGATGAATGAAAACATTCTAGAGATGGACAGTGGAGATGGGTACATAGCAAAGTTAGTACATGCCAATTCTGCTGACCTATACCATTAACAATGTTTGAGATGCAGTTGAACTGTGAATTTTGTATACATACATTGAAATATCACACTAAATTCTATTGGCACATCCATGTTATCTATAATAAAATTCACTTTTAAAGCACAGTTTTTTAAAAAATAGTAAGGATGGTAACTTTTATATCATACATGGTTTAACCATAGTAATTTAAAACCATCCTATGAGGTTGGAGAGATGGCTCAGCAGTAAATAAAAATGGCTGCTTTTGCAGAGGACCTAGGTTCAATTCCCAACACCCACATGGTATCTTTATCTTACAACCATATTTATCTCCAGTTCCAAGGGATCTGATGCCATCTTTTGACCCACTGGCATTGCATACGCAGGTACACTTGCATACATTCAGCAAACCACTCATATGTATAAAATAAAAATAAATAAATCAAAAAAATTAAATGTCATCATGCTAATCAATTTTTGAATTTTATTTATTATTTTTATTTTATGTGTATGAGTGTATTGCCTACATGTGCGTAAGTGCATCTGTGTTGTACAATGCCCATGGAGGTCAGAAGAAGGCATTGGATTCCCCCTAGAACTGGAGTTACGGATATTGTTAGCCATGATGTGAGTACTGGGAATCAAATCCAGGTCCTCTGCAAGAGCAATCACTGTTCTAAACTGCTGAGCCATCTCTCCAGCCCCTTTTATCAATAAATTTTTAAAAGAAAGGAAAATACACTTTTTTTTCTGCTTCTCATAAGTGTAATTACAGTTCATCAAGGTAAAATGTAGCATATAAACAAATACCAAAATAACCCAGTATCCAGAGATTTTTTTCACCTATGCCTGAACAGATTGTAATCTTTTTCTAAACTCAGAGCAAACTTTGAATTATCTCTGAACTGCAATATCATATATATCTCCTGTCTTCCTTGAATGAGCTAAAGGAGTTCCTTATGATCATGACTAGCTTAGTGATACCAATGAAAGCCTGGGACATGGTGGATAACTCAGGCGGCAGAGTAAGGAGAACACACTGGCCCAGGTCTTTGTTGTGGTTTCTATGAAAAGGAATGGGTAAGGCAAAGAAAAGGGCTTAGCCTTGTCTAGAGTCTAGATTGAATCATTTCGGGGCTCTTGGGTACAAGTTGGTTTTGGTTGCCTGGTTCCAGTCCCAGGAGTGATTAGGGTAGGTATACAGTAGACTGAGTTATTGACTCTTACAAAGGAAGTGGTTGGGATGCTGATGTTGGATTGACTGATTTGTTTTTGAAAAGTGCCTTTATGAAAAATATTTGCAATGTGTGGAAATTAGCTAGGGTTAGTCCCTCCAAGGTCGGCAAAGCAGCAGAACACAGAAAAATAAAAGACTTAGTACACTTGACCTGACAGCTGTCCTACAACCTGAGACATTTTTGCAAGTCCTGGAATGTGTGATCAATATAGTCAGAACTGGAGGATGGAGAGATGTTTCAGCAGTTAAGATCTGGCTGCTCTTGCAGAGGACCCAGGTTTGATTCTGGCACCCACATGGCAACCAACCATTGTCCATAACCCCAGTTTCAGGGGACATCAAGCCCTCTTCAGTCCTCCGTGGGCACTGAACAACATGGGCGCACTTATAATCATGCAGGCAAAACACTTATACACATAAAATAAAAACAAAATTTAAAAAATTAAAAAAATAAATATAGTCAGAGCTGGTTCTTGTGGCCTCACAGTCTTAAAAAGCCTGTGCATTGGATTATAACTCAGTTTTCTTTCTTTAGTCTTACTCTATGTGGTGGGAGCACGCACACACACACACACACACACACACACACACACACGTGTTTATTTTTTGACCTGCCAGTTCCTGCATAAGGAGTCATCGATCCAGTTCTTGGCCACATATTTTATAAATCTTGCCTAACCAATAACTTTGGCATTTGATATCTGCATGCATCAGCCAAAATTTCCATTTGAGCATTCTAATTTTTTTCATCTTAAAAAGTCAAGAATAATACTTGTTTCAATGGGTATTAAATAGAATCCTATGTCCTTGGTTCCATCTCAGTAGTTTTACTGGCCCAACACTTAGCAGCAGCATTTTTAAAGCTTTATTGAGGGCACCAATTATAACAATGATTAACATGCAAAAACACAATATGTGAAATTAAATAGATTTTGATTTGTGTTTCTCTACCTCCCTTCACGGATTCACTGTATCTCTGTGTACTTGTTTTCTGTTCTGCTTTTCACTATACTTTCCTTGACTTTTTAGGATCAAATATCTTCAATAGCAAAATCCCAAACAATACAAACTGTTTCTATAATTTCAAGTTGATAATGCAGATGGAAATTCTTGCACGTTTTTCTTGACTGTATTGTTTCCACGAATATTGATGAACTCTAGTACTAATGAACTATTTGTACATCTGTATTTCTTTTCTTTTTTGCTTGGAGCTGAGAGTGAATACAGACCTCATCTATACTAAACATGTACTCTGTTGCTGAGTTACAACCCCAGCCTAACTCACTTGAATTAAACCACAGTCACTGACTAGTGAGATAAACACATTCTTCCTAGATATGATGGCTAAGCATAGCTTGGCTTCATAAGCAAGACATGTATTCTGAGTATGCAAAGCCAAGACAGCTTGGCTTGCTTTCTTCTCTTGGCCGATGTGCAGTTCTCAGCCCCATAATCACAGCACTCTGTGCTAAGTTCGGTGACTTTCTGAAAGTCTTGCTGAATCTGTGCACATTTTGTCTTTAGATACACTGTGCCCCATATGTATTTTTAGACTGACGATGCATCTAGACTCTCTGCCATAGGCCTGGACTCTGTTCTTTGCATTTCCCACACCATGCGGGATGCCAAGGCAGAATCAAACAGAATCTTATGAATTTTTGTGAAGCACAGTACTGGGTCCATTTCATAAGAAAAGCCAGGCAGAAATGCAACTTGATACATGTGATAAGCTAAAAATTACCTGTTCAGCTTGGTTCCAAGAAGAGTGAGAACCAACAGACTACTGCAGCTGGCCTCCTTCCAGCTCCCTTGTGAGTGTCTTGGCAGAGAGGCAGCTATGGCCCGGTGGTATTATAGCACAGTGGGCCATCCTCATGCAGTTTTGATGTGGGACAATGAAACCATGAATTGTACTTGCAGAAGAGCTTTGATGAGCAGTGTGTGGATGTAAAAGTGGATAATGAGTTTAGACAGGGTGAAGGAAAGGACACCTTTACTGTTCTCCAGGATCTGAGGAGGACATGTGGCAATGACATTGAAGACCACTTTCAATTTAACTGATTTCAAAAGATGAATTTATAAGATGTGCTCAAATAAGACCGGTATGTTAGAACAAGTCCTAAGCAACTGAGTTTTCTAAACACAGTGTTGAGTATAAGTTTTCAATACTTCATAAAAAAAACCTAGAAAACCATTTTTGAAAAATACAATAAATGAAACTTTGTATAATAAGAGAAACGAGGCAGATAGTGGTACACTCTCAAATTCTCTTTAAATTTTATGTTCTCCCAATTCAGTGCTGGTTACGAGCAGAGTTCTCTTCTGAGACACCTGTATAGCTTCCCGTCCTCCTTTGTTTCCCTCTCTATTTCTTCTCTCTGAATTTTTAAGGGATCAACTCCAAAATAAATCTCCTAGTCTTTAGACCTGTTTCAGGGTCTACTTTTAGGTGAATTTTCAACCAAAACAGCTATTCCTATCAAGAGAGGTGCCAAGTTTTGAACAGGCTACAGCCCTTGCTTCCAAGCAACACCATATTTTGCAGCTATGATGAAGGGGCTATGATGGAACTTGTATAAGGTCCTGACACTTGGAACAGATGGGAGTCAACTATACTACAGATGAGAAAATGACAAAAGTGTCTCCTGGAGCAGAGACTTTTAGGACAAGCTGAGATTGACAAGGCTCATAACAGAGTAACAATTCTAAATTCTGTACTCCCCATGTGTCACGTACACAGAAGGTGGCTGGAGGCAACCATGGCACAACCAGGAGTCATTCCAAGAGAGCTACGTAGCTGAGTGGGGAGGGGCGTGATGGGGCACTGGAAAGCCCACGAAGCCATAAAACTTGCCAGGAGCAGAATGTAGGAAGGAGGCTCAGGCTGAGGAGTCTGAATGTTCTACTTTAAGCAGTGGAAAGATCTTTGAGGTTTAAGAATCATTTTAATAATAACAAAATATATGAGAGTGTCAATATCAAATTCTACTTTGGAGAAAAACTTCATCTGCAATTTGAAGGATGGGAACTGTAAGCAGGAAGATACATACTAGCAAATTAAGTTTATACAGATGGGACTAGGGCTGTAGCTCAGTGGGGCAGTGAGTGCTGGAAAACATTAATCCCCTCCACAGACATACACATCAATCATCTCAGAGATTATTAGTGTCTCATCTGGGTTAAAGTTTATGGAAGAAGAGAAGAGAGAGAAGGGCAATGAAAAAGCCAGGTGTTATGGTGCATGCTGGAAACTCCAACACATAGAAGACTGAGGCAGGAGGAATGTGGTTTGAGGCCAGGCTATGCTACGTAGTGAGTCACATAGCAATACTGTGTGTGAAAGGAAAACTGTACCGGATATTTTTGTTGCAAAGGGTGTGTGTGTGTGTGTGTGTGTGTGTGTGTGTGTGTGTGTGTGTGTAAGACACTGGATCTATATCAGTCTCTGGAAAGGAACATGCAGGAAATATGATAAAGCTTCTATCAATTAAATCTAGAAGACATCTGGGAACAGACCTGTTGCCAGAAGAGAAATCTGACCTTTATCCTGGGTACATAGAAGAATTTAAAGAATGGGAGAGACGGAACGCTAACCTCTATAAGGAACATGAATTTAAATACATATAAGGTGTTATTTTAACAACTGCTTGATTTTTTATTATGTGAAATTAAACAACTCAGGAAATAGATATTTGTATTGACTTCAAGAGTTCCAATATATAGAGAATACAGAAATTACTATTTTTGAATTATGTTTCGTTTCCAGCTTGCAAAGTTAGCGATTTGAAATAAATGCATGGAATATATCTGTGCATGTTCAACTGTAGTTGACAGAGTAGGATCAGACAGGATTCACCACAGAAAGAACCTTGGTCATCTTAGGAAGATGTTGAGTTTAAGGAGAAGGATCTAAGGACGTTGGCTCATGAACTGGTGGCACTCACAAATCTGGCAGGGTTGAAATTACAGGGCAGGACAGCAAAGTAGAAACACAGGCAGGATTTGATGCTCTATCTTTTTCAAGTCCTTGGAACTGGTTTTGTTCTTAAGGCCTTCAAGAAGTAGGAAGAGGTCCATCAACACCATTGAAGGCAACCTCCTTATTTAAAGGCAACTCACTGTAGGTATTCACCACTCGGGGCACTGTCTTCATAGTGCCTCTCTGGAGGTGTGTGAACACCGGCTACTGTCGCCTTGCCAAGCTGACACAGGAGGTACTAACCACAGATGATAAAATGTGCCCTGTAAATTTCTACTGTTACAGCATCTCTGCATGTGTCATATGCTCATTTCAGGCCACTTGAGCATGATGACTTACTCCATGTTTTTTACTCTTTTCATGCCTGTCTGTATCTTTGAGCAGATCAAAGTTATTGATAAATTGAAATGGATATAAATCCAATATTTTCCCTATCTCTCTAGTGAATTGTTTTGAAAATTATTTAGTGATTCTTCCTTTCCCTGATGTTTAACAAAGCCAGCTTCCTGATATACTCCATGGCTTCTCTCTTTTGTTCCACTGATTTAAACATGGTAATGATTTTATTATTAGGATCATATCTCTTGAAATGAGTAATGATTGTGATGGCTAATATTGACGGTTAAGTAGGCTAGAGGGCACCTCAGCTATTAAGAGCACTTACTGCTTTTGCACAGGACCAGATCTTGGTTCCCAGCACCCACATCAAGCAGCTCACAACTTCCTATAACTCCAGGTTTAGGGGATCCAACAACCTCTTCTGGCTTCCACAGTCATCCTCACACATGTGTGTACACATAAATATAAATAAAATTGAAAATATTAAAGGTTGGGGCTGGAGAGATTTTTTTCAGTGGTTAAGAGCACTTGCTGCTTTTGCAGAGAACTTGGCTTCTGTTCCCAGAACCCATGTCATAGCTAACAACCATCTGCAACTTCAGTTCCAGGAGATCAGTCACCCTCTTCTGGCCTCCATATGTACACACACACACACACACACACACACACACACACACACACACGGTACACTTATATACATACATGTGGGAAAAACACTCATGCATGTGAAAATTGAAGTAAATAAAATTATTTTAAAATATTGATGGTTAGCTTGACAGGATCTAGACTTACCTAGCAACCATACCTCTGGACAGGTCTATAAGGGAGTTTCTAGTTTGAGTTTACTGAAGTGGGGAGACCTACCATAAATGTGGGCAGCTCCATTCTAAGCTCTGGGAAATAAAAAAAGGAGAAAGCAAGCTGACCACCAGCCTTCCTCTCTCTGCTTCCTAAGTGCAGATGCAATGTCACCAGCTGCCTCACTTTTGTGTGCCTTCCCTGCAATGATGAACTGTGAACCAAAATAAACCTTTTCTTCTTTAAGTCACTTTTGTCATGAATTTTGTCACAGAAGAGTGAAAAGTAACAGAAAGGTGGTACCAAGAGGCAGGTCTTTGATGTGATACACCTAGCTATGTCTTTGTACATAGGCTTTTGAAACTAGCTTGTTGGGGGGATGTGGAAGAGTTTGCAAATGTGGGCTTTAAAAACCTGAGAATGCTGTAAATAGAGCTTAATAGGTTATTCTGGAAGTTTGGAAGACAAGAATACCAAAGACAGTGCGAATAGTGTATCCCTGGCATATGAAGTCTCAGAAGGAAAAGAGGACCCTATTTCAACTGGGCTATAGGACATTTCACTTATCATAGAGTAAAGACTATAACTTCACTTGTCCTATGCCCCATGAACTTGGCTGAGGCTGAATCAAAAAGTAATAAAGGGACTGGAGAGATGGCTCAGAGGTTAAGAGTATTGGCTGCTCTTGCAGAGGACTGGGTTCAATTCCCAGCACCCACATGACAGCTAATACTATATTCAACTCCAGTTCCAAGGAAATCTAGAACCCTCTTCTGACATCTGAGGGCACTGCACAACACAGGTGCACTTACATACATTCAGGCAATATAATCGTACACATAAAAGTATAAATAATTTTTTAAGTAATGAACAAATTTGATTGAAAGAAGAAATTTCAAGATAGGATAGCATTCAGGCTATGTCATGGCTACTGTTCACTGCTTCTATTCAAAGCTACAGTGGGAGATAGTAAAAAGTTATGAAAAATATGCAGTTTGGCAAGGAAAGTAGTGTTTCAAGTTTAAAGGAAGTTTAAAGTTGCCAACAAGGAGGATGCAGAGAAAGCAGTTGTAATTGTTAAGGAGATCAGCACCATGAAAGAGAGACGTCATGCTCTGTACTGGGACAAAGGAAAGATTCCTTAGGGCAAGACCCACACAATTGAAGGCTCCAATTTGTAAACATGCAAACTCATGTGAAAAGAAAAAGCCTAGGCTGGGAATGGTGTTGCTTGCTTTTAATCCCAGCACTCTGGGAGACAGAGCCAGGTGGATGGCTGTGAGATGGAGACCACCCTGGTCTACATAGCCAGTTCCAGGGCAGTTGGGGCTACAGAGAGACCTTGTCTCAAAAAGACAAAGAATAAAAGAAAGGAGAAAGCCTGAGCTTAGAATGCTGTAAAAGGGGTTCCATGTCCCACAACAACCACCACGGGAAGTGTTTCCCCTGTTGTCAGCATGCAGAGCTCATTGCAACTGTGGTCCAGTAGGAAAGGTGACCTCTTAAGCTGGCAGCAGGACTCGATGGCACTGTCTGCATGGTACTAGTATTACAGACACAAAAGATGCAAGAGTGACGGTTCATGGAGTCTGTTACCAAGGCTTCTAAAAGGCACTCAGGACAGGCAATATGTGGCAGGGTCATCATTCCTGCAATGCAGCCCTCAAAGGCCATTGGATGTAGCCGACAAAGTGAAACCTAAGTTGCAACGGAGGTCCCTGGATGCTGGAGATCCGGAGCCTTTAAGACATCTGCCAGTGATAGCTGCAGAAAAGGGATGAAACTGACTCAATGGAGAAATTACGTGTCCTGCGGAAATGAGAGGTGAAGGTGCAGGGCTGCTCAGGCCACCTGGAGACTACATGGTTCTGTAATGATCTCCAGGTGCTGGACATGGAGCTTTGGAATTTTCCCCGATTGATTTTGGCCTTGCTTTCCTTCAGTCTTTCCTTGCTGTGACCACATTCCTTTCTGTCGGAATACCATTGATTCTGGGCAATTATACACTGGAACTATGCTTTTTTATTATAGGAGCTCACAGTTAAGAGATTGCCTTACGTCTGAAAGGAAACATGGATTTTCGTCTTTTAAACAATGTTAAAACTATTTGAACTATTGCAGACTGTGGGCACTTTTGAAGTTGAACTAAACACTTTTTATTATGAGATAACCATGAGCCTATTGGGACAAGGAGTAAAGGTTATAATAATAAAAGTGATGTGTTTGACTATGAAGGTGACAAAAGGTGGACTTGTAATGATTAATATAGATTGTTAGCTCAATTGAGGCTGGAGAGATGGCTCAGCGGTTAAGAACATTGGCTGTTCTTGCAGAAGACCTGGGTTCGAATCCCAACACCCACATGGCAGCTAACAACTGTCCATAATTCCAGTTCCAGGGGCTCTGACAGCCTCTTCTGTCCTCCACGGGCATTTCACGACACAGGTGCACTTACCTACATACAGGCAATGCATGCATACACGTAAAATAAAAATAAATAATTTTTTTAAAAAACATTTAATATAAGCCAGGCGTGGTGGCACACACCTTTAATCCCAGCACTCAGGAGGCAGAGGCAGGTGGATCTCTGTGAGTTCAAGGCCAGCCTGGTCTACATAGTGAGTTCCAGGACAGCTGGGGCTACAGGGAGACCCTGTCTCTAAATGACCAAAAAAAGCATTTAATATAAATTGTTAGCTTAATAATAAGTATGTCTGGACATATCTGTGGAGGAGATTCTGGATTGGGCTAGAGGTGGGAAGACCTATGCTAAAGGTAGGTGGCATCATTCCATGGACTGCCATCCGAGACTGAGCAAAAAGGGGAAAGCAAGTTGAGTACCAGCATTCATCTCTCTATGCTTCCTGAACGCAGATGCAATGGGATGAGCTGCCCCACCTCCTGCCAAAATGCCTAACCTGCCTGGACGAGCTGTCCCATCAAGCTATGAGTCAAAATAAACTCTTCTTTTGTCAGGCATTTGGTCACAGCATGGGAAAAGCAGCTAGTATAATAATTTTTGTAATTTTTTCTATAATAAAGATGCTATTTAATTTCTGTTCACTTTTTAAATAATGACATTTGGTGGAATTGTGCTATGAAAGTCTTTCTGTTAGGTATTTAGGTGAGGTCCATAGAAAGGAGAGGTGTTTGGACTTATGTAGACACACTTAGGTTTACTTAGGTCACAAATGTTTCTAAGGGTTAGAGGTAGTGCGCACTCAGGAGATTTCAAAGCATGCCAAGACCATGTTACTCAGCGCAATTCCTTCATGCTCCTTGTCCTGCTGATGGTTGGAATTCATTAACAGGGTCAGATAACTAATACTGTAATGGCCAAATTGTGTGTTTTCATCACATTCATAATGAAAACACCACACATCTCCCTCTTCATCATTTCTAAAAACGTAAGCATCTCCTCCATTCTCCCCACTTTGCATGCAACACCTGTTCACCAGAGCTGTTTCGGAGAACTAGTGCACCATGCCCTTCTCCAGCAGCCCCAGTGCCTTGTTGTTATCATTCAACATAAATAGGAAAAGCCCCTCACAGCGCTTAGGCTCTCCATGTCCCTTTTCTCACTCTTTACTAGTTTCACTTCATAGATTCTTACTCAAGTCAGGCTCCTCTCTTCACTACCTGAGCCTTTCATTGTCTGCTGCTCATGCGACTGTGTCTGCCGCAGCCCTCCCTTCTGCGTAACTGTCACATACACCCTAGCTCTAAAGTCAGTATGCAATGCCAATTCTTCCGTGAATCCACTTGGCATCATCACTGCTGGCCCAGGCCAGGTCTCCCCAGGCTCTGAAATGCCAAGTCTTCTTGTTTTAAATGTTTGTTATGGACACCATCTGCCATTCTTAAATGGATTGATGTGTTTCTCTGATTTTAGATTATCCTTCCAATATCTTGGATGCTGCTTGAATTCATTTACTAAAACTTAGTCATAATTTTTATTTTTTCCTTTCTTAACAAGCACAGATGCCTAGAACAGATAATGAGCTGACTTTTAAAAATTTGATAATCTTCAGGATAGTATTTCTTTGCTTAAAGATTTGGTAACTGCTTAAATAAACTTAAAGTGAAAGAAATATGGCATGAGGAATGTAAGCAAATGGGAAGGGAAAACATGATAGTGGAAAGAAAACTGCCTTGATTCCTTTGCTAACTACTTGAGGTGGTTAATTTCATCAACTGGATAAGAATAAGAAATGCCTGTGTTAGTGAGACATATCTCTGTGTATGTTTACGATAGTTTCCAAATGCAGTTAGATATTGAGAGTCTGACCCAACTGATAGATTAATCCCTTGAGTCCTAATATAGTGGCATTTTTGAAAGGTGATGAAAGGTGGGAGGTTGGTTCTTGTTGGAGGAAGCCAATCGTTTGGGGCATTCCTAGGGACTCTGTCTTGCCCTACTCCCTTCTTGTATGTTTTTTACCCTGCTTTCTATCTTTTACAAAGAGGCTGCTCTATCACATGTTCCCATTACAATGCTAATTTACCTTACCATTGGCCCAGAAACACGGAGTAAGTGCCTGAGTACTGAATTCTCCAAAACTGTGAGCCAAAAGTGTATTTCTCCACTTAAGTTTTTTCTGTCAGGCATTTTGGTCAGAGTTATGAAAAGTAACTAACACAGATTCCATATCACATATATAGATAAGCAGTCCACCCAATCACCCATCATGGTGACTATCAAAGCCTGGTTCTCCATGACTATTACAGATATCTAGTCAAAAGAGATAACTCTGGTTTAAAGACAGTATATTAAACATAATATGATGGATGCAGTCCTCAGGCAGCCTCCTGAGAAGGTGTCTTGGAACACTGATTTTTCTTTTTCTTTTTCTTTTTTTTGAGAAGATCAAAGTATATCCACTCTACTTCAGAGAGCCTGGGTTCCAGTGTGCACTGGAAATGCTTCTTCTCTTCCTGTCAGGAGAGAAGACACACACCTGCTCTCAGCAACTTGCTTGTAAGCCAGCAGATTTCTATAGCATTATAACTGAGTCTTATGATGATCACATATAGAATTGGAGTCATAACTAGCCAATCTGTTTAAATTATGAATAAAGATAATTTCATGATCATTTAAAAATTACATAACTATTTTAAAATGAAATAAAACATTAGTCTTCTTGCTAATATGTGTCCTACTTAAAGACTTTAAATAGTCCTGCTCTTGGGTGAGTAAGAAATGTTTCTAAATACTTCCCTTTGGTCATACATTTTTATGTGGTCATATGATAAACCTGCATGTTAAATTACTTTGACATACTATCAAAATGCATTTTATATAAAGGGATCTTTTTTAGCTGAAGTTTTTACTTGAAAGAAGATAATCAATATTACTTTCAACGTCTCAGAGCCAGTAAAATAGGCAAAATAGAATGTGTAATTTCCTCCCTTTTCCCTTCAGGACTGCATCTTACCCCATCGCTAAAGACAAGCCCTTCTGGGTAGGCCATTATTTGCAATTTCAGAAAAACATAAATATATTATCTCATTTTTAGATCTGACAGAGTTGATATCTCCTAATCCAAACCAGGACTTGCTCAGAAGAGTAAACAAGTGTATTACATGCCTTAACTCAGCTGACTTTGTGAAACTACTAAGGAGCAGAAACAATCATTATACTCAATTTTCAGAGGGGAACCAAGGCATTGAAGGTCACATTATCCCAAGATTCCTATACACCTGAGTTAGAACAAGAACCATCCTGTGAGTCAACAGAGCTTGTGGTCCTCTCAAGTCTTGCATGAAACTCAGGATCATAGGTCTGCCTGTGTGGGTATGCAATGGGGGGCATTGTCTGGTGTGATTTGTTTTATACTGGCCATAGCTCTTGAAACAGCTTTAGTTTTACCTCAAGATGGAAAATGATTTAGTCTTTCAATAGAAAGCTAAGAGAGATTATTTCATTTCCTACAATAGACAAAATTCCCCAGGGTGGCCCCAGTATAATCCAGAATGTGTTATGGAAGATGGGAGGGCTTGCCTGGGCACAAAGAGGAATTGAGTTGCAGTAGCCAACTTCCAATCAGGCAGGTTTATATGCATGTGTCGTGTGTGTATGTGTGTGTGTATGTACATGTGTGTGCATGTGTGTGTGCATTCATGTGTTCAACAAACAATCAGGAATAGTTGATGCTGTGCTCCAGGTAACAACTGTGGGAGAGATGTGTACATTCCCCTGAAAACCTTCACTGTCTATGGTGTAAACTGTCATTGAGCAAATGAGTGAGATTACACACATCACTATGAAGTTGAGTTAGATGGGAACTAGGAATCCTAAACTACATAGACCCAGAATCCTCATATGCCTCTATCCAAAAGAACATACATGAACAGACATATATCTGTCATCTGTCTATCTGCAGTGCTCTGGCCTTAGATATTTTCTTCCAGTTTGGGATTTCTATATCATTGGTTATGGAAGGGTAAACTTAGTAAATTCCTTAGAATCGGAGATACTGTATTTAGTCACAAAAGAGTGTTACGCAGGCAAGTTGTTTATTGAGAAAAATATCAATGAATCACCCAAAAAGTAATAAATCACATATGTATATATTCACACACAAATCCACACACAGCTATACAAGTGCATATATATATGTATATATGCATATATATGGAAAGAGAAAAATAAATCTCACCATTTGCTATATTATTCTATAAAGCCTCTGAAAGCACTGTATTAGCAAATACTAAACCACCACCACTCCTAGGGGAAATGCAAAGTAAGATTCCTGTAAGTCTCTGATCACAACATTTTCATGATCTAATCAACTCACAGCCTTGTTATATACAATATTTTTGTTTGTCTGCTTGTTTAAGGCTGCCTTACCTAATTTATACTGTTGATTCCATGACATGGGACTCACAGGCTGCAGAGCTTTGGTGAAGCTTATCTGAAACTGTAAGACACATCACAGTCCTCAGGAACATGACCCAGCACTTCAGCACTGTATCTGAGACCACGGTAAACAACAAAACCAGAAATAAAAAGAGCAGAAGGGCTAGGTGGGAGCAGTGAGGCACAAAGCACAATGTGTGCAAGATATAGTCTGCTGTGAGAAGGTAAAACTGCAGGCAGTGCCACCTTCTTCCCTGACTGGAGGTGCATGCTGTTGATAGGTGCATCCCCCCAATGACAGAGGAAATACCAAGGGTTCTGATGCTGGGGCTGCAAACAAATTTTAGCAAGTAAAGAAATTTGCACATATGGAATGGATGAATGACAAGGCTCACAGAATTCCTTATTCGAAGAAACAGCTAGTATTTTCCAACATGCTAACTATTTAGGAATATTGGGAAGTCTTAAAAATAGCCAGTTGCAAGGTCATTTTCATTCTTACACAAGTTACTGGTTTTAACAGAAATCCTTTTAGATTTTATACCCCAAGTATTTTGTTGTCTTGATCTAGAAGATCTCAAGCGAGCTGAACTTTTCATCTATACCCTTGGCAGGGCTTTGGGATTTTCCTCTAGCACATTTTCTTGTGTCTTCTGGGCCAAATACCCCATTGTTGTGGCTCTGTGTGAGAATACACGAAGGACTGCAACCAGGACTCAGAGATTTAAGACACACATTTATCAAATGTGAACATGGTAGAATCTTCTGTAGCCTCAATGTACAAACTCTTTTCTGGGACGAAGAGGTCTAATTGTTACAAAAAGTCCCAATGAAACAATCTGTTGGCCCAGAAGTCTAAGGATGCTCTGTACGTATAATCTAGTGTTTGTCCCTGGGTATTCTGGTGCTTAAAGAACTAGATCTCATGACTGGCCTTCTACCATTGGAAAAAAACAAAATGACCTACAGACTCATGGAACTACCTGGATGATAGTCAAATCTTTTCATCTGGCAAGTAATAATATAGTATATCAGACAGCAACTACTCATGGCTCCCTTAGAGAATGTTAGAGGAGGAGTTTTAAGACATATGGTGCACGCAGTAATGTATCTCCTGAATACCACCATGTCATAAGAGTGGTGAGCACAGAAATAGAACCCAAAGGTTCATTGGTATAGCTTGAGTGAAGATATCAGTGTGGCTGTTCTAAAACCATCACAGTACATCAGGTCCGAGTCAGCCTCAGCCTAAAAGTAAGTCTTAGCTCTGGCAACATGAAGTGAAGTTGTTGGACTGTTTAATCCAGTCTCCCAGAAATGAGAAGGATGTGGTTCCTATGCCCCATTTTCACCCTTACTGAGAATTGAATCAATCCTAGAACACTGTAAAAAGCAGAATACTGTGAATCACACGCAAGGCATCAGTGAAAGCTATCACGATGAATTAGGGAGCAGAGCAAAGATACTCTGGCTCTATTTATTTATTTATTTAGTTAGTTAGTTAGTTAGTTAGTTAGTTAGTTATAGTGTGTGTGTGTGTGTGTGTGTGTGTGTGCGTGTGCACGCAAACGTGTATGTGTGGTGTATATGCATGTGTGTGCACAGGTAAATACACCCATGCATGCACACAGAGGCCATCACTCTCTACCTTATTACCTCAAGACAGGATCTCTCACTGAAACTGAAGTTAGGTTGAAAACCAGCCAGCTCCAACAATCCTCCTGTCTCTGCTCCCCCTACCCCCATGCACTGTAGTTGCAGGAGTGGGCACAGCCATGCCTAGCTCTTTACTCTGACACTTAGAATTTTAAACTTACATCCTTGTTCTTGAGTAGCATGTGCTCCTACGCACTAAGTCATTAACTTTGCCCCTAGCTCTTCTTGAACCTATATAAGGAGACAAAAAGCAAGGTGTAACATGAGGGGGTCAGGGGGTTCAAGATCTACTGAGATGAAAAGTGATGAAACTTGGAAACTGACAAGCAAGTTCTGAGGGTAGGTGTGGGAAGGACTGCCTGCAGGACTAGAATAAAAGGCAGCAGTGAGCAGGGATTAGGGGGCCACAGAGTAGGACGTGAAAAAATGAGGGAACGGGGCATCTTTAAGACATCAGATCAGGGGCAACCCTCAGCCTGAGGTTCATACCTGTGCATCCAGCCTCATTTACCAGGGAAGAGAGCAAGCAGAGGTGAACTCAGAGGGGCCAGCAGATATCCAGTCTGGAAGGTTTCCCCCAAGGACTTTGATTCATATCCCAGGACATATAAGATACTATTGGAGGCTTGTGAGCCTGTGAATCAAACAATATAATTTAAACTGAACAGAGGTGAAGACAAAATCAGGAAGACTATTCAGAAGGTAGTCTGGGCTTCAGAGGATGGTGACCTTGAGCAACACAAACATCATAGGGGTGATGGCAACAGGTAAGACGCTGGATGTATCCTGAAGGTAGGGCAAAATGTTTGCCTGAAGGTTTGGGCGTGGAAGATGGAGAACAAAATGGGAATGGGGATGACTTCTAAGATTCTCCCAAATTCTTGAAACATGGGGATTCCAGCACCCACAGAGAAGTAAACTAAGTAATTCTCTACTTCTACTTAAGACTAAGTAGACTACATAGCAAATCCCCTCATAATTCCATCCTGGACCAAAGTTTATGAAGACTCAGGAAGTCAGCAAAATATGTTTCAAAAAGTAATCAACTCACAAATCTCATCAACTTTCTGAAACTAGCAAGATTCACATAGACCCTCCTAATGGGTACCAACTGGTAGGGACTGAGATTCTCCAACACGGCAAGCTGCCTGGAAGACATGCTGGGCAGCTCCAGGGAAGCAAGCATGTTTTACGAGTCATCATCCATAATGGGGTGGGTGTTTTGGCGAAGTAGCTGCTTTTGCATAATTGATATATCTATAAGTAACTCCTCACCCATACTCTTGTAAGGAAACCCAATAAGCTCACTGGTTCACCAAGATGGGCTTGGATAGAACCTTTCCTGTGGTCTGTTGTCAATGCATTGTTCACATCTCCCCAGAAAATTCACACAGCACAATTGTTGCCTGAACAGGAGCCCAGAGAACAAAGATGAGGCCCATGGTGGGATGGGATCTTTTTGAAGTCTAGGTTACTCAAAGACAAACGTGGCTAGGTTTGTGTTAAGCTGGAGTTTCTCCTGAGAAATATTAATAGAAAGCCAAATGTTGTACTAGGGATCTTCAGAAAGACTTTAAAGCCTGAGCAACAGTTCATAAAAGACATGAATGATAAAACACTGCAGATAAAAATATTAAGCCTAAAAGGGGACAGTTATCTTTCTATAATATATAATATAAACATAATGGGGGTGGAGATTGTTTCCCAACCCAGGGCCCTTTCATAAGCAAGATGTTGCTGGTAGACACATAAGAGCCACAGTGGTGGCCCAGGGCCTGTCAGAACTGAGTGTCCAGTACCAGCAGCCAAAGAAGGGCTTTTGGACACAAGCCAAGCCAAGCATCTGAAGCCAATACCTCCAGCTATCAGTAATAGGGAGATACATAGTGGCCCCATTGCCACAGCAACATACCAGGATAAAGACAGCAGATGGCTCATGGAAAATGTCTGTGGATTACGGAGGCATAAGCAGGATGTCCCATGGCAGCATACCCAACATTGGTGTTTTGATGAAGCAATTATGAGACCTTTCCATAATGAATTGGCTCTTGCTAATATTTCTTTATAGCATTCCCTTAGCTATCCAAGACCAACTGGGTTTTATTTGAAATATATGATTGTGGGCCTTCAAAGACCCTGCCCACTCACTGGAAAAAATATTTCATTATATAATGTTAACCTTTACATATCTAACAGACTTGAAAAACATCTAAAAGAATAGTAAAGACGCAGTCAAGAAGTTTAAATGAAGGCACCATGCATGAATGGGAAAGGGCACTCCCAGGAGCCACAAGGGTACTGGGTAAAAACCCCAGTGCCAGGAATGGGCCTACCTCCCTATGAGTTGTTGGCCATGGATGCCTCTAACCTTGTGCAAACTCTAAAGTCTGCATGCTAGAAATAAACGGTAAGTTCCTATTGCTGAAGATACCAAATGCTTTTGCTGCAGGACAAGAAGAAACAGGATGGGACTGAACTAGAAGCTCCCTCCCTACTGGCTGGTTTCATAGTTGTGGAAGACACAACGCAGGACTCTGAGGGAAAAACGTCACCGAAAGACCTGTCAACTGCAGACTCTGAATACCATAGTATCAACACACCAGACAAAATAACTTTCCTAGTGTAATAATGGTATAACAGTATGGGTATAACTAGTATTTTCCAACTGAACTTATGAACTGCTCCACAAGCAGGAACTCAAATCTGGTATAGCCAGAGAAACGGCCCATGGCTATGGTGGTCAAAGACCCAGTGGGGAGGTCACTACTATTTGGTTAAATGAATGTGATGTGCCTGTCAAATTACCTTCCAAGCACGTATGCTTGGCTCATAGATCACTATTGCTGTCTACCTCAAGTGGTCATTGATGAAATTTTTATTTTTGTAATGGAAAGTGTACTGCAGAGACTCATAATCAGTCAAGCTCCAGAGAACAAGTGATACTTACTTTGGCCTAGTAGCCTAATGCTTAGTCATAGACTGAAAAGAGTATCCTGTATCACCCTCTTCAAGAGTCAGAGAACACAGTTGAAGAACGTAAGTGCCAAAGGAAGAGGTGGAGTGTTGTATAGGGATTCCCTCTAATTGAAACTTTCCATTTTTAAGGGAAGCATGTTAAGGCTCAGAAAGTAAACAGAACTTACAAGGCTTAGGAAGTAAATATCTCACAAGTCTCAGTAAGTTCCCCAAACTAAGACTCACATGGCCTCTCTCTAGGATTACATAAGCAGAAACGGCTGCTGGGAAGAACAGACTGACCTGTTGAGCCGCCTGCAAAACAAGCAGGGAGCTCCTGGGAGTCAGCAGCTTCAGGGGGCATCTGTGTTTCCATAGTAACCCCAGTGAGCCCACATGTTTCCGCGCTTGGGTAGGATGGGATTGTTTCTTTGGCCTGTCCATCTAGGGTGAATAGACATTTGTTTATATCACCCAGGACAAGTTACAAAAGACTTCTTCAGGTGTATGTAGTGTCTAACAAGACATATTGAAAGGGAATAAAAGGTTTTATGTTCAATCTAAGATGACAAGTGGGTGTTTGGACATTTAAGTAGATTTCAAGAGAGCTAGAGACCAATATTTTGGATTTTCTCCAAAGAAATAAAGCCAAGATACTGGGAGGCATTTTCCAATGAGCACTTGAGATGGAGATCATTAAATGAGCAGAGACTGCAGCCAGATTATAATGGCTTAGATGGGTTTTCACATGCACTCACATCCCTGCACCCTTGCCCCTAAAGTTGAGGTGTGGAGCTCCATGATCAAAGCATGGGACTGGCCAGAAATGTGCCCTTTACATTTCTGGTCTGAGTGCAGAAAGCTGTGGGAGAAGAAACACATTCTTCAACTTCTTCAGGAGAACTCATTTATTCCCTTAGTAACTAAGTTTTATTGGAGCTTTTTAGCAACTAATTAGGCAGCTAGACAGTGGGCATTTGGGGGAAAGATCCGTATCACCTGCAGTTCATATTACCAAGAGCTGGCACTCCATAGCAAGGAGGGTGCATCAGTTAGATCCAGAGAGGACTGAGCTAGGATTTGGGAACCAGACCAGATTTCAATTATGAGAAAAATTATGCCACAGTTTAAGTTTGTTACTGTCATACGTGCTTTCATATTCACAGAAATCTGGACCTGAGAAAGCAATGAATCATATTGTCAATATTCCCAAAAAGAAAGACTTGAACTCTGTCAGATCAAAACCTATGTGAATACCAATTTCAAAGATGGTAGTACTCTGTGTGCTAGTTTGTGCTGATCCAGATTTATCACTTCTGGAATGTTAGGCTGTTCATCATGAATAGTCTATACTGTTCTAGATCAGGAAAGAAAGGCAATGAAGTAAGAACTTTTGGTTTTGTTACAATTTTTATTGAAATTACACTGAAACATGTCACTATGACTCGAGGTCACACTGAAATAGGAGGCACTTTTAATCTGAAAGACACTTACTCTGTTCATAGATTAAGGAAGGTACAGATGCCAAATGGGAGAGGGGTGGAGCAGAGGTGTCTATCCTAGGCACCTGATGTATGAAGACGGCAGGACAACCATGAGAAACTGATAGAAAACTTACACAGTGTGGGAAGAGCCAAGGAGATACCCTCCTTACAATTTTGCCTATCAGGGACTTTTCCTCCACTTACAACACAATGTACAATGTGACTCTCAAAGTTTCTTGGAAGAAAACACAAAAAAAGCTCAAGTAATTAGGCAGCATGTTTTCCATTGGGGCCCCTCTGTTTTGTGCTCCAAAGGTTAACTTCAAACCACTGAATGACTTCCAAAGAACTATTTAATTAAATGAATGAATTACTCTTTTTTTCTGTCTCTGCTTAGAATTTGATTAAAACATTTCTATTTGGCTGTTTCTATTTAAAAGACTGAACACCTCATGTGGTGAATGTAGATTCTCTGTCAAAAGGCTGTTTATTTCCAAATTTCACCTAGTTGTTTTTCCAGGAAATGTGTTTGATGCAAAATAGTTCAGGTATGAATAAGAAGTTTGCCAAAGTGGGAGCAGAGGCAGTATGTGATGAACTAATGCCAGTTTGACAGGGGCCTTGCCCTCCATCACAGTCACTGAATGACATGAGGATGTTTTAGTGTTGGAAAAAAATCATGCACACCAAAAAGGAACCATGTGGGTAAAGGGGAAGAAGGCACTCAAGAGAGAAAGAATAGTAGGAGACAGATATTGTCAAATGGGAAATGGGAAAAATAGAGTCCTTTAGTCAGGGAAGGAATAGAGAGGGTTATATAGGAGGGTGAAAGAAGAAAGCTAAATAACACTTAGGTGGTTTGAAAAACCAGAGGGAAACATATTACTTTGAAAGCCTACTAAAAAGCACACACACTCACACACACACACACACACACACACACACATATATACATACATATATATACACACATATATATGGTATATAGTTGAAGGCTATATAACAAAAATCACAGTGGCAGACAGCAGAAACCTCCCTTCAAGTTGTTGGTCAGAGTAGTAGAAGAGACTCCAAAAATTACACAGGCTATTCCAACCCTTGATTGCCTTCCAGAGCTTGAAGGTAAGACCCTATTGCTGAAGACAGGACATACTTCAGGCACAGGACTTGGAACAATGGAGCTGGATCTGATCTGGAAGCCTTCTCCCTGAAGACTAGCTCCTATAATATCAGAAGAAACTATGCAAACTGTCAAGGGAGAAACTCAATAAAACTATCCAGTTGTGAAGTCTATGAACTGTAGCAATGACCAGACCAGCAAATAATCTCTACTGGTACAGTAGTGGTACTTTTATTTTGGGGATCATCAACAGCTGTCTAATTGAACATATAGACCACTGGATGGAAGGGAACTTATATGTGGTATTGTAAACATATACACATGGCTAGAGAGGTCACAGATCCTAGAGAAAACCTACGTTTGTCACATCCCTAGGCCAATATAAATTCTTACTGTTTTCTAACAACATATGTTTATATTTACAGAAAATTGTACCTTTCACCACTCATCCAAAAATCTTCTTTTTGCAACAGATGGGGACTATTACAAAGTTTCACAATTGGTTGAACGCAGAGAATAAGTGACTGTGTTGCCCAGCCCTAAATGACACATCTACAGTACAACCTCTACACCTAAGGCTCAGAGAGCATAATGGAACAGGGCATAGAAAGAATATTAATGCATCTCTCAACTCTCACCAGTGAAGCTTCCTCATACAACAGATGGTGATTAACCCAGAAAGCCACAATTGGCAAAAGTGTAGAGAACGTGAGATGCAGAGTGTGTGTCCCTGCGTTGAACATCTATATCAAACCTCTGTCACTCAAGGTTTAAGGAAGGGACCATAGGAGAAGAAGGGATGGAAAGTCTCTAAGAGCAAGACATGGTTGATAACCACAAGGAAACAGAGATTTCCAGACAGCTGGGAAGTTACTTGTATGAACTCACAGAAATGGTAACAGCAAGCACAAGACCCATGCATGCTCAAAACATGAAAAATCCCTGCATAGATGTGGAGAAGTGGGGGAGAAGCTCTACCTTAGCCAAGGTGCCATTGGCAATGGATAACTTCTGGAGGGAGAGAATTGTCTTTTTATCATTATTATCATTATTTTTTAAAATTTTATGTGTATTAGTGTATTGCCTGCATGTATATAAAAGTACCTGTGCCATGCAATGCCTACTGAGGTCAGAAGAGAGTTTCATTCCCTTGGAACTGGAATATAGACAGTTGTTAGCTGCAATGTGGATGCTGGGAACTGAACTCAGGAGCTGAACTCAATCACCTACAAGAGTAGTCAGTACTCTTAACTGTTGAGTCACCTCTCTAGTCCCAGAGAAATTTTTTTAAGTGTGTGACACTAGATAGGCTAAGCAGCCTCCAGTGGATGGACACACACTGAGACATTTGGGGAAACAAACTTAGCTAGATAGGCATTAATATATATAATAGAGTGCATGAGATCCCATGGGGGGGTCTACAAGGGAGGTATAGACAGGAGAGGAGGTCTAAATATGACCAAAATGTATTGTATGAAACTTGCAAAAATTTAATTAAAAAATCATATTACAAATGTACATGGAAGTGTAAAGCATTCACAGAAATACTGAGATAGACCAAACTTCAGGATTGGCAATTCCCAAGAATCACACCCATCAGTTTTCAGTAGCAGTCATGACGGTAGTACTAGAGAAAGCCAGACACACAGCCCAAAAGAATATCTAATTTACATTTTAATAAAAGATTTAGAACCCACACTAAAGGTATAAAAGAGTAGCACTTCAACTTGGAAAGTCCAGTTGGTGAGCAGTGAAGGGCCTTAAAATCCCTCCCACCACTTTATGGATAAGAGAGGGATTAAAATAAGCGCAAATTTAATGAGTAGTTGAAAATAAAAGAATAATGAAGATGGGACAATTATAAAAAATTTTCATAAAGGTGACCAACATCTGACTACAGTCTTAAAAAAAAAAAATTTAGGGAAAGAAAGCAAATTCTATCATCAAAGTAGAGAGTAATTCCAACTGTGACCACAAGGAGCAAGCATCTGCCACCTCATTCTTCTATGCCAGTGATGGAGCAGTATCTACGATTCCAGAGGTTGGCACAGTGTCTTTCATGGGAATAATCAAAGCAGACATGTTTTCATAGACAGTGTCATAAGATTATATCATCAAAGGGCTGTAGATTTAGCTCAATGGTACAGAATTAGCCTGGAGTGTTTAAAAGCTTGGACTCAATCCCCACTACATCCAAAAATCCAAAGATTACACCACCTTGATGACATTGTGCTTGTCTTGCTTTCTGTAAGAACATTCTATAATGTATGCTCAGCAGAAACTGCCTAATGAGTTTTTTACCAGAATGTATCACCATCAAGAAGGGACTCATGACTATGTAACCCTTAATTATCAATACAATGTTGAGTGTATACACAAATGCATGCAGAAGTATATGTTCACATTAACATTTGTATGTACACCTAATTATGAAGAAATTTGATCTCAGAAAATGAGAAATAAAGAAAAATTTGGAGCTAAAAGATGGCAATATTAAGAAATGAAATAACAATGAAAAACAAAATTATTTTGAATAGAAATGGTAAAATAAGTATTGCCAATAATTTCAGACCATTGAGAAAAAGATAATTATATGTGACAGGAAAATGACATAACTGTCTTATCGGGTACATGTTAGTAATCTTAATTACCTGGTTTCCATTCAAATAATTTTGAATCATGTTACTCACCAGTAATAACCAGTATAAGGAATCACACACATAAGCAAGTACTAAAGACATGCTATACAAAAAAGATAGTCTTATTTTAATTTTATTAGGGGGAAAATAGCAAGAAATAACTAAAGCCAGGAACAAAATAAACTAAGGTAGCTGATTATTGGAAGTAAAATACAGTTGTTAGTAATAACAGCGTATAATTAATAGATTGATATGCCTGTACTTAGTAGCAATGGAAAACTGAATATGGAGGGATAGAGAGAGAACTCACTGGATAAAGTACCTGCTGCCTAAGCACCAGGACCAGAATTCATATCCGCAGCAACCATGTAAAAAGCCAGGCCCAGAGGCACATGCCTGTTCCCCCAGTACTGGGGGTACAAACAGGCAGGTCCCAGGACTAGCCAAAACAGCAAATTCTAGATTCAGTGACTGTCTTTTAAAAATATTTTTATCTATTATGTTTATTTAATTTTATGTGTATGAGAATATTCCTTGCATGTGGGTAGGTGCACCCCATGTTGTGCAATGCCCAGAGAGGTCAGAAGAGGGCCCTTGGAAATGGATTTATGGTTATTAGCTGCCATGTGGGTGCTGGAAATCAAAGCCTGGTCTTCTGCAAGAGCAGACAGTGCTCGCTCTTAACCACTGAGCTATCTCTCCAGCCCCGAGAGACTCTGTCTTAAAAAATAAGGTGGAGAAGCAATTGAAGAAGATAGCCTGTTGTCAACATCTGGCTTCCATAAGCATACCCACAGGTAACTACACCTCCCACACACAGGTACACACACAACGACTCACAGTTTTAAAAGCTTTGGTCCATTATCTATTGGCCTCTTCAATTTGAGATTGTAATGAGAAAAAAACATCATGACAACAGCACAGGACAGAACAAAATTACTGTTCTAGTTTGCTTTCAATTGCCATGACAAAACGCTCTGACCAATACCAATTTGGGGAGAAAAGAGTTTATTTTATCTTACATCTCACGGGTCACAGTACATAGCTGAGAAAGCCCAAAGTCGGTACGCAGGAACCTGGAGGCAGGCGCTGGAGCACAGGCCGTGGAGGAATGCTGCTTCCCGACTTGTTTCCCTGGCCCCTGCTCAGCCTGCTTTCTTATACAATGCAGAACAACCTGCCCAGGGGTGGCACCACCCACAGTGGGATGGACCCTACCACATCACTCAACAATCAAGAAAATAACCCAGAGACATGGCCATAGGCCAGTTCAATGGAGGCAATTCCCCACTGAGGCTCCCTCTACCCCGGTGTATCAAGTTGAAAATTAAAGCTATCCAGCACACCTCATAGCCAAAAAGTAGGCAAGTGAGCAAGGGGCAAAGGTCCTGCAGTCTCCTGTGAAGGCCGGTCTCAGTGACCTAAGGAGCACACCCTACGGCCCAACTTCTTATAGGCTCCACTCCCCCCGATGGTACTACCCTAGAGAAAGTGTCAATGACACATGTGTCTTTGGGAGAAATTCAGAATCTAACAACACATGGGGAAGATGCTATACCTGGGCTTCACAATCTTATAAGTCTATGTGCATTTTAATAATGTTGAACTAGATTAGAAAAAAACAGATCAATAAAACAGACTAATACTAAATCCAAGTATGCTGTCAGGTTAATTGTGGAAAAGGTGGACCACTCCAGACATTTGGTTTGAAACCTAAAATTCTTACATGCATACTTGTAAATGTGCATACATATATGTATATATATAGTATGTATTTAAGTATGCATATTTAGACATTCCTCAATCAATCTAACATTAAGAGAAAGCTATGTACAATTCTTGTCTACTTGAATGACTTTCTAGTCGCATATCAAAGGTAGAAACAATAGTGGGTGACAGAGTTAAGCTGCTGACTAATCCAAATACCAGCCCACGAAAAATGGCTTAAAACTAAAACAGTATGAAGAGCATGAGGAACACACATCCTTCTGTATAAAATGGGAATTCTACTTATTCATCAGGGTTGGCGTTGATAGAGATTATAAATAAGGCAGATTTATTTCGATGTGAAGCTTTTTCAGTTTTTATTCTTCTCTGATGTGCTTATTCAGGGATGTTAGTACATCCTTTCTGGACCATTTTTTTTGTCAGGGAATTTCTGAAGATTATTTCTAGCCTCTTGAGCAATGTTTTATGTTCATTGAGGAGTGAAACAATCAATCAAGTCACATATGGGACAGTAAATCCCATCCTCACAGAGGAAATTGATTCATGCCCATTTCTTCTGTGTGCTGCTAAGCAAAGCTAGCCTCTGAGCCAGGCTAGTTTGCTGACTGAAAGTGTGTCTCCTACAGCTCCATGGTACATTTTCCAGTGATCAGTTTGGAGTGTGTTAACTGTTTCCAAGGGGTGAGGGAAGGAGAGCCATCTGAGTATCTGAACGTCTTGCAAGAACAAGAAGAGAGCATGTCTCTGATTTCTTTTTCCTGCCTTACCAGAGAACTTTAGAACTTTCATTTTGATTTGTAAGTAGACCTTTTGAGTGTTTTCCTCTTATTGAAAAGCTATTTCAGTAATTGCCCTAGATATTATAATATTGTGTACATTAAAGTCATCCTAATAGTTTGAGCATGTTATTATTTTGTCATTTCAAAAGAAGTAGAGAAATTTTATTTCCAATACCCCTCTATACTGTCCTGTATGAAATAGTGCTGCATATTTATAATTCTTTGTCAATAGAGCTTAGCTACTTTTTATTGTTTGTGGTCTTTTGTTGTTGTTGTTGTTCCTGATACCCCTTATTCCTTGCTTTGCCACATATTTTGTTTCAACAACTTCCTTCAGCCTTTTCTTTATTGTAGGCATTCTGGTAAAATACTTTCTTTTCTTCTAGGTTTATTTCTATTTTATAAGTGTGTGTGAGCACGTGCATTCGTGTGAGGTACTGTCCTCAGATGTTTGGCTTCAGTCTTTGCCAAATTTAGGGAGCTTTAAGTCCTAGTCAGAATGACTTTCATCAATAAATCTGACAACAAATGTTGAAGAGAATGTGGAGAAAGAGCAACCATTATTCACTGCTGGTGGGAGTGCAAATTACTACAGTCATTATGGAAATAAATCTGGAGGGTCTTCAAAGAATTAAGGACAGAACTGCCATATGACCCAGCTATTCCATGCCTCAGTGTGTACCCCAAGAACTCTGTATCCTACCACAGAGACACTGGCACATCCACATTTATTGTTGATGTAATCATGCTAGCAAGGAAATGGAACCAGCCTAGATGTCTATCAATAGATGAATGAATGATGAAAATATGGTACATATACACAATAGAATTTTATTCAGCTGTAAAGCAAAATGAAATCTTGACATTTCCAGGAAAATGAATGAACCTGGAAAGTATAATATTAAGTGATATGATAGAAATTCAGAAAGAAAAATTACTATATGTTCTCCTTCATATGAGGATCCCAGCATATAATGTATACATACATACATGAATATATGTAAGCAGGTGTAAATGTGGGTCAAGTTTAAAACTTTATGAAGGAGACCAAGAATGGGTACTATTAGGTGATGAGAAAGAATACAATGTAGAAAAAAGAGCACATGAGTTATGAAAGAGGATATAAAGCTATTTTTTTCTAGTTTCAACTTGGTCACAATGTTTTTGTTTGTTTGATTTCTCTTTTTTTGTCACGATGGATATGTGAATTCAACTTTCTGCTTATTGAAGTAGCAAGAACCATTTTTGTATTCCAAAATTATTCAATGTGTTATTCGTTTGAGTCAGGGATTGAGAAAGGTGGGATTTCTTTGTCATTCCACTGACCACCGGTGCAGTAGAAACCAGAAAAGACGACTCACTGACTACATTTGTTGCATTGACCCATTTAGAAAAAGTGATTTGTTTTTCCTTCTATTCTGGGGGAGGAGGCTATTGCCTGAAAAATTTCCCTTTTTCCTTCTGTATAAAACTGTATCAGTTCATTCTATTAATAATGCTATTTAACATGTAAATTGTATTGTTTCGTATAAAATAAAGTATGGTTTAAAAGTAAAAAAGGGAAATAAATTTTAAAAAAATACAGCATCAGATATATTCATAATAGTAAAAATAAAAAACTTCCTTCTTCCTTGGAAAAGACAGATACTTTTGTAGGCATGCTGTAAATACCCAGTGACAATATACTTTAATTCAGTTAATTAATGACCATGAATATATCACAGAAAGTCATCCAACTACAGGACCATGCTGGGTCAACAGAATCCTCATGCCAGTGAATGACCTTCCACCGCAAACCATGAATCTCAGTGTGCCTACTCATCATGGCTCTGGGCCATACAGACAACCAGACAACCAGACAACCCCATTTGTTCCCTAACCCAACTTGCTATCTTAGACTCCTTTCTTCTTTGCTCAATAGGATAGCTTGCCCTGAACCAGCACAACATCCTCTTTCCTAAGCAAATCTTATATTCCTCTTGCTCTTTACTGTTACAGAGTTGTAGATTATTCTTTGGACAAGAAGTAGTAACAAGGGCATTCTTTTGGCAAATGAAAGCCGACTCAGGGGCAAAGGAGACCCTTCTTTCTATGCCTATCTGAGGCCATTTTCTATTTATTATTTGTTTAAATTCCTTTTAGGGCCAAAAGAATTGAAAATTTTAAAATATCCCGCAAATATCTTTTCCTTTAAGTTTCACTTCCCCTACATTCAGAAGAAACTTTCTTTGCTCCTTGAATGCGCATGGCTATGTAAGAGACTGGATCCCTCTAGGAACCAAATCTCTCTCTCTCTCTCTCTCTCTCTCTCTCTCTCTCTCTCTCTCTCTCGTCATGTATTCTTACCTAATTTTTTAATAGAATTTTGCATGAGATATGGGAAACTAAAGAGTTCTTAATAAAAATTTTGCAAATCCCTTGCTTTATAGGAATTGTTAGATTAAGAAGAAGCTCCTTAAGATGAAGCCGGTCAAGAGAGTAAAATCTCGGGCCTAGATGAAGATTCTGATTTTCCAGTTTTGCTGTTCAATCTCCTGGTCAAAAGACCACCCCTATAAACGTGGGTTAAACTTAAATCATGCTAAAAATATGGGCAGAATACCTAGGGCATTAATGAGAGGGTGAAGTTTTCCTGCCCAGTACTCTTACCCCCTAGTACAGTGCTGGACACTGAGTCACAGGCATGAGCTCTCTGTAAGTCTTTTCTGAATTCTTCAGGAGAGCATAACCTCTCATTTTCTTCTTTATATCTTTTTTCTAACCTCACTGCTCTTGGCTGCACCAACATTTGGGGTTTTTTTTCCAACCTTTTCTCTAAAGCTCCCTGCCTCCCCTCCCTGCCATGTGGCTGCTAGTTCATCAAGTATCTGACCTCTATGCTGTCCCTAAATAGGCATGGTTTTATGACTTTTTACTCTCTCTCCTCCATTCTCTTCTTCAAGGCAGCTGCTGAGATTTACTGCTTGCTTGCCATGAGGATTTTTCTTTAAATTCCAATAAAATTGTCCTAAAGCTGCTATTTGCTTCCATTTGAAATAAGTATTCTTAAATTTTTCAATGAATGAGACTAGGGACACAAGTTTCCTGTGTCAGAATCACGTGTAAGTTGGGGCGATTTGCAGTAACTGGTGGTATTTAAGGTATTAGTGTATCTCTGAAATTAATGTTCCCCCAATATCTCCATTTCCCTCTAAAGCATATCAATACCCTTTCTCTCACTTTTACCAGGAAGGGATTTAGAAAAAACAAGGGACTGAAACTAAGCAGTGGTCTTACTGATCACTCCCAGTCACAGTGTGGATCACAATATGTTTGTAAGGCATATTTTTACATCATACATGTAGAAATGGAGATGAGATGTTGCAAGACATGCCTGCCTGTAGGCTTCAACCCAAATATAAAACTAAGGCATGTGCCTAATCAGACTCAGAAGACTATAATGGTACATAATTAAGACATTGACATCAACAAGTCCAGTGCCAAGCAAATTGAGGCAGGTGACATTTTGATATTATGATCTTCTGAAAACGAAAAAGAAGGGGAATGTCATTTCTGGGGAGCTGAAAAGATGAAACAGACACAGGTGGCTTTGTGGCTGAGCAGAATCTTAATAGAACATCAAGACACACAAGGTAAATATGCAAGAGCACTGCTGATCTTGGCCCACACTCAAGACAGGAGATGAAGTAGAATGGAAGGGTGGTGGCTGAGCTTAGCTTTACATGGGAAACACAGAATTGGAGCTTTACCTAAGGTCGGGGGAGCTGTGAATGGAGCAGGATGAGAGTATTCTAGCCTAGAGTTGGAGAACAATGGAGAGAATTTAGGGACAGAGAGCCCAGAATACTTCACACTTTCAAATCACTTCCCCAAAGTGCTTGCTCCCCATCTCACATGACCTTTCTAATAACACAAGCCTTTCCTCTTTCAGAC
The DNA here is from genome assembly GCF_000622305.1 of Nannospalax galili. Taxonomy (NCBI): domain Eukaryota; kingdom Metazoa; phylum Chordata; class Mammalia; order Rodentia; family Spalacidae; genus Nannospalax; species Nannospalax galili. Next base: position 1,564,154 of record NW_008345972.1, read on the forward strand.
ACACCAAGAAGGCTCCCTTCTTTAACGAGCTGCATCCAAAGGTTCAAATCAGCAGCTGTGCTGCTGTCTGTGCCGTCTGCTCTGCATGGAGGCCCATTCACTATTATATTTCTGAAAAGAAAATGGAGTCATTTCCCCCCATAATAGCATTGATTAAGTGGCTACAAAACAACTGAAGTCACATACTGTGCTTTTAAGTTCCATAGTGTGTCTGTGATGCCATAGAATGGATGGCAGCTCACAGGTGATTCAAACTCTACCCGAAACACAGCCTGAGCACTAGAAAAGCATCTCTAATATCCAGCTTCTCATCAGGAGTCTTATTTTCCTCTGTAAACAACATTATTCTTTGTTATTCCTACAATTGCATCATTCCAGAAAGAGACAAAAGTGCCAAAAATAAGTGTTAGCTTTTATTATTGTTTTGCTATCGAATATAGCAGCATTCAAAATAACACAAACATAATATTTTTGAATCATAGTATAGCATTAAGACAGAGTTTGTCCCAGGAAGTCACATGATAAAAAATGCCACCTCCCCACTCCACATCCAAGTCCAGCTTGTGGAAAGGATGACTGTCTCACCCATGTATTTCTTGGTTCCCTTTTCATTGAAATTCTTGGCACTTACTTGAGGGAGCATGACACCTTGGCGGTTGTTGTTCTCTGGCACTAACTGTCCAGTTTGGAGTTCAAGCCCTGATGGAGCATCTGGGCTCCAATTTGAGAGGTTTCACAACATGACCCAGTTGCTATCATCCTTGATGACAGTGTCCCAAGACTTTTCAAGAACTTTATGGGAGATTTAAAAGTGATTGCTTTTGAAAGTCTCAGAAAATGCCAAACAAATCATTAACTCTGTGCAGTCATTGCCAAACCAAACCAGTTGCTGGAATCCTTCAGAATTCTAAGTGCTTTCTGAGTTGTTGACTGAAGGAACTGAGGAAAATATTGGACGAGATTTTAGTGTGCATGGTTTTCTACATGCTTTTGACTACATTTGTATCTCCAGAAATTCCCCTTTGGGAATATTTTCTCATGAAATTTGAAACTTTATCAAGAAAAATAAAATATCTATCTTCTATATATCTATGATCTTTCTGTCTGTCTAATGTGTTTGTTAGAAAATAATTTTGTAAAAATGTACATATGGAGCACATTTTATTCATACTAAAGAGCTTGGGTATCTGAGAAAGGAGAGATCAAAGGTTAGTCTCTCTCTATTGAATTCTAGATCTCAGTGAAGCTTTTAAACTTCTCTTAAGTTCAGTCACTCATCCTAATAATACAAATCATCATAATTATTTGTGGTTAGGCACTGAATAAGATGTCCTGGAAGTTTTCAGTAGAAGTATCAAATGGAAACAAAGATGTAAAAGACTGAAACCCAAAGCTGGCTTGATCAAGGACTATCATATAGCAGGTCACTGGCACCTAGCCTGGGGTAGCTGCCCGCTCAGGATGGCAATGCTGTGGGGGCAGATAGCCCCAGGCTCCAAATGACTTCTTGGACAGGGGACACATAGGCACACAGTACAGCAATCTTCAAGAGTTCAGTTGAACATCCTACATTCTGAGTCCACTCCACACCTTGTCAGCTCCAACCCTGAGCGTGCTGTCTAACTCAGGAGGCTTCACCTTCCTTCACTGTAGATTAGTATTTTAATGACAATTGGCTTCTAAGGTTGTTGCAAAGATCAACAAGGAAAATAGGTTCACATGCTGAGGCTACTGCCTAGCACATGGGAAACATCAAGCTGGTATTCAAAGCCCTCCACTGCAGGCATTTTGAAGGACCACAGAAGTTTCCCCAAGCAGCAGTTATACTGTGCCAGTCTCTCATTTCATAAACATGAAAAACACTTTACCACAAAATCATGTAATCTTAGTCTAAACTCTGGTCATGTCTACTGTTTTATTGGGCCGCAATTGTACAAATAATTAAGGCAACAAAATATGTAATATATACGTATGTGTGGATAAATAATAAATATATAAATTAATACATGTATATAGAGTGAGAGAAAAAGAAAGGAAGGTCTA
>NW_008345972.1:1566381-1603663 GCF_000622305.1 Nannospalax galili
GGCTGGTCTCAAACTCACAGAGATCCACCTGCCTCTGCCTCCCAAGTGCTGGTATTAAAGGCGTGTGCCACCATTTTATTTATTTATTTATTTATTTTTGAGACAGGATCTCCATAGACCAGACTGGCCTTGAACCCCTAGAGATCCACCTGCTCTGCCTTCCAAGTGCTGGCAATAGTATTGTTTTAAAGTATTCAAGAGATGTTTATATCCATTTTATTTGTAGTAACGACTATTATTAACACAGAGTCAAAATCCTTTGTTTCTTTTCTTTCTAAGTCCATCTTTTGCTTACATTTCAGATGCACACATGTATATATACACACACACAGACATACAGACACACACACACACACACACACACACACACACAAATGCATGCATAGACACACCCAGGTCCAGAAATAAAAATACCTAACCCTTGCGATTTACCTGAAAGCTTTCTAATCTCCTGATTCAGAATTATTGTGTATACACTTGATCTCATTGGCTGTAAGGTATGAAAGTATCCGCATAAAGAAAATTTCACAACCATCCCACTCCCAGTCAGTTACTCTGCTGGGTTCATGTCACATTGTATAAGAACACAGAGAGCTTTGATAGCTGAGCAAGACCTGCTAAAAGAATTGTCTGTTTGTTACGTTTCTGTTTTTTACTTTTGCGGTTATTACAAATGTGGTTTTGTGTAAAAAATGCCCCACTTCAATGTTGGTCATGGAAAATTTTTATACCTACCAAAGACATTTACTCCAAGAACTTCCTAAAGAAATTCAGATTTGGGATCATCACCATCTTTTTCTTTGGTATTTGGAAATAAATTCTAAACAGCCTAAGATAATCATGGTGATACCAGGGAAACCAGGGTACAATGTTGGAGTTCTTAGTTTCATTAATAAAAGAACAAGAATGTACTCAAATGGAAGTTGATGGTATCAAAACATGAGTATAATCATTAAAATATGAATTCTTAATTAAAAAATCACTTCTAAACCCAGATCAAAATGATACTAGAGAATTACACAAGCGATATAACAAGAGAATTAACACCTATTTTTCTTTTTTCCCATTATTAAGTAATTATTTTAATTTTAATTTTTTAATTTATTTAATAACCATATGATTAGAAGAAGCACTCCTTTACAGTTTTAACATATTCAATAACAATTTCCAGAGCAAAGATACATCTCTTTCAAAAGTGCCTGTAGAATTTTAAGTTCACAGTTGAAGTAATACAATTGTACAATATTGAACTCATTATAAACCCTGTAAGACATAAAATTGAGAGAGTTTTTAAGCTTTAAAAAAGATCTCCATTTCATTTTAAAATACACTGTTTCCTACAGAAAGACTGATTTTAATGCTACTAACACTTAGATGTTTGCACATGCATCTCTAATCTCTATGTAATATGATTATTACTAGTCAAAGTCGGTTACACATAGATCCTTGAGTATGGTTATAAAGTCATCAGGTAAATTTCAATGGTAATGTTTATCACCTCTACTAATTAACATGAAGTAAATTTTTATGCTTCCTCCTCAAATATAACTCATTTTTTATTTGCTGATTTTTGTGTGTGTATATAATATAGAACATCCCAAACAATCTTTTTTTTTCAAAAAATGGAAGAAGACAAATAGTCAACTTTCATTTCTGAACTTAGATGCAAAACTCATCAACAAAATATTAACAAGCTGAATCTAATAACACATGTTGGGGAGGTCATTAGAGATGACTCAGTAGTTAAGAGTGCATGCTGCTCTTTAAAAGGATCTGAGTTTGATTCCTATCATCCACAGCAGGCAGCTCACAACTACTATAATTTCAGCTCCAGGTGGCATCTGGCCACCACAGGTACGTGCACATACCCTCATATGGACACACGCACCCCCCCACACAAAGTTTTTAAAAAATTAAATATTGAATGAGGTTTAACCTTTAAAAAAAGATCTCCATTTCATTTTAAAATACACTGTTTCCTACAGAAAGACTCATTTTTAATGCTACCAACACTTAGATGTTTGCACGTGCATCTCAATTCTAATTATGTGGTTAGTAAATAAATAATTTTTAAAAATCATGGAAAAAATTAGAAATAGCTTTGAGGCAACATTAAATGAGCTGGATCAGAGAAACAAAATGCCACAGAAGGGTAGATATGATCCAAACACATTGAATACATGTATGGAATTACCAAACAGTAACAACCATAGGCATCATTAAAATACAAAATGAACAATAAAGATATCCAACTACACAAAAGGTTGTTATTTGATAGAATAATAAAGTAACTTTTGTTGGGGAGTTTGATCAAGAAGAGAAACAAAGCGATGATATGATTGTCGGGAAGAACAAAAACACCAAAAATGCTTCAGAAAATGAATTTAGAAAAATGGATCATGAACAAATATAAAACAATTATTCAAATATCTGAATGAAACAGATACATTGAATAAAAATACAATTAACAAAACATATTAAAAACAACATCAGTAATTAACTTGGTCACAGTTAAATGTATTGAACTATAATTAGAGTATCTACTAACCGAAATTTATACTTAACTAGTTTTGCTAGGGAAACTTAAGACATTGAAAGGAAAAATAATATTAAATTTTCTTCCATGGGGTTGAAAAATATGGACTTTCCAGATCTTTTAATATAATCATAACTCTGATGCCAAAAATGAAAAGGATAAGAGGAGGGCCAGCTACAAGTTAATTTACTCAGAATGCAAACATGTGTGCTACTTTTATCAACTTGACACAAACCTAGACATACCTGGGAAGAGGGAACCTCAGTTGAACAATTTCCTCCATCAGAAATTCTCACAGAGATGCGCCTGTGAGTGTACCTACTGGACATTTTCTTCCAGGGCATTTTCTTGATTGATGTGGGAAGGCCTAGCCCACTGTGGGTGCTATCCATAGGCAGGTGGGCCAGGACTGTATAAGAAAGGTAATCAAGCAACACAGGAACCAAGCCAATAAGCAAGATTCCTTCATGGTCTATGCTTCAGTTCCTCCCTCCAGACTACTGCATTGAGCTCTTGCCTTAGTTTCCCTCAATAATGGACTATAAATTATAATGAATTTAATGAAATTAACCTTCCCAAGTTGTTTTTGGTCAATGTTTCATCACAACAATAGAAAGCAAGCTAAGACATTAAAGATACTAGTTTCTTTGGGCCAGCAAACTATCTCAGAAGGTAAAGCCTCTTGCCACCAAGCCTAACTACATGAGTTCTATCTTGGGACCCACATGCTGAAGGAACAGACCCTCCAAACACTCTGTGGCACATATATCCCCCTGGACAAGATAAATAATGATGAACATGTAATTTGTGGGGGAAGGGTTTATTTGGCCTGCATGCCCCAATCACAGTCCATCATTGAGGGGGTCCAAAGCAGGAACTAAAGCAGAACAGGAACCTGGGGTCAAACGATGACGCAGAGTCTATGGAGGAACTGTACTTACCAGCTTGTTCCTCTGGTCTTTGCTCAGCCAGCTTTCTATGCAAGGTGAACAAGTTGCATTTATTTGATAAGGTTATTTTAAATGTGCCAAAATCACACAATATGATTCATCAAAATAGACTGGGGGAGAAAAAGAACATTATTACAGTACATAGGAAGTGGCTAATGTAATTTAGAAGTCATCTTTGTAATTGGAAAGACAGCTTTTTATAAATTTTTTTGCTTTTTATTATTTGAAAATTCCATATGTAATATGTTTAAATCAAGTCCACCCCCCATTCTCTCCCCTCCAGTTCCTCCACTATACTCCTACCACTTTTCTCCCAACTTCATGTGCTCTTTTTTTCAAACCAACTGAATCCACTTATGGCTGAATGTAAACACATGAATGTGGAACCATCTACCAGAGCATGGATAGCCATCCAGGGCCACATGCCTGAAGAAAGCTGGCTCTCCCTCCCTCATCTATTTTCCAGCAGCTCCTCACTCAGGGATGGGACTTCAGGAGCCTGTCCCCATCCATGCTGGGATTTGAACTGACTTGATCTGGTGCAGATCTTGTGCACAGTCACAATCACTATGAGTTCATGTGTGCAATAGTGCTGTCTGGCAAATATTATTTTGTAGTATCCATTACCTATGGTTATTATGATTTTTCCACCCCCCCTTTTCTACAGCTATCCCTGAGTCTTGGGGAATTGGGGTGTGATATAGATGTCCCATTTATAGCTGGACCCTCTGTCCTCTCTTGTTCACTACACATTGACCAGTTGGCTTCTGTATTAATTACAATTTTCTATAAAAAGAAGCTTCTCTGATGGGGGTTGCCCTAATCTAGTGAATATAAAGATCAGAACTTAGAGGGCAATTTAATACTATGTCCATGTAGCAGAATAATAGTATTGGGTTCTCTCTTGGGCCCTATAACCTAGCCAGCCACTAGTTTGGGGCTCGATTAACAATAAAAGGAATAAGTTCTTTCCTGTGGAGAGGACTTTAAATACAAACATGAAGTTGTGGGTAACCTCCATAACACTCCTACCACTATTGCACCAATGGACATATCTTGCCAGGCCCCTTATTATTGTAGCCTGCAAGGTTCATAGCTGGGTAAGGCTACTGATTACTTTTCTCCCCATTACCATTCATAGAACCATCTAGCACTAAAGTTGGCCATTAAAGATGAACTTTGAAGCTCAGTACCATCTAGATTTTTCTATGTATGTGATTCAAGTATGTGGTGTTTTCAGAAATAAGGTCTTAATATCAAGTTCTGGTGAGTAACCATGAGCAGTAGCAATAACCTGTAATATTTAGAGGGCCTGTGGGACCATACTGCCAACAACTTGAAAAGAGGTAACCCATACTTGGGCCTGGGCTTTTTATTTGATAGCCTATGTTGTCTGGGAGAGAGAGGCATTGTCCTCTGTTATGGGATATCTCCTTTAATATATGTGTATGTACATATTTTAGGAAGCTTCTACAAAAGTAGGTCCATATGACTTTTTCACAGGTCTTGACTGTCACGCATGCCTCCACATACATCCTCCTCTACCATGCTGTCTCATCGTCCACCTAACCCTTCCTGTTCCATTATTTTTCTTTCTCCATTCATACCACCTGCATGCTATCAATCTTCCTCCTCATGAATTCCCCCATTACTCTTTACTAGTTTCCAACTTTTCTATAGGTACTTTAAGCACACAAATCTAAGGATTCAAAGTTAGTATCCACATTCAGAGACAAAACACAGCATTTGTATTTTTGGGTCTTGGTACCTCACCCACAATGATTTTTTTTTTCCAGCTCCATCTATTTACCTGTGAATTTAACAATTTCATTTTCTTTACAGCTGAATAATATTCCACTGTGTATACATGCCACATTTTCATTAGCTAGTCATTAGTTATGGGACATCTAGACTCTTTCGATTTCTTGGCTACTATGAAGAGAATGAAGGAATGAAAGTGGATAAACAAGAATCTCTGTAGTAGGATATAGAGTCCTTTGGGTATATGCCTAGGAGTAGTGTGACAGAGTCATAGGGTAAACCTATTTCAACCTTTTTGAGGAAACTCTACACCGGTTTCCACAGTGGCCACACCAGTTTGCACTCCCATCAACACTGATTAAGAATTCTCCTTTCCCGATATTCATACCAACATTTGTCGGCATCTTCTTGTTTTGTTTTGTTTTGTTTATTCGGATCTTAGCTATTCTGAACAGGATACTATGAAATCTCAAAGAGGTTTTAATTTGCATTTCTCTGATGGCTAACGATGTTGAACATCCTCTAATGTATTTCTCAATCATTTGTATTCTTTCTTTGATCTCTTTAGTTCTGTGCCCTAATTTCTAATTAGATTTTGTTTACTTGGTATTTAATTTTTTAAAGTGTTTTGTATATTCTAGACAATCTTTCAGATGTATAACTAGTGAGGATTAGTTTCCCATTCTGAAGGCTGCCTCTTCACTCAAATGATAGTATTCTTGGCTGTACAGAAGCCTTTTAGTTTTAATAGGTCCCATTTATCAATTGTTGTTCTTAATGCCTTTGTTACCAGTGTCCTGGTCAGAAAGTTCTTTTTTTCTGTACCAACAATTTGGAAAGATAATCTTAACTAAAGGAAATTTCTTTAATGACTGTACCTATAACACCTTTGATAAACCCACCTTTGGTGGGTCATAAAATAAGGATATTTGTTTAAACCAATATATTCAATTCTATTCTGGGCTACATTTTCAACATAATAAGGCAGGTAAAACAATGAAAGATCACAAAATTCTCAGTGATGATACTCATCAGTGTCAGTGTTTATATCATACACTGGGAAAACACAGATGGCCTGAAGCTCAATTAAAATGTGTAGTAAATTGTGCTAAGTGAGAGATTAATATAAGCATCTTATTTTTATTTAAATATTTTATTTTTATTTTATGTGTATGAATGTATTGCTTGCATGTATACAAATGTACCCATGTCATGCAATGCCCACAGAGGTCAGAAGAGGGCGGAGATTCCTCTGGAACTGGAGTTGTTGTTAGCTGCCATGTGGGTGCTGGGAATCAAACCTGGGTCCTCTGCAAGAGCAGCCAGTGCTCTTAACCACTGAGCCATCTCTCCAGCCCCTAAACATCTTATTTTTGAAAGAGCAATAAAAGTGAAAAATTAAGCTAAATCAAAACAACTTGCAAGCACATTAAGAATATCAATTGACTAGAATACATTTCACAAGAATAAAATTTATTATTTCTTGAAACTGTACATGTACTATTCGGCTTGGCAGAGGAAAAACAATACATTTTCTTTTGGTCAGTTTTATAAGTCAAGAAGTTTTGTCTATTTGAAGTACTTGAAGAGATGGTTGAAGTCCTGTGTTACTGAAACAGTAGAGTAAAACATACATTCAAGACTTGGCCTTTTTAGATAGCAGCAATATAAATTTGGGGGTTTTCTGCTTCTTGCTTTTTTTTCCCTCCCTCATATGTAAATAAAAACAAACCCCTAAGATTAACATGACACACGACGCTCAGTTTTTCAGCTGCAAAGCACTATTTTAAAACAGCAGTAGCAGGGCTGGAGAGATGGCTCTGCAGTTAAGAGCACTGGCTACGCTTACAGAGGACCCAGGCTCAGATTCCAGCACCCACTGGCATCTAACAACAGCCTGTAACTCCAGTTCCAGGCAAATCTGACACCCTCATCTGAACTGCACAGGCATTGCATGACATGGGAGCATTTACATACATGCAGGCACTAGATTCAAACACATAAAATAACAAATAAAATACTTCTTAAAAAGCAGTAGTACATACTTTGTGAAGGACACACTAGTGAATAAAGTGCGAGATGGACAGGTTTGACATTGTCACAAGTGGGCTCCTACTCCTGACTACGGAAGTGAATATATAAAGTGTATTATTATCTGCGCATATTTTAAAATACTGCAAATTTTAAACATACTCTAAAAATTCTTGACATCAAAAACCTCAAGCTTCTCAGTTTTCTATGCTAATAAAATAACATCTTAAAACATTTTTAAACAATTCACAAATATTATTTCGGGCCTTAAAAAATATATGCACCAAAGTCTAGAAGCTTAACCCTGTTTGGATGATCAAAAACAGAGGGCAGCCTCCACTGTGAATTATTTATTCTGTAATTGGTGGTATCTCTTTGTATAGCTTTGTAAATGAGTGCTGGGGGTTTTCTGTCTACATCTTAGTTTACTATAGTCTAACAGTGTTTCTGTTTTTCCTGTCTAAATGTAATGTGGGAATCGTAACTTCCTTTGTATTCATTGTTGACTCTCCTCTGTGTATACTATGCCTTAATTGCACTCACTATATGCACTGATTGTCGTTATACTTTTTGCTTTAACAGTTAAATATATTAAGGAAGTTAGTGAGAAAAAGGAACATTGAGTTTTGGATATTCTTATTTCGTCAAGCTTCCTCCCTACTTCTCTACAGTCTCTTCTTTCACTATTTCCTTTCTGTTTAGAGAATTTTTAAACCGTTAGAACTTATGGTTTTCCATGCTCTGAAATTTGTTTTCTCTTCCCTTCTGAAAGATGATCTGGGTACAGTCTTCAAGAAACCTGGTTCAAAGTTGATTTTTGTTTGCCTTCCCCCAGCAACTAAAAACTGTGTTGCCCTTTCCTTTTAGACACAGAAATCTGTTGTCTAAAAAATGTTAGACAAAATTTTTAGACAAATTTTAGACAAATTTTTGACACAGAAATCTGTTGTCTTCTGAATGGCTTCTCTGATGGATTGATATCATTTTTCTGTTGCTATTTTCATGATTTATTTACTGTCTTTAATTTTCAGAAGTTTGGAACTGATGTAAGTTTGTAAAGATCTTTGATTTTATGATGTTTGGAACTCGGTCTCCATCTTTAATCTGAAAACATAAGTTTTTATTTCCTTTCATAATTTTTAGTTACATTTTCAATGGTCATATTTTAATTAATATTTTAATGGTTATATATAATTCACATATCTATGGGTTACCATGAAGTGTTTTGGCGTGTATATATATTGTTCAATATTCAAATCAATGTTAGCATATCCACATCCTCAAACATTTATTATGTCTTTGTGGTAAGGACACTCAAATTCCCCTGGAATAGCTTCTTTGAAACAAACAGAACATTATCCTCATGTCATTGAACTATCTCTGTGTTAAAAAATATCCAAGGAAATAAGGTTAAAAGAGAAAAGTTTTATTTCAGAGAGTAGTTTCAGAGATTTGAGTACATGGTCAAGCTTTGCTTTGGGGCCTGTGAGAGGGCAGGACACACAACAGTGCACAGAATGTGTGGTAGAGCAGGCTGCCTTCGGGGGAAATCGGAAAACAAAGTAAAGCATAGAAAAGTAAACATTGTGAATATTTTGTTGTAGACTTCTGAATCTTATTCAAATTTTCTTTTAACTGGCTTCTTCTGAACTTTTTTAGGAGAATTTATTAATTCTTGAAGGGGGAGGAGTCAAGGCCCCCAGAGGCCCCCACGTGTCAAGCTCATCACTTCGGATGGCTTAAATGAGAGTCTTGACTGTCTCACAGCCTTTGCTGATGCCAACCTGGTTGGGAGGGCTAGCAGAGTCTCAATATGGCTGTTCTGATGTGACCATCACGTGTAAGGGTGATCACAATCCTTAGTCTCTCCACTAAGTCTTTTCTAACATTGCTCACTGGGCAGCTACAGGGACACAATAATACTGCAGTAGAGATGAAAGCAGAGGTTCTCCACATGGCCAGCATCAGCACTGTAGGATGGAGAGATGGGGATGCCTGGTATGGAGGAAGGTCCTATCTCCCCGCTCTGCACTCTCAGTCAACTACCTCTCCTTTACCACGCAGAGAAAACAAAGTGGGAGTTGTATGTCCCCTCTGCCCCCCAGTGTCAGCAGGATAGGAATTATTATAGAAAAGGAAATCTTTGCATTATAACATCAAAAATCAATTATAAATGCTAGTCCCAACTCCAGCATGGAGAAAACAACCCTTCTGCAAGCAAGCTTCTTTAACCATTGTGACTGAACAGAATTATATTGCTCTTAATAACGAGTTTTAGAAAAGTTTTCCTTCATGCACCTTTGAACTCCTGCTTCTTGTATAGAAAAAAAAATGAATCAAATATAATTTGGTATGCTATAGTGACTATTTTCAACTGCTGGATTACAATTCTCTGCATGTTGTATGTGATACTGCATTATGATGCTAATTATGTTGGGGGAAAGATTTCTGGGTATTGATATTTTGGTTCAATTTTCTCTACTTTTCCACTCTGTGCTGTTTCAGAAACAGTGGGAAATGATGAAGTCAAGATCTATTTTGACTTAAGACATAAATTTCTTTTAAAAGTATTGTCCACTTGGCACCATTAGGTCCCATTTCACAGTCAGCTTCTTAAAACAAAACAAGGTAATCACCCTCAGTATCTCTTCCATACATGTGTTGGGCCTCGGTGGAACAGCTGCAGGGTGAACAAGTACAGGTGAAAACTGTGATTGGAGTCACCTGTTGGCCCACCAGCAGACTCATGGAATACTTGGAAAGTTAAGCTAATCCAGGGACTCTCCTAAACAGTCAGTGATATTTGTGTTGTAGAAGTAGAAATTTTGGTAGTTTCGATTATACCCTCTGCTGAGAAGACCACAGCAACTTGTGTGTGTGTGTGTCTCTGTGTGTGTGTGTGTGTGTGTGTCTGTGTGTGCACGTGTGTGTGTGTGTGTGTGTGTGTGTGATTCAAAAGCAATGCGATGCTAACTTGAGTTGCAGGCCCAGAGAGGTAAGCTCAGTGTTCCAGAGACCAGCAAACTGAGTAACTATTGTGATGCCTTCAGTGCCCTTTCTGAGAAAGCCTCTTACTTTGGAGGTACTGAAGTATCTGGATCTTTGAAGAGAAAACTAGGAGTGAGCAGCTAAATGAACTGCCTGGCAACGTGCTTTCATAACACTGACACAACGCTACTTTGAAATTAGAATAATTTGTCCTGGACTAGCAGAAGCAAACAAACAAGCAAATCTTACAAGCATCATTGAATCAAAGGCTAGGAAAGAGAAAAAAGAAACAGCCACATGCCACCTAAGAAGGAAAGAAACAGCAGTCACTGGGGGTGGTGGGCAAAGAGGCTGCAGTTCACAAGAAAAGGTTGTGATCATAAAATAGTCCTGCTGATGATTTACATAAGAAGACACAGCAAGCTTTTTAACATGAGAACTATAACCAAGTGGTATTGCAGATTTGGATACGAACCAAACAGAAATGCTAGCGCTGAAGACACTGAGTGAAATGAAAAACACAGGAGAAAGCAAAAAGCCTGGCTGAAGAATGCAGCGGCTCCGGGGCTCTGGCAAGAAGAAATGCGGAAGTCAGAACTGAGCGCAAACACACAGACTGAGCACAGCGAGCTATTCTGTAATGAAGTGGAAGCTTCAAAGGGGAGATGGAGAAGAGGCTTTTGTTTTAAGTGGTAATCATGGCAAATATCCACAAATCAATACAAGATATTGCTTCATAAATTTTAGAATCCTAATAAAACTCTGGAAAAGAAAAGAAATTTACATAAGGACACACTTTGCTAGAAATGCTGAAAACACAAGGCAAAGATAAGAGACTGAAAAGTAGGCAGCCAGGTGTTTAGAGAAGGTGCTCCTTAAAGGACTGGAAAGCAAGCAATGTTAAGAGCTGGTGTCTCATAGGGGATGGCACAAAGGACCATTCTGCAGGTTCTGAAAGAGAATGACCAGGTGGAGCTTCTCAGTCCCAGAGAAATATACCCAGATGTTAGAAACATGTAAACAGGTAAATACACAGAAACAGAGTGTGCATGCAGACCCGCACTGAACAAATGCTTAACTATTTCAGAAAGAAAGAAAAGCAGTGCACAGGAAGGTCTGAGACTGAAGAAGAAATGTTGTGATCATAGGAGCCTCTGAGTGCAAGGTAGCAATTAAAGAGTTAAGAAAATTAAATGCCCGCCAAGTGTGAGGAGTGGGGAGAATGGATCAAACATTCTAAATCAAGCCATCCTTCACTGTAAGAGGAAATTGCTGATTATTATTTAATTTTCATGAATAAATGGTTGCTGTAATTTCTAGTACTATCCTTACATAATGAATAAAATAGCATGTGCCTTGCAAACCAACTTAGAGAAAAATAGACATCTGACCAACCACACCCACAGCAGATGCCCCCACCCCCATTCATTCCTGTGAAATGTGCTGTGACTCCCTCTTCATGCAATTTGGAAGAGGAAGAAAAGGCCTTGGTGCCAGCCAGGAGGGAGTTTATCTCCTGGAAAGAGATTTTACATTATAACTTGAAGGACAGACTTGGAGCCAGGAGCTGACACAAGGATGTGTCAGGGATGAGTCAGTGATGGGAGGCACTAGGGCTGCTTAGTTATGCATAACTCTTGCCCTCTGTGTAAGCCTAAACCTCATGTCAGGACCCCAAAGATAGACCTGGGAGAGCATTGGCCCTTTTTATTTGTTCTTCCCAGTGTGGCCATAGTGAATAAATCCTTCTCTGCTTCGCAATTACTTATCTTTGTGTAACTGACTTACTGAGGATAGAGGCCAAGCCTAGCTTGGTCGGGTTGCTAGACCCAAGGCTTTGATCAAAATGATATCAGCAGATATTCAGGTTTAGTAGGCACCTGTAGCATGTTCTGGGTTCTTGGATCCTGGAACAAAGACATGTAGATTTCAGCAGAGGCCGGGACAGGTTATTAGTGAAAGATACACTTCTGCTGGAACAGAGCCAAATGTAAAAGTTCAGTAGCAAGGCCTATACAAAATATATGTCACCTAGGCCAGGTTTAGGGGACGTTGCATAACTCTGGCTTTTCCATGTGCGCTCTTCTACATGCAGTTCTACATAAAAATTCATGCGTCCTGTCCCATGTCTCACTGACATCTTAAATCTCCACCCAGGCATGTGCATCTTAGTATTATAATGAGCCACAGGTCACTTCTAACAATCTGGAGTATCTCTGTGTCTGCACAGCAAGGATGAGAACTGCCGAGTAAGGTTTTGTTACTGAAGTTGTTAGGGTCAAAGCCTGGAGCCTGGCAGCCCTAAGTCCTCAAAAGGTCAATTAAAGAAATAAGTAGAGGTAAAAAGCAGAGAGATGGCTCGGCAGTTAAGGACACTGGCTGTTCTTGCAGAAGACCCAGATTTGAATCCCAGCACCCACATGGCAGCTAACAACTGTTCACAACTCCAGTTCCAGGGGATCTGACAGCCTCTTCTGTCCTTCTCGGGACTTGCACAACACAGGTGCACTTACCTACATGTAGGCAATACACTCATACACATAAAATAAAAATAATAATTAAAATATTTTTTTAAAAAGGCAGAGAAAGATTTATTCTGTGTTGTAACTTGGGGAAGAAGAACAAAGAGGCCCAGGGCCCCCTTCCCACCACTTGGTGTTTGTCCTCATATGGAGGACAAGCCCTATGCATAACTACGCAGTCCTGGTCACACCACCATTACCCATCATCCTTGTCTGGGCTCCAGGCTTTCCTACAAAGTGGACTGAATAAACGGTTAGAAGTATGTGAAATCTCTTCCTGGGGGATACCTCTATATGAATGCAAACTTCATCAGGAATTTCTCAGGAAACTCATGGTGACAAAACAGAGTTCAGCAAGTCAGTAAGTTGTCCTTTGACCTTCACATGTGTGTGCATGCGTGCACACACACACACACACACACACATACACAAAGACACACACTAAATAAATGTCATTTAAAAAGATATGTCTAAAACAGAAGTACAAAAGAGGAAAGATATAAACAGAGAAAGAAATTAAACCAGAAAATAAAGGGAAACCAATCAAAACCAGACTTTAAACAGGATACAAATGAAAAATCAAAAGACCTTAAAACACATGACAGAGTACATGAAATCTTGGAGGGGGTTCTATAAGAGGAATGCAGACATGGAAGACAGTCTAAATATGATCAAAATATATTGTATGAGATTTTCAAAAATTCAACTAAAAATAAAAATTAATTAAAATAAAAAGAATTATCTCAAAAAGTGAATAAAAATAAAATAAAAATTGTTATGGAAAATTAATTTTACCTAAATATATAATAACCTACTTTTATGCATTTAATTAAGGTAAACTTTAAATATTTCAAATAATACCTGACAGAAATAAGGAGAAACTGATAAAGCTGTGTCTGCATTAAGTGAGTGTTACATGAATCTTAGTAGAAGATCATGTCCGCAGAGGAGAATGGGGTTCTCTCTTAGGGTTCTTAGTCTCAGTAAGAGTGGACTCCAATGGAAGATTTAGGGCAATTTTACTAGTTAAAAGAAAAATCCTCAGGGCAGGCAGCTGTAAATCTCAGCAGCTGTCCTGAGAAGGAGCATGGAGGAGAGAAGGAAAAAAGTCAAAAAGCCATGTAAGTCTTGAGTTGTTTCCCAGGCAACTAGCAGTCACTTAGAGGTGAGGGGAGATTTTTAAAAAATAAGTAAAGAAACCCAAAATGTTGGGCATTCCAAAGTGCTAAGGAAAGCATAATCAGAAAATAGGAGGCAGACAGTGAGATATGTTTTTCCAGAGAATTCATAAAATTGAGCAGACTTACAGAAAGCCACAGTCTATGGCCTGGTCCACTAAGGGGGATGGATCTTCTGGACAGGAAAAGTTCACTGTCTCATTAACACCCTAGGTATTCTGCCTGTCTCTTTAGCATGGCTTAAGGTGAACCTTCTTTCCTAGGGGTGGTCCTGTGAACAGGAGATTAACACATCCAGGCCAGAGATCACCACTCTGCTGACCAGCTTTCTCCCATGGAGCCTTTCTTGTTACTGTAACACAAGGAGGGGCATGCTGACACAGGCTTCACAGAGCAGGGTTTTCAAGGAGGTTTAGAACATTATAAAGTTACACAAAATGTTATTATTCCATGACAGACCACACATCAGGCCTCAGTACATTTCTTTCTCAATTAAATTTCAGATCCTCCACTTAATCTCAGATATGAAAGGGGTAATATGAAAAATATTATAGCAAAAGATTTAGTGATCTATGTGAAATGCACAAATTCTTGAAAGAGAGAAATAACCAAATCACATTCAGGCATGCAGCAGTACCCCGAGGGAAGAGATTTCAGGGGAAAATGAATCTGCTGTTATCAGCACCTACAAGACAAAGTCCATCACTCGGTATTTCAAAGGTAAACTCTATCAAATACTTAGAGGAAATTTCAAGTTTGTTTGGACAAACTATTATTTGATTACAAAAGAATATTTCACAAATCATTCTATGAAACCAACATTGACCTAATTCCCAAATCAGAGATATAAGATAAAAATAACTACAGCCACAAACCAAGATGCTTTGGGAACACAGAGAGAAAAGTTCTAATTTTTCTTAAAATCTCTAAACTTTAGAAGAAATTCTAAAATTTCAGTCAGTGGAATCCAGCAATCTACCAAAAGGTACTTTTTTATTAGTTTGTTACAGAATTCGAAAGCGTTTGACAATCCAGTTTTATGACCCCTCTAGGCAAATTAAGAATCAAAGGAATCCTTTGGATCTGAAACGGGCATCTGTGAAATACAAATAACGCGTTGGATCCTGAAGGTTGACATGTTCCTCCAGTCTCACAAATGCAGTTCACCCAGAATGTTCAAGTAAACTCTGAAAAAAACTGAAGGAATAGTCCTGCTTAGTTTCACAGCATACCAAGCTAAGTGAATCAAGAGAGCAGTGTTCACATTAAGACAAATGTCAGTCGGCAGATATAGAATGGAGATCGCACCTGCACTGGCACATCTGACTGACTTTTGAAACTGAGTCTTGCCATATAGACCAGGCTGGGCACACACTCACAGTGTAAGCCAGGGTTGGTCTTAAATTCAGTCTTCCTGTCTTTACCTCCAGAGTGCTAGGATTATAAATGTGCTGCCGCACTGGCACGATGTTTGCTTAATGAATTTTTGATAAAGATACAAAGAGAAGACAACAGTCTTTTTGAACAGATGGTGTTAGAATCAGATCTGCATTTGAAAAGACATTTATTGTAGCACATCCAACAATTAACACAAATAGATTACAGACCCACATACAATCCTAAAATTTTAAAATTTCAAGAAGAAAACAGAGAAGTAACCATTTGGTTTTTGTTTCCCATTTTTTATCTGTTACCTTACTCTTGAGAGTTTCATACATGTATAGAATGAAATGTAATCAGATACACTCCCACTCCCAATTTCCCCTTCTAATCCCTCTATTTCCTCACTCGCTTCATATTGATACAGTAGAGAAACAGGGTTCCCTGAGAGGGTCTGTAGTCTCATTCATAAAAGAATTTAAGAATGGATTCCAACAGGGGCTTTAGGACAATTTTATTAGAATTGAAAGAAATACTCTCAGGGCAGACAAGCCATAAATCTCAGCAGCCGCCTTGAGAACGGTGATGGAAGAGAGAAGGAAAAATGTCATAAAGCTGTGCCTATTTAGAGCTGGCATGCAGATCAAACACCCAAAGGCAGACTAGCAGTCACAGGCCTGGAAGGGGAAGGGAACTTTAGAGAAAAAGGTAAAGAAACCCAAACTGTTGAGGCAGCCCAAAGCACTAGGGAAAGCACAGTTAGAAAAGAACTACAAAGTGGGCAGACTTACAGAGAGCTCATGTGTGTGACCTGCCAGGTCCACAAGAATGGCACCAAAGCATGGGGATTCCAGGCAGAAAAGTCAACCATCTCATTAAGCACTAGGTATTCCACTCATCTCTTTAGCATGACTTAAGATGAACCTGCCTTCCTAGAGGTAGTCTCATGACCAGGTGATTGACTAGCAAAACTGGAAAAGTGGGTCTTCATCCAGGTCAGAGATTTTATTCTCCTCACCAGTGTTCTCTCAGGGGGCCCCTGGCTACTCTAACAATATCTTCTTTTTATTTTCAGTAACCCACTAAGTCCAGCTAGTGCCACCCATATGCTCACATGTGTGGTGCCATCCACTGACTGAAGCACCGGGAACCTACCAGTGAACTCACCCTCCAAGAAGAAAGATGCCCCCTTGTACACACCCAGCAACAATCAACTTCCAATAGCTCCTCAGTAAGGGGTGGGGCCTGGAATCAGCTCCCTTATCTCTGCTGGAATTTTGACCATCTTGAGTTTGTGCAGGTCTTGTTCAGGTAAACACAGCAGCTGTGAGTTCACAATGTCCACATCAGTCCACAAGACATTTCACGGCACTCCTCCCCATCCTTCAGCTCCTACTTTCTTTCTACCTCCTCTTCTGTGATGAGCCTCAGATATGGGTAGGGGATTGATAAAGATATCCCACTTTGGGCTGAGCACTCAGTGGGCTGAGAAGACTCAGCACTTGGACCAGTCTCTGCATTGACTATTGATAATAACTGCAAAAAAAAAAGAAAGCTTCTCTGAGTAGTAACATAAGTGCTTAAAGGCAACTTGACAACATGACCATTTATGTAAGTAATGCTAGCAAGTCCTCCCCAGGACTATGACCTCCTCAGCTGGGAACTTTTGGACAAGATTACAGTATGGGGTATGAAATTAAATCTTCTGGAGCAGGCTCTCAAATCTAATCAGAAAGTGGTTAGTTACTCCAACTACAGCAATGCCAGTATTGCACCTACAGGCACTTGCCTAGCAGGTAGGTATTATAGAATGCAGAGTCTAGCTCTGGGTAAGGCCTTTGATATCTTTTCTCCATTGATGTCTTTTCTCTCCCAGAGGCCTGCATAGCACCTTCAAGCACAATAAAAGCTGGTCAGCAGGGAGGGAATTTCTTAGTCAGTTTGAGATTGATTTTTCTATGTCCTGTAGCTAAAGTCTGTGGTGTCTGCAGCAATACTGGTCTACTCTGTAGTTAAGGTGGCTAACCAAGGCCAATGGCAATAGCTCATGTAGTTCTGGAGGCCTCTGGGAACTCCTTGGTTAAGAAGTCATAGGGCAGCATCCCCTGGCTTGCCCTGCGATTTCCATTTAACAGCTCATATCTTCTGGTAGCCGCCTTGTCCACCCATGCAGGTTACTTCTGTTTGAACTCATTGTTTTGAAAGGTTACATTTTGAAGTTAGCTTACTAACTAGTGGCTTTCTATAAGGATTTTTCATACATCCTTAGGTTAGCATACCCATTACCTTCTCCTCTCCCCCCACCCTAACCCCTAATCCCCACTTAAAAATTTACTCTAGTATTTCCCCCTCTTCTTTCATATTGCATCCTCCAGTTATATTTTTAATTGGATTGTGAGATAAAAGGGTTCCATATGGCTTCTTCAGACCTCTTCCTCTGTGTTAGCTCACCCACCCATCCCATGATTTCCCCTATTCTCACACTTCCCTCCCTACTTAAGCCTTTCTACATCCAGTGTGCCACCTCTCTACTTTCATTTTACCTACAACCTACTATCTACACTGCCATGATGTATCCCAGTTTCTAGTCACCCTGCATGTCTGTTGATGTTATAGTAGAACAAGGAAAAGGCTGTGCCTTGGGGATTTCACTTTCCCCTCTGTTTATTAAGTGCCCAGTAAACAGTGAGTGCTTAATATGTGTTCTCAGAGAGATATGTGCCCACTAAGGTTCACTTGGAGGGTCCTCAACTTGTCAGAAGAGAAAAAGCTGAGAAATTCCTGAGAGAGGTCAAAAAGGTGCCCAAGAAGAGTGTCCCCACAGAACACTGTGTCAGTTCATCCTGCAGGCTCCCATGGGAGGATGCTGGGGAAGAGAGAGAGAATGGGGGAACAGGAAAAAGAAAATAGCATTTATCAAAGATGTGATGCTTGAGGATGGCTCTCTTTGAAATCAAGCTTCTTATCTTACATGCATCTTCAAAATGTTTGGACAGACACTGGATGGCATGCTGTAAACCAAGAGCCACCTCAGAGAAGCTTCACAATCCCAAGAGTGTAGAAAGAAAATATTCAGTTCCTACCTCTTGAGGGTGACTAAATCCAGATCCAGCTGCCACTTGGATCAGATGTTTTAGAGAGAAGGCATGGATTACATGGGGAATCAGCCTAAGTGATATCAAGTTGGATCTAGGCCTGAAATTCCCTAGTCATCTGAGGCCTTCCTAAGAGCCTGTGAAACAAAGAAGCAGTGTTACTTAGTGTCTAACATTTGGGGTTTTGGCTAGTTATCTGAATCCCCATTTTGCTCTACATTTCTGCCTGCGACCTTAAGAAAATCATTGGCCTTTTTCCTACTGGCTCTATAGAGTGGTTTTGAAGCTTAGTTGAAACCCCCTTTAAGACACTGACTAAGGCACCACCAGTCACCTGAGTAAGAAGATTCCTATATTCTCTAATGTCAGCACATTTCCTGCAAAAGTGAAAGCAAACAGTGGTAGATAATGAAAGGATCCTGTTCCAATGCATCTTCATCACCAAAGCAGCTTGTTTATCAGTTGCCTCCTTTATTAGAAATACACTGTACTACAGAGATGGCTCAGCAGTTAAGAGCACTTGTTGCTCTTGCTGAGGACTGGGCTTTGGTTTCCAACACCCACACAGCTGCTAACAACCATTTGTAACTCCAGTTCCAGAGGATCTGACACCCCTTTCTGACAACTGCAGGCATTGTATGACATAGGTGCACTTACATACTTGCACACAAAACATTCATACACATAAAAATAAGTAAAATTTAAAAAAAGAAATGTACTTTGTGGAAAATACTACTGAATTTCAAGAATGATCATCCTGAATTTGAACAAATTCAGGGGAGGGGCTTTCCAAATTTACAGAGTCTAAAATGCAGGACAGTGCAATTTTATTACTTGTTAAATGATAGTAATAAAATCCACTGGACAAGCAGATACACCCACTTTTAAATCACTGAGTTCTCTGAAATTCTGCCATTCACCCACCAGCATGAGAAGAAAACACATTCTCAGGTCATCCACATCCCAAGACCCTGAACTTTTGTTCTGGTCTTTCACCTTTGAAAGCAAGTTTTAATTGTGCATGCAGAAGGAAATTGGAGCTCTAGATGGTGGCTTTTCTGGAGCTCTAAGCTTTGTTCAATGCACAAATTAATCTTCACTGCTCCCCCCACCCACTTCGGCCTTCACTGCTCAGATGCTGTACACAAAGATGAGGCGCATCTCAGCCCACACATAACCAGCAGAGCAATTGCTTTAGAAGATTCAGGGCAGTTTTCTAGCTAACTAGACATGGAGTTTTCCAGATTTAATTAAATATAAAGCTGTCCTCTTTTGTCCTCATGTGGGCCGTCCTTGAAAAGTCATTTAATGTGGTGTACTTTTCCATCTGAAATCCTTAGACTTCTTGTTTACCATTCTTAGCAACCTGTATTTAAAAGAACAAGGTGTAGTATCAGAGATCCCAGGTATCAGTGATTCCCAGATGAGGGTACAACACAAAATCTTAAAAAAGAGAGAAAATTAGTTTAATAAGATTCTAGACAAAAAAAAAAGTCATTTCAAAACTGTGTTAGTAACTGTCAAATGCATGGTAACAGTTAGCATTAAGAAGTCATGTTAGTATTCAAATGCTTATTTCACACTGAGTCACCCAAGTTATGTGTCATTGGCAAAAGAAATAACAGCACTGTTTAACTGCCTCAAAGAACTGAACAAGTAGAATCCAAAGATATAGGTCTTCTGAAAAACATTATTTCAACATTGTACATGCTGTTTCCAGCTAAAGCTGTGTGTGGCAAGAGAAATCTTGTCTCACTAGAAACCATGAAGCATTGAAGAATATTTGGTTGGTATTGAAAGAACTCCTGAGCAAAACCGAAGCGGCTCATATTCGGAAACAGCTGGAGCATTGACATGGATTAGACTTATAACAGACAGAAAAGGGTCATGTACACAATACTCAGCACGCAGGAGTACAGGTCACCTCCAGAGGATTCTTGGGACTCAACTTGCTGTGTGAGATTAAGGGAGAAGATGAAAAATTGAACTGGCCTTTCCTGTGCAATTTATCATGTTGGTTAACCGAATAGTGGATAGAGGTTAAATGTCCAGTTATCGGAGTATTTTATGCGGCAACAATGGAGGAAAAAGTATCCTTAAAATATCAGGATTTTGCAACTTCTAATGCAGTAATGGATCTACACAAGGGCTGTCCCAGAGGCACTCATTTCCCACAGAGGCAGTGTTTACCCCGACAGATAATACACAACTCCTAGCTGAATTCTTAGCAAACATTGTAGGTAGAATCTGGTCCTGCATTTTGTAGGGAATGGAAGGACCAGAGGGACAGGCTAGGTGGCAACATGGTAAGGAGTGAGCAAATCCAGACCCTGGGAACGCATGATGAGCACTTGGTTTCCATCAACAACTAAACCACAAGAAGAAATAAAATGGAGAAAGGGAGACATCTGTAGTTTAAAAGAGACAAAAGGAACTCGTGGATCTATTGTAATCTACTCCCCCAACTCAGATTTCCAGCTTGATTTGTGTACTGTTCAATATATTCCTACTTTTATAAACATCTTCACAGTTTTGATAACTGCATTATACCATGCCTCTGATCTTCAGTATTTGGTTTATTATGCTACTTGCTTCAAACACATATCATAAATACACTAACTGCACTGCATGGGCCTGTTGTTTCTGTCTATAGACTGTGAAGGAATCTCATCACCCCAGGGGCCATCTGTGTTCCAAGCCTTGGGTGACACTTCTCTCCCTGCTCACCCAAAGCCAGGACAACTTCTCTCTGAATCAGTGTCCGAGTGGAGACTGCGAACTATGCAGGATATCACAGGCTCTCCAATCTGTACTTCAAAACCAAGGAATTGTATTTGGATTACATTTCTTTATTAATATTCCAAATAATTAAGATTTTCCTTCTGTGATTCTCAGTGTTCACTTAGTTTTTAGTTAAGAAAACTTTAATCTTTGCACTTTTTCATTTCAGCTGTTATTTCTTCTGATTATAGTGATATATACAATCTAGTCTTGATGTGGACCAAGCTTAAGTCAACCTACTGAGAGTCATGGCTGGACGCTCTGTCTACCAAATCAAAGAAAGAAAAAGGGAGGGAGGGAGGGGAAAGAAAGAAAGAAAGAAAGAAAGAAAGAAAGAAAGAAAGAAAGAAAGAAAGAAAGAAAGAAAGAAAGAGAGAAAGGGGAAACAGAAAGAAAACAGAGAGAAAGGAAGCATCTCAAACTGTAAAACTCACCCCCTTTTGTCTACAAGCAGGACCTCAGCAATCCAGTCCACTCCCTCAGCTTGTTCTTTAGCACATTCAGCTCTGGAAGCAGAGGCAGCTCTCTGGGTCCACTAGTGTAAGGTCACTAACCCTACTGTGCCTGTCATCAGTCACCTTCCATAGACCACGCCGGAACTTTGACACCTCAGAGGCTGGATTTCAACATAGGGATTTTGGAGGATCACAAGCATTCAGATCTTAGCTTGGGAACATAGGCATACTGAATTAGGGACCAGCCCACTCCTGTCTGACACCATCTAATCTTAATTACTACTGCAATAAGTATATTTCCAATGAAGACAACATTCTTGGATCTGAAGTTGGTAGGGCTACCTTCCTTATAAGAATCTCACTTTCTGTTCAACAATTCATCCCATAGCAGATCCCCCAACCCTTATTGCCCTTCTCTCTTTGGGGAGAGGCCGAAGCCTCTGAGCTAACTTGAGGCTTTGTTTTCCACTATTAGCAAGCCAGCCTTTCCTTCTGCCTTTGTGTCTTTAAATCAATATTCTCTACTTTTATTCTCCAGAATTTTCTGTGTTCTCTAATCCACTGGCTTATTTTCATAACCCCAGATGTCATGTGTTTGGGAGCATCTAAGCACTTATTTCTGAACATTTCTTATCTTACTTGCTTTTAGTACAAGTTCATGAGTTTGGAATAGACTATAGTTTAGAGATAAAGAGTCTAACTACCAAGTAGTTAGAGCAAAGTCAAAGAGATGATATATATCTCACCAAGATCGTATTCTGAAGCATGCGTTAAAGATAATGGGCAATGAAGCTAAGGTTTACTGAGATTCTATGAGTTAGAGTGACAAATTTAAAAGCTATATAAATTCTAAATTCCATTTCCAAACCTCATCGCCAAGAATAATTTTATTTGGCTTTGCACATCTATGTTTATTGCAGCACTGTCCACAATAGCGAAGTTGCAGTGGAGCACAGTGGTTCTTAATGATTTTGCTAGAAGGCTCACCAGATTCTCACTTTAGCTTATCTCTTTGCTGGAGCTGGCCTTGGGGAAATCAGCACAATTTGAATGTCTTGCTTGTGTAACAGGGGTAAAAATATTCTCTCTCCAAGAAAGTCTGCCAAGGGATTGAATAAAGTAGAATATTTAGGCCTTAAACAGTGCCTGAGCCAGTAGGATGGCTCAGCAGGTACAGGTGCTTGCCACCAAGCCTGATGACCTGAGTTTGATACCTGGGACCCACACCAGTAACTGATGCCTTCAAGTTGTCCTTTGGTTTCCATGTGTGCATCTTGTTTCACGCACATGCCTTCCCCTACCCCTGTAAGCAAATAAAAAAATTTTTTGTCTTTTTGAGACAGGGTCTCCCTGTAGCCCCAGCTGTCCTGGAACTCACTATGTAGACCAGGCTGGCCTCAAACTCACAGAGAACCACCTGCCTCTGCCTCCCATGTGCTGGGATTAAAGGTGTGCACCACCACACCCAGCTAAAATATTTTTAAATGTAAAAAAATAAAATTTAAAAAATAGTACCTGGGAGATCTAAACCGTCAGTACAATAAAATATTTTTAAATGTAAAAAATAAAATTTAAAAAATAGTACCTGGGAGATCTAAACCGTCAGTACAATGGACTTTCCTGGCTTTTGTTCAATTGTTGAGTTCATTGAGCAGTGTAGAAGCTAAGAATGCACTGAACAGGATGCTACCAGATTGAGTTATACAGTCTTCCTGAGCAAGGCTGCTTAAGTACACCTTAATCAGTCAGTCATGGGTCAGTTCTTTATATATATTTTCTCAAATGGATGATGAAAGGAAAATAAGAGCTTATGAAGGATGCTGGAGAAGCACAGGGTTCCCTCTGTTCAGAAACAATTCAGTTTCTACCAAAACACACCTATAGACAATTTGTTAGGAAAAGAATAATTCAATGTTCTTAAAAAGTTTAATATTTTATTATCTTTATTTTATTTATGTGTATGAATATTATGCCTGCATGCATGTAAGTGCACCTGTCATGCAATGCCCGTGCAGGCCAGAAGAGGGCGTCGGATCCCCTGGAACTGGAGTTATAGATGGTTGTTAGTTGCCATGTGGGTGCTGGGAATTGAACCCAGGTCCTCTCTGAGAGCATCCAGTGTTCTTATCCACTGAGCCATCTCTTTAGCTCCCCTAAAAAAGTTCTTGATAATCAGTAGGGTAATGTTTTCACCAACCTCAAATTTTCCTCATGGCAAGAACTTTTTCCTAGAAGAGTTGCTATTTCCTCCCATATTGATTTGGGAGATCATAAATCTCACTGGGAACTTGTCCTAATGACAATTCCATTTCTAGGGAACATGCATGCTTTCCACAGCTGTTCATTCTGCATGGAATAACAGCTGGCACCTAGATGTGTGCAAGATTTGCACATTACTTATCGTCCAAGTCAGAGTCCATACTGACTGAATGTGTACTTCCTTAATGAATTATATCACCAAACACATCTATATACTAGATTCTTGTTTGAGTGGCAGCCATGTGAGGCAGAAGATTGTGCTGGTGGAGAATCTACCCTGTGTTTCCATCTTTATAAGGGATGGCTGTCAGAGTGTGCTCAGAATGTTATTAACAGTCGATATGAGTCTTTAGGAATCTGTCTGGCCAGGCCCTTGCATTGGGCTGATTGTCAATCAAGTTTGCAGAGGAAGAACTGTGTCAGCAGCTCAGTCCTGGGTATCAAACAGACACAAGGTCCCCATATTCATCTTTACTGCACCCTATCCTACCAGTACCAACACTGCTTTTCTTAAATCATTTCCTTTCCCCACCCCGTAAAGTCATGCATCAATTGAAAGGCTCAAAGTCCATTGTAATAGTCTTAAAATTGACTGTACCCCCTTATCCCTATTCATAAAAGAAGCTGCTAGAATATTTTACCCAAAGCATGACACCAGTGTGTGTTCAGGGGCAATCTGCTGTCTAAGGATAAGGATGAGTCCAGAGTCCTCCCTTTTTGTGGTCAAGATCCTCTTCAACATGAAGTCTGTTACTTTCAGGATAATCTCCTCACCTGCAGCCTCAGCACCTGCTGCCACCTCCACCTGCCCATCCTCTGCTCCTCTCTGCCCATACTATGCCCAGCGTACCTCCAATGTTACATTTTCTTTTCTCTACAATTCTCACCTTCCCTGCCTTCAGCAAGATCCTGATCTACCTGTGATGATGATCAGCCTGTCAACTTAATACAACCTGGAATGAATCACCTAAGAAGAGAATCTCAATGAAGAATTGTCTACATCAGCTTGGCCTGTCTATGGGGGGGTGGTGGTCTTGATTGCTCTAATTGGTTTGGCTGTGGTTGGCAGTGGAGGTGGTCTTTCTGAGACAGGGTCTCCCTCTAGTCCCAGCTGACTTGAAACTCCCTAAGTAGATCAGGTTAGACTCCATCTCACAGAGACCTGCCTGCCTTTGCCTCCTGAGTGCTGGGATTAAAAGCCTGTGACACCACTCCTGGCTTGATTTCCTTAACCAAGGTTCAAAGACCCCACCTGAAAGTGGGCTGCACCACTCCCTGGTTTGGGCCCTGGACTGTACAAGAACAGAGCAAGCTAGCTGAACACTACACAGGCACATATTCCTTGCTCTCTGCTCTTGACCATGCACATCGTGTGACCATCTGCCTCACGCTCTTGCCACTGTGACTTTGCCACAGTGATGGACTGAAACCTGGAATTGTGAACTAAGAGAAATCTTTTCTCTCCTAAGTTGCTTTTCATCTGGATATTTTCTTTTTTTCTTCACTACAGAAATGAAACTAGGACACCACCCTGTCCAGCAGGGCAGCATCATGTCACGTGACCCTTTGATACTCTGTCTCTTCTGGGCTTGTATGTGAACACATTAATAAATAACCATTTTTCTTTTAAAGGAGAATTTCACCTCCTGCCAAAGGAAAATGAATGTTAGGGCTGGGTTTAAAGTTCCTAACCCATAAATTTTGCACAGGCTCAGAACTTTATAAACATTCATATTCCCTATAGCTAACTAAGGAAAAAGGAGAAGCAAAAGAAAAAGTAGAGCTTCCATCCAACAGTCACTACCTGAGTAGTTGGCTGTCAGGCTGATTCAATTTTAATGACTTACCCATGTGTGGGAAGAGAAAGAGATGCGGCCTTCACTCTTCATGTGTTTTACTTCTGGCAAATGTTTCCTCTGGCAAATGTGGAAACTCTTGCAACAGTCATGAATTTTTTTTTTAAAAAGGCTGCAAAGTTTCCATTTGAAACTGCAAGCCAGTATTTCGTCAGAACGTGCAAGCCCCACAGTATCACATGCTCCCCTCAGACTCCAGCTGGCAGTGCTCCCATCACTGTGATGTGTGGAAAGAGGTGCTCTCCTGTGCTGAGCCAAGAGATTCCTGATCTTAACCACTGGCTAATTGTCCTCTTTGCAGAGATAGCCTGGGTAGCTTATGAGAGACACTGCCTCCTGTCCACTCTACACCAACACTAGATATACGCACTCCTCCCAAAGCTGAGCCTGAGAGTTCTCATTTTAATAGTCCTCTGAGCAGAGGAGAGTATGAGTTTCATTCTGTGCCACTGTGGGAGGGTCTTGACTATATTTTCAAGCCCCTTTGTTACTAGAACAATAACACACAGTTGAAGGAGCTTACTCCTCCAGGACTGCAGCTCTTTGTGACACATCTCCAGCTCCTTCCCACCTCACCCGCCTCACCCACATCACTGTTTTTGCCTCTAGTGCTGTTCTCACATGCAGCTCCAGCTTCTACTCCGACAGCTTCCTGAGCATCAAAACCACATCTCTGTGATTGGCCCAGTGACATTCGGTACATCCCCATCACATGCTGCTGTCTCTACCAGCCAACACCAGGACTCAACTTTTGAAGCTAACAACTGGGTCCTTTAGACTATGTCTAATACTCCAATCTTCCTCCACAGCTGATGGTGACCATAACTCCACTTTCTGTCTCTGTGGATTCTCTAGGCATTTCACATAAATAGAATCATACAACATGTGTCCTTATATGACCAGCTTATTTCTCTTACCATGATGTCTTCAAGATTCATCCATGTCCTATTATGTATCAGAAGTTCCCTCATTTTAAGGCTTAATAATATTCCACTGTGGGGCTAAAGGCATGACTTAGTAGTTAAGAGTACAGGCTGCTCTTTCAGAAGACCCTGGCTCAATTCCCAACAACCACATGGCAGCTAACAACTGTCTGTAACTGGAGTTCCAGGGGATCCAATGCCTTCTTCTGGTCTTTTCAGACATTGCATGACATGAGTGCACTTACATACATGCAGACAAGACACTCATAAAATAAAATAAATAAAATAAAAATAAATAAATAAAAAATTAAAACAGAATCTTATTCCACTGGGTGGATGCACACTTTTCTTACACATCAGTCTGTCCTGGGGCACATGGGTTGCATCCATTGCTTGGCTATTGTAAATAAAGGGTTGAAGGAAGACTGTGTTATGGATTTGCTGAAGGGCACCTTTGAGGTGGAAAACTGCAAATGTTTATGACATGGATTAGCTGAATTATCTGTTATTCTTAAGTTTCAGAGGTACATTTGCCATGGGCTTCATGGGGCTAAGATGCCAGGGATTCTCATAGCAGGGTCCCCTCAATTCTCTGTGTTCATTCTGGGTTCAGACTTTGTATTGTTGGAGGAAATAATACAGATATGAACAAAGCTCTGGTCCTTTCAGGTAAGTGTAGGACTTAGATACACGGGTTGGGGTAAGGGCAGCAAATGACAGGAGAGACATGGGTGACAGGAGCTCTTCATTCCTGTGTGGATAAGTAGCTCAGTGTTCACTGAGATGGATCACAGAAGAGGACAGGACCGTGTGTAGTGAGCATAAGTCTGTGCCAAGTCTCCCTTTCTTGCTATAGGTTTTGTTGCGTTTGAGAAAATGTCAATGAATGGAATATCATTTAATAATATATGGTAGGGTTTAGTTCTTTCAAATAGAAGAGGGGAAGAGGGATGAGTAAAAATATTCTTATTTCTAATTGTTATCCAATGCCTTGTGACAAGAAGGCAGGAATGAGAGATGGGGCTGCCACAGAGGGTGGGAGATTGCCAGCTATCAGCAGAAGCCAAGAACAAGGTTTCAGAAAGTGAGTTTCAGAGGGAGGAGACCATGCCAACACATGGAATTTGACCCCCAGAACTGTGAGACAATGATTTCTGCTGTTTGAACTCATTGCTTTATGGTATTTGTGTGCAACAGGCAGCTCTAGCAGTTTGAAATAGCAACTAAGTAGAGAGAGTAGGAAAGGATCAACAAGGAAAACAGTCCCGAAAACAGAAGGGAATCCACAGCTGAGTTCCCCATAAAGATTAGCCTTATGCTGGACACTACCCAGGGAGATACACAGCATGTCACACAGATTGAGGGACTAACAAGATTTAGACTGATCTCGAAGAATAGAACAGTGTGGGTTGGGATAGAGTGGTTGATGCAGATGCTAAAAGCCTAAGGGAAGATGCCAGAGAGTGTGGGAGTGAATGGTATGTGACAGTGCTTATAGACTCATAGAATCACTGACAGGGCATAAGCAAGCCCAGCCAGAGAAGAAAAAAAAGAAAAGAAAAGAAAAATGCTAACTATAGGAGCATTAGCATACCGGCATCTCAGAGCTGAGCTTTTTTTTCTGGGTGAAGGTATTATGTTGAGCTACAAAGGCTAACCAGGAAGGCCAGTTGAGAGACAGTTATAATAGCCCACAGATGATGCAGAGGCCTGGGAGGTACAACTTGGCTGAAGAAGTAGAGGATTACCCTACAAATGGTCACGGGAAGGGCTTGGCCACTTATGGGGAGCAAGAAAGAGAGTACTTCTATGTAGATATTACTGGGAGAGAAAGAGAAACTCAGAAGTGGAAGCAGAGTCCAGGCAGATGACGTATTCCCCACATGTTGCTTTGGGAGAAATGCAGGGATAATTATCCAGCTGGCACTCATAGACGCTGCTAAGCACAGGGTATAGTCACACACGCAAATTTCTACCTACAGATGTGGCCACTAGAATGTGTGAGAGATTGGGGTCAGAGATAGAGAGAGAGAGAGAGAGGATTAGAAGTTGGAGAAAGAGAATGCCTGGAAAGGAAATCAGGATGCCATCAAGTGCTTTTCCGGAGAAGTGTCAGGGCTTGAACCTCTGCTCCTTCTGCTGTTTATTACATGATCAGGAGGAAGGACAGGATGGATCCAAATACCCTTTTGACATCAGGATTTGGACATTCAAAATGGTTAAATTGTGTACATGATCAGGGAGGAGCTAAGAGCTCACAGAATTGGGCTTCTGGGTCTTCTGTACCCGTGGAGATTATAAGCACCACAAACTGTTTACCTCTGTCTGAGGAATGGTCTTTCTCAGGCAGGAAACCCCAGTGAACAGGAATTTCTCCCCTTTGGAGAGAGGACCTTGACAATGGATCTGAATTTGATTTCCCCACAGGGAGCCCCTTACCAATGATTGCCTTTGCACCCCACCCCACTTGACAGCAGTCCTCAGCCTCTGGGCTGCCGCTGACTCTATGCAAGTGTGTGTACTTCCAGTGTTCACTTCTGTTGGTTCCAGGAGGTGGAGGATCCCATAAAGAGCAAGCTACGTTGTATTTGACCTGTTCTGATGGGATGAGGTTAACCCCAGGCTTCTTCAAGGTTGGAAAGCACTCCAGAAGGGTTCTAGCTCCCTTGACACCCTTTCTCCCCAGCTGGGGATACAAGCCAGCCAGTGCATGGGGAGGTTGACTGTTCTCCACATTTGCAACCTGACTGAGCAGAAGGGCCATAAATCTCAGCAAGAGCCAAGTGCAGCATGGCCAGCTTGCTCTCACAGGCTACACAGATTCCAGTAGTTCAGATAAGGTTAAAGTCGCTAATTCAGTGGCCTCATCTGACCTCGTTCCTATGTTCAGCTCCTGCCTTGGGGAAATACAACTTACTGGGAAGCAACGGGTTTACTTCTCTGTCTCCAGGGCATATATTTCAAGATTCAGTGGATTCCTGACCCTGCAGAGTGTATCAAACCATACATAGTATACGCTGTCTTTTATTCTACACAGATATAACAATAACAGCTTAATTATAAATTTTGCACACTGAGATTAACAGCAGTAACTAATAGTAAGAGAGAAAAATTTGAAAATGTAGTATAATAAAATTGCCATCACCATTACTCTTGTATTTTGGGTCATTATTAAGTAAAATAAAGGTTCCCTGGACACAAGGGCTATGTCACTGATAGAACGACAGCCGAGATAGTTTGAAAAGCA
Source organism: Nannospalax galili (assembly GCF_000622305.1). Taxonomy (NCBI): domain Eukaryota; kingdom Metazoa; phylum Chordata; class Mammalia; order Rodentia; family Spalacidae; genus Nannospalax; species Nannospalax galili. The sequence continues at coordinate 1,596,344 of NW_008345972.1, forward strand.
CTGAACCATTGCCTCTGATCATCAGATGCTTTGAGCATCAGCACCAAAGGATCCTGGCATTCCACTCTATCTCCAGTTCAGGATCCTGAGCTGTGAGAAAGAAACAGAACTGACTGTAGTTATTTTATGTAGAAAAGTAATGTTTGAACAGATATGATTTCCCAGGAACATACCAGCATTGTGACACCAGTAACCATCTGTCACAGTTACTCACTCTGGGAATTCAGCTTTGGAATTTGCTTTGATTTGACTTCCTCAGCTTTTGGCATTGATGTTATTCTGGGCCTTAAACCTGAGACCCTTAGGAACTATTATTAACACTATTACTAGTCAAAGATAGCAGGTTCCTTTGCCCCAACCAAGACAAACAAACAGCGCTATCGTATTTGCATGGAACCAAAGTCCATGGCCTTGACAACCAAAGTAAGTGTGAGCCGTGATTACAAATTTTGATCTTCGATACAAAGAAGCAAAAAGCCTAAGTATAAGGTCCACACAAAAGGTCATTTATGAAGGATGAACAGAAATATATGAGTATAGTGTAAAATACAAAGATAGTCATAAGCTGAACATGAGGCAGCAAATCTCTATAACTCTGGATAGCTCACAGCCCTGATTCCATACTGAGTTGTTCACTGCTCTTGTTGCTGGACTCTTAGTTCAAAACATCAGCTCAGATGCCTACCTTCTAAAGGAGCTGTGGTGCTGACAGGTTAGAAAGTAGAGCTTCTAACACACTGGTACTCAGTAAGTGGTGGCGAGTGCCAGAGAGAGCTCAGGACACTCCAGCAATCTCTGGGACCTTTGTAAGTTTCAAGGATGTTCCAAAACAAATTGACTCTCACTTTTCAGTCTGAAATCCATGACCAGCATGAGTTAATTAGGCTCAATAGACATAGAGCACACTAACTTTCTCTTTCTTCCTCAATGTCATGCTGTCCTTGGAAGTACACACTGAAATGCCCCATTTTTGCACCAAGAGCATCAAAACTTTAATGTAATTACACATCCATTGCATTTGTGCAATTTGGGCTCCTTTCTAAATGTAGCCCACAGAGACCACCAGTGCTCCCACCTAGTCACAGATATAACACGCTTACCCTTAGTCACCTTTACTCCCTCAGCTCCTCTTCATAACAAGTGTGCTGAAATTCTGTCTCATGTGACCTGACAAATGCCATATGCAGATAGCCTTGTAAGGATTGATGACAGCTATGCATTAAACACATATCTGTATTCACCACATTCCATTGTCTCAACAGTGTCATTTACAAGATACAAGTTCAAAAATATAATTATAGGCAGGTCTTACTTTGCACAGTTCTATCTAATGTTCTTACCTCTTAATATCTCCATTTAACTCTATCAGTCCCCAAATAGCCAATTCAAATACCAATGCCTATGGCATATTACTATGACCACTCAAAGTAGAACTTTGGATGATCGCATTCAGTCTACAAATCACTGTGGAAATAACACACACATATCATGATCACTGAGGAACCAATGTCACTCTTCTCAAAGCCTGTCGGTAATTAGTCCCTGTACTTCTACTGTTATGTTTACTCTAGACCTGGAAGTGCAACATCAAGTTGGATCACTGTCTCAGGTAATAAAACTAATGATGTTTCTAAAAATAGCTCCAGGCAAGAGGGTATTGGTCAACACAGCAGGAAGTGGGATGATGAAGATGAAATTCAAATTAAAAGTGAATTGAGTTTTAGACTGCATAGAAAGTAATAAAACTGCCTTGGGAAGGTTGACTATGCTCCATTCAAAAGCAAGGGTATGGACAGAGCTGAAGAAAGTGTTACATTAAGAAGAATGAAGATATCCTGGAAATGACACTAAAAAAAAAAAGGAACCTAACTTTGACTATGCTCCATTCAAAAGCAAGGGTATGGACAGAGCTGAAGAAAGTGTTACATTAAGAAGAATGAAGATATCCTGGAAATGACACTAAAAAAAAAAAAAGGAACCTAACTTAAGTCTCTGAGATATTTCAATACTGCAAGTGTAAACCACCATTCAACCCATTTCTGATGAGTTTGGTTCTGCAAAGAAAAAGAACACGTAATCCACTCTAATTCTGAATGGTTTTGATATTTTAAATTATACTATATGAAGTAAATATTGCCTTTGCTATTTCTTTTCAGTTTTCTGCACATTTATAACCGATGACAAGGGAGTTTTTAGTATTTGGACAAAAGTGTCAAAGGTCACAAAACAATCATAATTTCCCCAAGGATAGGTTAAAGTTGACTGCATGCTTTTAGTTACAGGCTTGCTTTTATAGTCATGCACTACTAAGCAAAGTGAAGATTGTACAGAAAGACTTTCAAGAAGCCAGCAGGGTGGCATGGGGGCCCCTCCAAGAGAACTCTGAGTGCAGAGCCCTCTGTAGCCGCTTCACCCAGGAAGCAGTTATGGTGTTATGGTGCTTAAATTTAATGTTGTTGGTATAGGAAAAGACCTCTCCTGTATCTGGCCCTTGCTCCAGCATGGCATCTCATTCCCCTCCTCCCCCCTGGCCCCACAGCCATCCCACCAAGCCAGATTGTAGCTGTTCTTTACTACCACAGAAGCTACATCAGCACATACCTTACAAGATGGTTAAACACGGACCACCACAATATGCCTTAAGGCTCTCACTGCACTGGCTTGGAAATAGCTCTCTTACCTTCCCATTCCACCACAGCTCACTTACTCTCTAGAAAACCCCACGACCTTCAACACTGGACATGACACTTTTCTCTTCTTGACAATCTTCCCTGATTTCCTCTGCAGTAGCCACCCACCAGTAAATGCCCCAAGGACAGGTGGACAGACAGACTCTGGCCCCTCATACAGGTACACACCCAACACAGTGTAATTGAGTGTTGTGTGTTATGCCTGGTATCACATGACATCACTTTGCTCTTAGAATTACATTGAAAAAAACCAAAGAAAGTAACTATCAGTATTCTTACTTCACAGAAGAGAAAAATGAGGTCAAGGAGGCTGCATACGTTCCCTGAACTCATCTGAATGTATGTTAGATACCCCGTGTAATGACAGGAGAGATATAGAAAAGATTTCTAGACTAGACTTACTGTTAAGATACTTGCTTTGCTATCAGGATTTAAAAGTTTTGTGGGGGTTCTGGAGAGATGGCTCAGTGGTTAAGAGCACTGGATGCTCTTACAGAGGCCTGGAGTTTGACTCCCAGCACGCATATGGCAGTTAACAACCTTCTGTAACTCCAGTTCAAGGGATCTGATGCCTTCTTCTGACCTCCAAAGGCGTTGCAGGATATGGGTACAATTACATGCATGCAGGCAATATACTCATACACATAAAATAAAAATAAATAAATCCAAATTAAAAAAAAATCTTATTCCACTGGGTGGATGCACACTTTTCTTACACATCCATCTGTCCTGGAACACACTTGGCTACTGTGAATAAAGGGTCAAAGGAAGACTGTGTTATGGATTTCCTGAAGGGCACCTTTAAGGTGGAAAATTATACATGATTATGACATGGATTATCTGAATTATCTGTTTAGACGTTTTCTAGAGTAGTATTCTTGTAATCAGATTGTTTATAGACCAATAGTTTGAAATTTGCATTTTAAAAACTACAGAGTTAGATTAAGTAAATCTTCATGTTTTTGTGTACATGTATGTGTTGATGCACGTGTGTGTTCATATGAGTTTGTGTACATGTACACATGCACCTGCATGCACATGTGTGTAGAGGTCAGAGATCGATACTGGGCATATTCTTCAATTGCTCTTCACCTTATTTTTAAAGGCTGCATCTCTCACTGGACCTGAAGCTCACCAATTGGCTAAGCTGGCTGGCCAGTGAACTCCAGGGATCCACCTGCCTCCAGCCCCACCACTGGTGTTACAGATGCCCTCCTCTGTGCCCAGCTTTTACATGTATTCTGAGGATCCCAACTCAGGTTCTCATGTTGGCCCTCCAATAAGTCAATCTTGCAAAGAGACTGAAAGAAGGTTGAATTTCTGTATTCGAGGCAGGGCCCTGGGAAGGGGTGCTCTCCAAACACAAGTATCCTTCCTCCCACCATCTATACCTAACACACACACACACACACACACACACACACACACACACACACACTCAGCCATGATTGATAAAGGAAAGCCTTAGAAAGAACCCTAATTTTTCAAGTTCTTGCATAGATTCTAGATAGTCAGTGCACATTGCTCTTTATATTAGAGAACATCAAAATGTGCTTTTAAGGAAAATCATTGAACCCTCTGTCACAAGACTGATTCAGTTGACATTAAATATGGTAAAGATATTTTTTAAGATTACCTAAGAAATAGTTGTACATTCTTGCAGTGCTATTTAAATTCAGACCACCACCAAATCCTGCATCTGAAATGTATCTTTTTGTGTTCCACCAAATTTTGTTTGATGAGCTGCATTTTCGGCTAAAATAATTATTGATATCTAAGAAATAAGTGAAGAAATTTCCACATGAAATTCATTGATTTTTATCAATGTTCTTGTGAGTCTATTTGTTTGGGTGACATATGTTGGAAGCATATTACACTGCAGTAGAAAGAAAGGACGATGCTGACCACAATTGTTCCTCACAGATCTTACCATTAGTAGAGCATCAGGCAACACTGCAACTTCAACGGTAATTGCTTAGCTTTGATCGTATTAATTATCTCACAGTGATGATGGAGGCCTAGTGGTGGCACAGTTTGTCATGCTGGTTGTATAGGAAAAAGCAACCATAAGGAATTGACAAGTGAATAGAACACCAATCAAGTATAAGAGATAAATGTTTACAGGATGTAGGAATGTATGGAAATGCTTCTTTGCGATGATTGGAGGATGATCTTTACAAGGGCCTATAAGAAATAACCATTCCCTAGTGTTAGGAAGAGCATAGCTTTATCCCAGAGACTGCTATGCTTGGATGACATGCAAATATACTAGCAAGGAATTCCTTTGTAGTGGTTAGATTTTCACTTTGTATTAGAAAGCTGGCCTCCTACAGAAGCAATGAAATGTTTACAAAATTTAATAACAAACAAAAAATCATAAAGTTCAAAGTTATGAGTATTAAAGGCACTATCAAGAAAGTAGAAGCCTGGGGAAATATTTGCAGTTTGCATATTTCTGATAATGGGTTTGTATCAGCATATATAAAGAACTCTTTACAATTCTACAACAAAAAGACTAATCACCCAAAAATCAAGCAAGGTATCTACACAGAGATTTCTCCCAACAAAATAAAAACTGCTCAGTAAGCGCATGAAAATATATTCAATATTATTGGCATTCAGGGAAATACAAATCAAAGTCCAAATTCAATATCACATTACCCACTAGGAGAGCTACATTTAAAAAAAGACAAAAAAAGGACAAATATTAATTAGTGTTCATCAGAATTTAGAGACTACGACACAAAAGCTTTGGAATTTGAACACAGTACTGGTGAGAATTTAAGATATTATAGCCAATTTACAAAAGAATTAGGCAGTTCCTCAGATACTTAAACATATAGTCCCATATGGCTCAGCCACTCACTCTGAAATTTACTCAATAACTGAAAACATGTTCACAAAACATGAGTATTCATTGTAATTACATTCATAGAAGCCAAAATGTAAGTAAAAGCAACCCAAAGTATCCAAGCACTGGTGACTGGACTAACATCATGTATAACCATCCAAGTGTTTAATTATATAGCAAAATTGTTTTTGTTATTTTGAGGAACTCCGTGCTGCTGTTCATATATATTTGATATGTATTTACCCAAGGTTAGCATGATTAGGCATATTTTCACACACACAAAAAGAAATCCCAAATATTTTTGGATATAGGCTACAACATTTCTGCAAACATACATGTACTGCCTTGAGATTCAAGGTATCAGAAATACCCAGTCTAGAGCTGTTCAGAATAAAAACCCTCATGAGAACACTTGAGTTAGGGACCCAGGTCCATAGACAGATGAGGCCATTTTGTCTCTCCTTCCAAGTCTTTAAAACACTGATGATCTCAAATGTCTGTCTCATCAGTATGATAGTGCAGTTTTCCTATTGGGCGTTGCATTCTGTCATTTGGGTTTTGTGATCCTTCTCTAAGGAGGTTTATCAGATAAAAACATTTCATTCCATAAGAAAAAATTGCTTTAAAATAGAGTGAAGACTGAACTGCTAGTGGACACGGATTTGGACACAGAGGGAAAGTTGCAGCATAATTCCCTTGGTGATATCGTTTCAGGAGTTATCTTCAAGTAGAATTTTGGCAGGCCCGTGTATGGTGTGGCCTCTCACATTCCAGCAGCCTAGTAAATCTCTTTACTGGAAGTGTTATGACTTCCACTCTTCACCCCAGAAAGGGCACAGACCAAAGAAACAATTCCACCTTAGTCAAGGTGTGTGAAACAGTGAGGACTGCAGTTACTTACAGGAACGTGGATGACTCAATGGCAAACACATCATCAAAAATCCCACCCAGCATGGGTATGATTCACAAACACTACATCTCCTGAGTTCCCTGACCAACTTGCAAAACATAACCAGTGATTCTATTCTCCTTTCCCTAGTAATTGTTTCTGCTTATATAAACTTGCGAACCTTGTGATTTACTGATCTTCTTGAGTCTGGTAATTTGGACAAGGATCTCTCTTCCTCCAAGAGTGAATGTTTCAATTCAGAGGAAATGAGTATACAAAAGAGAGGTTTTAGTTTGAATGGTTTACCCTGTTGAGAAATTCTGTCACTTTAACAGGGCCAGATAATGTCCCTGCATCGTGTTTGTTAGATAGGTTAATTCAACAGGTTCATTTTATTATGGGGAATAAATGAAATTATACCTGCGCCTGAAACTATGCCTTATGCTTCTCAGTTTTGCAAATGCTAAATAACTGGTTGTTTATTATTGCTACTGCTTACATTATAAAGGGCTATAGCTAACCTGTATGATCCTATGCTTTTATTCCAAGTTTATCTTCAGTGCAAGATACTGTGCTGAGTTTCAAAAGTGTTTTTGTTAACAAGAGAAACACACAACCAAACAAAAATGCCTAAGTGTTACACAAACTTAAAAGTGAATATTTATGACTAAGTAGAAATTATAGTACGGCCTTAGTAGTTCTTTTCTTACATTTATTTAGCTGTGTGTGTATGTGCTTGCGTGTGTGTGTGTGTGTGTGTGTGTGTGTGAGTGACAAAAGTTACCCTCTGTGTGTGTGTGCGCGTGTGTGTGTGTGTGCATGTGTGTGCGTGTGTATGTGTGTGTGCACGTGTCTGCATCTGTGTGTGTATGTGTGTGTTTGTGTGTGTG
>NW_008345972.1:1603781-1669725 GCF_000622305.1 Nannospalax galili
CGTTTGTGGGAGTGCATGCATGTGAAGGTGGATCCCTGCCACAACACTCATGTAGAAGTCACAGGACAACTTAAGGGAGTCTGTTCTCTCTTTCCACAATGAAGGTCCTGAGTATTGAGCTCAGGTCATCAGGTTTAAATGACCCGTGCCCTTACCCACTGAGCCATCTCCCAGCCCAATAGTTCTTAAATAATAGTACATATCAGAATTGCCTATTGAGTGTCTTTAAATAGTTTCAAATTCAAGAGATCTGATTCAAGACTTGAGGCTTGTATTTCTCATATGGGCCTGTGTACTTGCTCATCGCAGATAGGAGAGTAAGGAGGCATAATGGCCAAATGCAGCACTTGAACCTGAACAGGACCCTCGATCCTGACCCTGAACTGTTAGAGAATTGGGATCAGAAATATTGGACATTATTTATCATGAATACTTCAGCAATATTCTAGGCACTGACAACATTGTACATGGAACAGCAACAATATGCTAAAGCAGAAGATCTGCAAGAAAATCACTGCGATTGGACATTATTTATCATGAATACTTCAGCAATATTCTAGGCACTGACATTGTTCATGGAACAGCAACAATATGCTAAAGCAGAAGATCTGCAAGAAAATCACTGCAGGATAGAAAGGAGATGGGTAAGAGATGGGCAGGAACAAAGGTGCAGATACTTTGGGGCCTCATTGATGTGGATGACCAGTTAAGTAAGAGGGAGACTTTGAAGAATTGTAAGCAACTGAGTAATGGACTTTATTCTGCCTTTAAGAGTCATGGTTCACCCTTACAACCATACTGCATAGTGTGCTGTTTCAGAAAAACTCATGCCACCTGTTTCTTAAGCTCAAGCTCTATCTTCTGCCTGGGATGTGATTTTTCTCTTCATCTCCACGTGTTCTCACTGAACTATTTCCCCGATACCACTGTGTCTTGTCCCTCTCTCATCTAGTAATATGAGGCCTTCCTTTCATTAGAATAATTACTGTCAACATCCCAACACTCTGAGAAATTCTCTCACATATTCCAGTGTTTAAAACGTAAAGAAACCCAACTACATTGAAGCCAGCTGCCACCAGGTACTGATAGTCCTGATGGTTGCGGTCTAGAGTCTTTGCCCACCCCTCTTTTCTTTGGTCTGCCATTGCTCTAATCTCTAACATCAACATGAACATCTAATTGGTGGACTCTAACCCATGTGGTAAATGTATTTAACCATAGCAATTTCAAAAATATTTCCTTGTAAATTTCTTTATGGCTTAAGGTAATACACAGTATAGGTTTTTGTTAAAATATTATTTCATAAAAAAACCAAAAATTATTACCCGAATGAGGAAATATAAAAATACGCATGCATATAGTTAGATATGTAGATAAGTTCAAAAACTAAGGGAATACATTACATGTGGTGGATGGAGTCTACACAGGAGGGAGAGGAAAGAAGTATAAGATGAAGGTTTTGGGAAAGAGGAAAAGAGGCTTATCACTGACTGGACCATTTTGTATACTTTAAAAGACCTCATAGTGGCCAAAGCATAGAGAATTTAAGTAAGAACTTGAGTTAGGATGCAAATGAATTATAACCAAAATAGTTCATGTATTCATACAGTTATAAATCATTGGACAAATGCATGAACAAAGTGGAGGACAAAACATTTTGCAAAGTAATTTCAGTTAATAAAAAATGAATGAGCGATATGGACAACCGCCATGAAACAAACACCAAAGCAACTTTTGTTACAAGCAAAAAAATGCAGTAATGGATGTTAAAATTAGTGGATAAAATAATCAGGGGAAATGTGGTACTTATATAGTCTCTGCTTATGTGTCCAAAATATTTATTAACTATAAAAAGGAAATATAAAACTTTAAAGTGAAGTAACCTGCTACGTCCCACCTCACTTAGGTGATTAATGTTTACAACCCAGTTATTAGACATGTCAGCATATGTATATCCTATTGTGATATACCAAAAGGGTTTACTATTTCTATGGTAACCCACCATAAATTCACACCTCATTCTAAGGTACTAAGACAACAAGAATAAACAGACAAGCCTGGCATGATAGTTAGTTCTGATTATCAATTTGATTGTAGTGAGTAGTGCCTGGGAGTCAGCAAAGTTTGCTTCTGAGTGTGTCTTCAAGGGTAATTCCAGAGAGGATTAATGAGGAGAGAAGAACCACCTTGAGTGTTGGCAACACCATCCACAGACCGTGGGGTTCAGATGGAATAAAAGGGGAAAAAGAAGAAAGTTCACTAAAACAGGCACATTCTTCTCTGTTCCCTAGCCAATGTGAGGTAAGCTGCTCTGCTCTGCCGTGAGCTCCACAGTGAGTTGAGACTTTCAGAAACATCAGCCAGAAAGTCATTGCTCCTTTAACTGCTCCTGTTAGGTATTTGTACCAAGAGGGAAAAAGTGACATAAACATACCCAAAATGCAGAGGATCTATAAAACACACAGCATTCTCCAGAAATATCAAGGTCACAAAAGACAATAAAAGAATCAGGAGACCTCCCAGATTGGAAGAGATTAAGGAAGCATGTCAGCCAAAGGCAACTTTACAGCTTGCACTGGATCCCGAACCAGAACAGGGCCATTAGTGGAAAAGTCACAGAAATTCTCAAAATAAAATCTGCATTTAGTTAATGATATTATATCAGCATTAATTTATTGGTTTTGAAATTGTGCTAATTGAAATTGGTTTTAAATTGTGCTACACATTATTAATAGTAGCAGAAGTGTGCATAATACATTATTTTCTCAACTTTTATGTAAATCTAGTTTTGTCAACATAGTTATACTAGAATGTTTCCTTTTGTTGACAGAAAGAAGGAAGGGAGGGAGGGAGGAAGAAAGGAAGGGAGGGAGGGAGGGAGGGAGGAAGGGAGGAAGGGAGGAAGGGAGGAAAGGGAGGGAGGGGGGAAGGGAAGAAAGGGAGGGAGGAAGGAAGGAAGGAAGGAAGGAAGGAAGGAAGGAAGGAAGGAAGGAAGGAAGGAAGTGAGGGAGGGAGGAAGGGAGGGAGGAAGGAAAGGGAGGAAGGAAGGAAGGAAGGAAAGAGAAAAGGAAAGAAGAGGGAGAGAAGGGAAAAGAGGAAGAAAGAACCTGCATGGGGAAGAGAGGAAAGGAGAAAGAGGGAGGAGGAGAGAAGAAGTAAATTAAACATGAATCTTACACATTCCACAAAAACTAACTCAGAAAGTGTAGTAAACACAAAATGCAGGTGATACAACTTCCAGAAGAGAGCGTAGGGAAAAGCCCTCAGTAGACTTGGCAATGGCAAAACTGAAAGAATAGTCCTAGAAAAATATGATTGATTTATTTTCAGTTAATTTTAAGACTCTTCAAAAGACACTGTTGTGAGAAAGAAGAAACAAGCCACAAAAATTACAGAGTATTTTCAAAACATGTTTAATAAAGGACTTGTATGGAATGCACAATTGATTCTTAAAGCATCACAATAAAGAAACAACTCAATTAGAATACAGGCAAATAAAGAAACAACTCAATTAGAATACTGCTGAACACACATCTCAGCAAAGAAGACATAGGGACAATGAATGAGAAAATATTTACCATCACACAGCATGAGGGAATGTCCAATTAAAATAAGATGTCAATGGACATCTACTAGCATGATTAAAATAAAAAACACCAACAAAGTCAATGATGGCCGGGCTGTGCAGCAATGAGCGCCCTCATTCACTTGGCATACACAATCCTGCAGCTACATGGGAATACAGCCAGTCAGTTTCTTACAAACTAAAAATACTGTTACCATAAGACCTAGAAACCACACTTTTGTATTTGTACAAAGGTGTTCAAAACTTATGTGCACACAAGAAACTTGTAGGTAAATCTTTATAGCTGCTTCATACATAAACCCCAAACATGAAACTAACCAAGACAACCTTCAGGAAATGAATGAATAAACAATGTTATAACTAGTTAATATCACATTGTGCAGTGATATAAAGATGTCACATGGCAAGGTATAAAAAGAAGTGGAGGATGCTTGAATGCATATTACTAAGTGAAACAAAGCATGCTGAAAAGTGTTGTCGATCATGACAGTTCAAATACATGCCGTTCTGGGAAAGACACAGTTTGGAGATGGCAGAAAGACAGTGATTTCCAGGAATTTAGAGGTGTGAATTTCAAGATCAAGGTTCTTGCCAGTGTGGTTTTCAAGGAAGCCTTCCTCCTGCTTTAAAGGTAGCTGCATTCTCAGTGTGTCAACATGGATTGAGAGAATGAGCTCTCAGATGTTTCATAATATAAAGACCAAATTCCCACCTTTATAATATCATCTTTCTATAAATACTTTCTTACTTCAAATACAGCCATACTAGGAATTAGGCCTTCAATATAAGGGTTGGGGTGGGATGAGAGGGGCAAGAGTCAGTCTTACATTTGAACAGCTACCCCTTTATCTTATTTAAGAAGCATGAAAGTAAATTATAGAGCACAATGTAGAATGAAAGAAGGAAAACACTGAATAAATGAGACCTACTGGTCCATGTACCACCATATACGATGTAAGACCTTCATAGGGGACAAAGTAACACTGAGAGCCCTGTCTTAAACTGCTGGAGGAAAAAGTTACTAGAACAGGAGAACAGTAAGTAATTAGAGCCACAAGATTATCCCCTTGACTTTAGATTATCAAATGATAGTGTTAGGACAGAGTGGAGTGGCAAAATCATTTTGAGGGCTCAATGCTGAAGTGATAGTGATACTGACAATTAACTATTTTTTGGAAGATATCCACTGTGATAAGAGGAAAGGGAGAAAACCAACATTATGAAGGCACCGCAGAAAATATAGCAGGACCAGGAGCTGGTGTGGCAGGAGGCAGGCATCAGGACTCTGAGGTTGGGAAGCAGAGCAGTTTCTAAGCAGAAAAGTATCTCAGCAAAGGGAATTTGAGAAGAAAAGGGCTTCCATGAAGATAGGCCTACCACCAGGATATTGGGGGAGGAGTGGTATGACCGAAAAGGTCAAGCAAGCTTAGGTATGTGAACCCTGAAGCACGAGGCTTGTTCAGTCATGGGCTCTGGAAGTTCAGGCCAAAAGTCAAAGTCCAAAAAGCTTCAGTGAGCCTGTTCCCAAGGGCACCCACCCAGGGCTCTACTTTTCTTTCCTCCAAAACAAACAAAGAGCTACTGGACCTGGCCCAAGGAGTTCAGAACATTTTATCATTTTATTTTGTAAATAAACCCATAATTATATCTGAATTGGAGAGGATAAACATTGCAAATTCTTTTTCTTCCTGTCTTTTTGTTTGAGTTGTTATCTTAAGATGCTAGGCTGTAATGCAGCACAGATGATTATCCTGCTTGTAAACCTTGGTCCTCTTCCTCACTAAGCCAGGTAGCTTTAGAGTAAACGTGAAACAAGGAAAAAGGATGGAAATTACAGTGCTTTTTCTCTAGATTGTCTCCCAGGAGTTCATTCCCAAATCCATTTGCCTAATGGACACATTGTAATCATTGATTCCCAAGCAAAGTAGGCAAAAACACATGTATGGCCTTGGGAAGGCAGAATATCAGAAAGATAAAACACACCTGAAGGGAGTCTAGGAAAGAAACTAAGCAAATTATTGCTGTAGTGAATTTGGGTTACTAAAGTAAATTACCATAGACTAGGTGGCTTATCAATAGATGAAATGCATTCCTATCTTTCTAGAATCTGTAAGTCTAAGACTAAGATGCTGGTATGGTTAAGCTCATGAAAGGACCCTGTTCCTGGCTTATAAAAAGCTCTTCCTACTATCCTCATCTGACAGAAGGGGCAGGAACCATGTGGTGCCCCTCATAAGTGTACTAATCCCATTCATGAGGGCATCATCATTATGATCTAGTAAACTAAAGACGTCCATCTCCAGTGTCACACTGGGGGCTAGGGTGTTAACGGAAGAATCTGGGGAGACACAAACATTCCATCCAAAACCACTACTTAAAATAGTAGGTGTGATAAAGGACAGTAGGAATGAAAGGCACATGTTAGCCTATCTCCACAAAGTAACAGCATTGTAACTTGGGATAAGTTAGGTGACTACACACATTTTAGTATTCCAAATGGAGTTGTGGTCCCAGGGATTTCAAAATCACTGTTGTTGACAGAACCACTGAGATTCTTAAAACAACAAATTAATGATTAAGCAAATATTAGTTGAAAATCAGATGGATAGATGATAGACAGATAGACAGACAGAGAGATGATAGATGATAGACTTTTCTTCTAACCTAGATCTTTCAAAAGTTTGGCTATGACATGAATTGAGAGAATTATAGTTTAAGGAGCCTGCCAAACGTGAAAGACAAATGAATACCAGCTGAATCCTTCAGAGAAGCTACCAGCAATTCATATGAAAAGATTCACAAGGAATTGATTCATTTGAAACTGGAAGTCTAGCATTCTTCTCAAGGTTAATAAAAGGTAACACTCTCTATCTCATGGTTTTCAGTGTCATGCCTCAGACCAGGAAATTTCGGGCTCAGCACTGTCAGCACACACTGACAGACAGCTGTGTTCTTACAGTAGCTGTTGTGAGACTGTCTGACTAGACTAGGCAGATCATTGAGAGTAAGAGTACAGTAGGTGAGAATAGAGAGAGTAAGGATGGTAGGCTGGAGAAAAAGCACTGGCCGACAAAAACATTGGATCTCTCGGGTTGAAGATACTTAAAGGAGACGTGCAGGTGAGATAATCAGGGTGTACATGAGAAAACACAGATAATGTGGTCCCAATATGGGTGTCTATTTTTCTCACACATGCAGAAATCTAGCAGCAGCCAGGGGAGGCAGACCCAGGCTCTTCCTTTGTCTACAGAGGCCTGCCTTCATTTTATTGCAATATCGAGATGCAATGAAGACTTTATTGAGAGGAAAGTAATATTTTCTTATCACACTGGATTAAAACTTATCTACCAGAAAAGTCATGGGACTCGTCTAACAAGAGACATTGGAAAAGAGAAAGCATATTTTCCAGTCTATTCATTGTATAAATGCCATGAAAACCAACTTGACCACTTATTTTATTCAAAAAAGTAAAAGCAAAGCCTAGTACCCCACAGAACAAATCTGGTGTTGTGGTTTCCTAACTCTCAGGATGGAAGAAGTTTCCAGACACAGGGATGCAGTAGCTCCAATGCTGGACCTGTTCAGTGAGGACCACAAACTATGTGCTCACTATTATCAGGCTCCGGTTGAACTCTGTGAAAAGTAAGATATATGACAAGAGTCAGGGGGATTGAGAAGGTATACTCATCCTTTTCCACCACTTCAACAAACATCTAAGGTAAATATTTGATAAGGAAGAAAGCTTATGGTCATATAGTTTCAGCATATGTTCGAGTGGCTGCATTGTTTTGGGGGTCTGTGATGGTCATAAATGTGCCACCGTTACATCATGGTGGGAGTGCCTCACGGTAGAGGAGGCTGCTCACTTAAAGGCAATCTAGAGGCAGAGAAAGCGGGGAGGATAAAAGGAAGGGAGGGTGAGAGGAGAGGGGAAAAGACAGAAAGGGAGAGAGGGAAGAGGAGAAGAGGGAAGAGGGAGATGGAGAGGAGAGGAGGTAGGGGACAGTAGGATGGGGAAATAGAGAAAGGAGAGCAGGAAGGGGGAGAAGGGGGTGAGGAAAAGGGAGAAGAGGGGGAAATAGGGGAGAGAGAGGTGGAACAGAAGGACAGAAGGAGGAGGAGAGGGATGAAATGGGAGGAGAGAGGAATGAAAAGTATCTGGGAAGAGAAGGGAGATATGGGAGGGCAAGAGAGGGGACAACCATCGTCCCCATATTCTCTTCAAGGGTAGGCCCCAGTGGCCCAACTTCTTCCTACCAGACTCCATCACTTCTCTAAAGCATGACAGGCTGAAGACCAAGCTTTCAACAGATAGATGTTTGATGGATGCTTGTTCAAAACATAGCATAAAATCTGATCCAAGTAAGAGACTATCTAAAAGAAAAAAAAAAATGTCTATTTTTATAGATCAGAACATTATAAAGAAAAGAGGACAGATCTATCACAAGTTGCCATTTTAATTTGCTCCATAGGTCAGTGTTAAAAATAATAATGAGAGATTCAGAGAACCAGTTTTAACTATACAAAAAACAGAAGAACAATCTTATATTTGTGTCTTTCTCACTGATGAGCCATTTGCTCCTACATTTATACACTATTTCTTGAAATATTTTATAGTTGTTGGAACTCAAAGTTTTTTTTGCCTTTTTTCAAGTTTTGTTTTTGCATTTAGTTCTTTATGCATTGAGAATACACTGTGTGCATGGTACATAGTAATATTTTATTTATTTATTTAATTTTATTTATTTATTTTTGGTCTTTTTGAGACAGGGTCTCCCTGTAGCCCCAGCTGTCCTGGAACTCACTATGTAGACCAGGCTGTCCTCGAACTCACAAAGATCCGCCTGCCTCTGCCTCCCAAGTGCTGGGACTACAGGCGTGCGCCACCACACCCGGCTTAGTAATACTTTTTTAAAGCACAGAGGACTGCTTTGTGGATTTTGAGCTCTGCCACTTTCCAATTAAGAGCTCTAGGTACATGTCCACATAACACAGAGGAGTTCTTGCTTATGAACAAAGAGTGAAAGTGAGATTGGTCTTAAGAACCCACCTTACCTCCAAGTCCCTTTATTTTATGAAAGAACAGAACAGATACTCTTAAATACAGTATAAACATATGTGCACGGCCACATGCCCACATCGTACACACGTATTTGCACTGTCCTGGTGGCACAGCTTCACTCAAAACTTTCCATCCTCCTGGAACCCCAGAATGTGACCACACTTGGAAAGAGGACAGTTGTTAAATTAAGATAGGCCCTAATTCAGTGATTAATAGCTTTATAACAGAGGAAAGCAAGATCATAGGAAGAAACACATACTGTGTAGCAATTTCCTGTGAATATAAACATCTTATCAGGGCGGTGGTTCTTAAGGACCCCGGTAGTAAACAAAACTCACAAGTCTCAGGAAATAAACAAGGACAACTCTCAGGAAGTTCCTGAAACTTAGAAGATTCCTAGCCCTCCCCAACTCCCCAAAATTATGCAAAGGGGAATGACTGCTGTGGGAGAAAGCACTCTCCAAATGGCCAAGCTGCCTGAAAGTCAGCAGAGAGCTGCAAGGAACTCTGGGGGTGCAGCTCTCATGAGTTGTCACACATGATGGGATGGACTTTTGTGACACAAGGGCCTTTTAGTCACTCATCTTGCTATAAGTAATCTCTCACCCATATTCCCTAAGTAACCCCAATAAACTTATCTGTTTTCCAAGTTGGACTGAGAAGGTATCATCACTTTGGCTTCATGTCAGTTCCCTATCTGGAATCAATAGGCATTTGTTCAAATATCCTCAGGAAAAAATTTCACAACACATATGGCAATGGAAGTTGCAGGAGGAAGCCAAGGAAAGCCAACGCTGGGAACCACCAGACTCTTGGGAGAAGCAGGAGAAGATTCTTTCCTGGAGCCTTTGGAAGGAGTGTCTGCTGAACAATCTGAATTTCAGAGTTTTGCCCTCCAGAACTGTGAGACAATTGAGTACTGTTATTCTTTTATTGTTGGAGAATTTCATACACATTTATAATGTGCTTTGATCAAATCCACCCTAATTCCCTCCACTCCAATTCCTCTCGACATCAATTTTTTTCCCTTCTAACTTCATGATCTCTTTTAAAAAATACAATGAGAAAACTGACCCGCCTTCACCCGGCTGCCATCAATTGCCACTTGCTTCTCAGCTAGGGGTAGGACTTCATGAGCCCCTCCCTCCTCCATGCTGGGTTTTAGGCTGCTTTGACCTTGTGTAAGTCTTGTGCAAGCACTCACAGCCACTGTGAGTTCACATGTACTGTCACATCTGGTAAATACTGTTTCACTGCAGACATTTATTACTGCTATCTCTCATGATCTTTGCACCCCTCTTCTGCAGTGATCCCTGAGCTTTAGGAAAAGAGGGTGTGCTATAGATGTCCCATTTATAACCAAGCGCTCCACAGTCCCTTATTCTCTGCATTTTGACCAGTTGTGGGTCATCTACTGCAAAAAGAAGCTTCTCTAACAAGGTATGAGAGATAAATTAATCTATGAGGATTGTCAAACTAAACTCCCCTCCTTCCTGAGAGACCCGCACGCTCTCTGTGATTCCTAGGTCTGGCAGTCCTGACATGGATTGACAAAACCGACATAAAATATTCTATTTGGGTTTTAGCATGGTTTATAACTTCTGGGAAAGGGTGACTTACAGAGTCCCATGGCCCATCTTCTACATTTTGGCTAAGCTTTGAGATCTGCGCCACCATATATTTAGAGGCTTCTTTTTAGGAAACTTCTACAGTAGTCGGTTTCCATACAGTTCATTCAAAGGTCTTCATTGATGGCTGTAGCCTCCCCATACTCCCTCCTCTCCCCTGCCCTCCCATACCCCATCCCATTTAACCCTTCCTGTTCCATTATTCCTCTTTTATGCTTCATTTCACCTGCATTCCATCCCTCTTCCCTTGAAATCATGTTCCACCGGCGTAGAGTCTGATGGAATATTCAAGGAAAATATTGATCTTAATCCTTATTTTCTCTCTCTGTCTCTGTTAGCAAAGTTCTGCTGACAAGTTTATGGTTCTAACATTGACAGAGCTAGCTGGAACTACTTGTTTTATGTCCTGGGGAAACTTTCGCAGTTCTGTTTGTCTCAGACATCAACTTTTCCCTCAAGAACTAGACAAACTGCTTGCTTTTTATTACTTTTTGCTATACCAGTATGTAATTGGCCTATGTTGTAATCCATTCCCCAAGGTATAAATAAAGACTTTGTCTCTTCAGGGTCCAGATTTTGAGGCTTGAACCTGCTGGATCAGGCTGCAGCCTAAATAAAATATCTGCTTCTTGTACACGTCCAATGTCTTACCTTATCTTTTCTGATACACCATAGCCCCTCATTTGTTTCTTGCCTTCTATGATTACTCCAATTAACACATATATCTAAAGATTAATAGCTAGCAAGCTAGCAAGAGACCATGAGTTGTTTATTCTTCTGAGTCTGGGTCATCTCATTCAAAATGATTGCTTACAGCTCCATCCTTTGCCTGTGAACTTCATAAATTAATTTTTCTTTGTAGGTGACTAATATAATATTCCATTGTATATACATACTCATTTTCATCATTCATCCATTCATCACTTGATGGGCATCTAGCAGTTTCCATTTCCTGACTATCATAGATCAGCAATGAACATGGATGAGCAGGAATCGCTAGTGGGTTATAGACTCCTTTTGGAGCATGCCCAGGAGCAGTAGAGCTGAGTCATGTAGGTCTATTTATAGTTTTTGAGGTGCCTCCACACCCACACTGATTTCCATAGTAGCTGCATTAGTTTGCACTCCCACCAGCAGTGAATAAGTGTTTTCCTTTCTCCACATCCAAGACAGTATTCATTGTCATTTTTTTTTTTTTTAATCTAAGCCATTCTGACTGGGGTAAGATGAGATCACAAAATAGGTTGGTTTTGCATTTTTCTGATGGCTAAGGCCGTTGAATTTTTTTTTTTTAATCTCTCAGCAATTTGGATTTCTTTGTCTGAGAACTCTGTTTAGTTCCATGTCCCAGTTTTTAATTGGGTCATTTGTTTTCTTGATGTTTAGTTTTTAGAATTCTTTTATTGTAGACACTATTCCTCTAACAGAGGTGTCACTGGTGAAGACTGTTTTTTTCCCATTCTGTAATCTGCTTCTTCACTCAAAAGATGGTATCATGGTTTCATGACCCATCTGTCAGTTGTTGGTCTTAATGTCTGTGCTTTGTGGTCCTGTTCAGAAAATCTTTTCCTGTGTCTGTAATCTGAAGCACAGGGATCATTTTAAATCACCCAGTTTGTGAAAATTAGAAGTCTTAGGAACTTCTTTCGCAGATACACAGAATCGCTAGGCTGACATCTCAGCTACCTTTGTTCCTTTTATCCCCTGTACAGACATTTCAAGTCACACCAAACCTACCTTCATTTTAAACTGTACCGATTTTTAATTCTCAGAACAGATATTGATATTAAACCTTTCTTTTTATTCACTTACTGCTTGACAACCATAACTGTGCTGTATGAGGTTCCACAACCCAACATATCTACTTCTAGAATTCTACCCTAACCATTTTATTCCCATTCTCTGAAACCAGAATGAGCTGACCTGGTCTGCAGGAAGTCTCAGAACAGTTTTCTATGAGTTTACTAGACTGCGTTATCAAAGCACAGCAACAACTGTGTGTTTAAACACAATAGAATGTATTGTCTCATAGTTCTGAAGGCTGAAAGAGCAAGCAAAGGTGTCGGTGAAACTGGTTCCTTCTGAGGATCATGAGGCACAATCTGCCCTGGGCTTCTTTCTTGGCTTCTGGCAAAGACTGGCAACCACTGACATTCCTTGGAGTCTAGATGTATCCATCAGTCTCTGCTTCACTTTTCACATGATACCCTATTTCTCTGTTCCTCTCTCTTCTTGTATGGGCATTAGCCATACTAGATTAGGCTCACTCTAATTCAGTGTGACCTCATCATGACTTTATTGCACCTATAAAGACCCTATTTCCAAGTAAAGATGTATTTATAGGTCCAAGAGTAGGGCTTTTCCCATGTGAGGATTTCTTGTATAAGATAAGGCCCATTTCAAGCAAAATTGTAAGACATTCTGGTACCTGCAAATTGGTCAAAGACAATGTTTCATGGTTGAAGCTTAAACGGAAAACAGAGCTCAGTGACCAGAAAAGAGGTCCAGAGTCCTAACGATTAATGGAATTTTGGAAAAATATCAGTAGATCCAAAGCATATTATTCATTCCCACTATTTTTTATTCCCACTATTTTATATGATAGTATTTGTGAAATGTTGGCAGCCCTCCAGCATTTGCCCATCCTTGCTCTAGTCAATATCACAATTTAGTCTTTACTCTCCTCCTAGAGTGTAGGATCCATAAACTATGTAACCAAGACATATCTGTAACCATGCAGGAGCACAGTGTTGCTCAGAGTGCCTGTGATCAAACCCTCGTCCCCACCCTGAACCAGAAAAAACTTCCCCTTTGGACCAGCGTCTAGGAAAGCTGCACATTCAACAAATGATCCAAAAGGATTGCTGTGTTCTCATGCTCTGGAGGCTCCAAAACATTTTCAGAAGTTTTTGCCTGTCCTCTTAATTCTGGAATCTGCCTCAGGACCCTTCTGGTGGAGATGACTAACTTCACACTGTTGTTTTATGTGTATGAGTATACTGCCTGCATGTAGGTAGGTACACTTGCGTGGTGCAGCACCTTCAGAGTTCAGAAGAAGGCATCAGATTCCCTGGAACTGGAGTTACAGACAGTTGTTAGAGACATATGGGTCCTGGGAATTGAACCCAGGTCCTCTGCAAGAGCAGTCAGTGTTCTTGACCACTGAACCATCTTTCCAGTCCATATTCTGTAAATTTGAAAATCTAAAAGAAATGGATAAATTTCTATATACATTTTACCTACCATTATTAATACAAGAGAATACGAACAACTTAAACAAATTTATAAAGCAATGATACTAAAGAGGAAAGAAAATCCCCCAAATTAAATGACACCAGATCAACTGTAGAATTCTATCCAACTTGGATTGGATAATTTTTCGGATGATTTGTTTTCAAATATCAGGATTCTGTTCATTTTACCAGACATTCATTTTTATTGTCCTTAATAGGCTTTCATTGTGTGGCATCTCTGACCACCGTTTGCTTAGTCCTTTAGCAAGCAAGTATCAGTACTTTCAGGTAGGGTAAAGCAGAATAATGTTCAGCCTCTGTCTCTCTCTGGACCACACTCACATTCACGCAGATACCATCGCACAGGAGGGCATCAGTGTGGAGCCCAAGGCACAGCAGTCTGTGATCAGGTAAAATAAAGAAAAATCAGTACTGCCAGGCTGGGGGGCACACATAACTGAGCTAAATGTACAAAGCACAGACACAAACCAGAGGGCTGCAGAAGGCAGGACAACATAAACTTTGATTTTCTTGTTTTCAATCCTTAAGTATATTGCAGATGAGGAAGCTGAGGATCTAGAATTTTAATGACTTCACTTTCTGCAAACAGAAGCCTTCTGGAGTACCCAGGAGAGGCACCTCTGTTCCAGTTAACATTATGAACACTAGGAAAGTGTAACATGAACAGACCTGGCTGCTTGCTGGGGCCTTCTGGCTAGATTCCCAGGGGACTCCTAGATGCTGTGGGAATCTCCAGGACACTAAACTGACCTGTCCATCCTCATTCTCAGTTTAACGCCAGCTTCCTCTAGATTGTTTCACTTAAACATTCACTTTTCCCCAGATCTGCTATAAACACAATTACTGGTAACTCAGAAATAGGTTAACAGATAATCTCACTATGCATTTATCCTGTGGCCCCACCTTTCACTCAAGTTCCTCTCCCCCAGCCCAACCCTTGCTCTCTGATATGATTTGAGAATTTGTTCTTTGTACTGAATGACTCTGCTCCTTCAAAATCTCCTAGGAGAATCGGTAAATATTTTCACTTTGAAGGACAGAGTTGGTGCACCAATTCAGGGGAAATTGTTTTAGTGTGTTTATTTGGTGCTATTAAATTTCTTTCCTACTCTAGAGCACTCTCTCTTGCAATTACTCAATGGGGCTAGAGAGAGCAAGTCAGCATGAAAGGGCGATAAAGATACAGAGAAAATGTTAGACCACAAGAGAGGACTTACTAAGGACATTGGCTTCTTGGGATTGCCGTGGTCTGTGCTGTGAGGTACTAAATTCATTTTAATGAGAAATGTTTAAAAAAGATTCATGAATGCTGACAGAAGTCTTGGTTGACTATAGGTATAAAACATGCATTTTACCATGGAATAAATACATGTTACATATGAATAAAAACAAGTGACTAGCCCATTTACTAGAGGCACAGCACAGGGCTTATCCAAATGTGATTTTTGGACTCTGACAAGGGTTTGGTATGGAAGATTGTAGGGCATTCTTCCCTCAGATGCCTCAGGGTGCACAGTAAATAGGATCCCTGCACCTCCAGAATGTTTTCACAAGCAAGTCTAGATGTTAATCTCAATATCACCCACAGTTTCAATGCCATTGTTAACATTTGAGGCATAGAAAGCACACAAACAGATGAAACCTTCCTGCCAGTGTCCTATAAAGTACAGAATAATTTCACAGGACACAGAGATAAGATCAGCACCTTATGCCCAAGAACTCCGTGCATGCTTCTCACTGGAATCAAAATAGCTCTTGTTCACCCAGGAGGCACACTGGAAATAGGTTAGTTCCACTGCACTGCTGTTGTCTTTTTCCATTTGGACAAGATTAAGTTCAAGAACAAACTTCTGAGAGAGGCAATTCACGACTTTAGATCCCAGTGAGAGTCCTGTATGCTATGAGGAAAGATGCCACTCTTCAATCCCTTACTAATGTTTTCATCATCCATTCCCTCAAGCATCTACAAACCCTTCCCTGAGTAGACAGGAGCAGTGTTCTAGAACACTTCATCCAGCTCTGTTTCATAGCTAATACTGGAGCTTACTCTAGTAATTGATTGCCGTCATTTATGGGGAGATGACAGCTGGCCATGTGCTTTCCATATAACAGAATTCCATCAGTTTAGTTATGCTAGAGAAATGCATACAAAAGTCCTTTGTTAGAGAAATAATGTAAATCCCCTTTGTTTCAGTAAGTCACCAACTTGAACAATGGGCAAGCAGACTTTGTACTATAATGCTTTCCATAATCAACTAAGTGTTTTCCTTCATTTCATTTTGCTCTAAGATTTTCCCTATGTCAACACCCCGCTCCCCCAACCCTAGTATCACATTGGTAAGCAATATGGTTTCTGACTTCAAACAATAAATGGAAGTTACAGAAGTAAATTTAATAAAAATGGGGAATATTAAGATTCCTTCAAGAACTGTGCCATGACAGATAATGCCAGTCGAGTAACAGACAAGGAAACCTTTTGAGGTGCTGACTTCAGTAGGGGTATCAATTTGGAATTATGGTTTGTTTCATGTGTACACACAGTTCCCTAGCTCTTCTACAAGCAAGAGCAGCACACCTCGTGTTCAAAGTAAAGAAAAATGGCTGATCCTAAGTCTGGGGAAAGGAAAGATTAAGTCAAGGCAAGATCATTTTGTACCCAAAAGAGGAAGAAATGTCCAAGGAAATGGCGGTTCTTAAAGTGGGTTCCCATCTGTGCTGGATAGCTTTAGTGTCAACTTGACACACCTGGGTTGAGGGAGTCTCAATTGGGGAATTTCCTCTATTGGACTGGCCTGTGGCCATGTCTGTGGGGCATCTTCTTGATGAGTGATGTGGGAGGGCTCAGCCCACTATGGGTGGTGCCACCCCTGGGCAGGGGGGCGGGCGTTGCATAAGAAAGCAGGTTGAGGAGGGGCCAGGGGAGCAAGCCAGTAAGCAGCGTTCCTCCATGGCCTGTGCTCCAGTTCCTGCCTCCAGGTTCCTTCCCTGAGTTCCTACCTTGGGCTCCCTGATGAACTGTGACCTGGGAGATGTAAGCTAAATAAACCCTTTCCTCCCCAAGTTGGTAGTGGTCAGAGTCTTTTGTCACAGCAATGAAGAAACAAACTAAAACACCATCCTTTATGTGAGGCACTGCTATAGAGCATTTATCTAAAAAAATGTTTAATTGTAATTGAATATTGATGGGCTTGGGGAGAGCAGATATATCCACATGATAAGATGCTCTGCAGAACAGCTGGCCAGAACACACACACAACTCACTATATCTCATCCTTGATTTAATTCTGATAACACGGTTGGTAAAAATTAATGACCATTTTCTCTTTTGGCCTTTCTCTCTCCACTCTCCCTCCCCCCTTCCCCTCCTTCTTTCCCTCCCTCCCTTATTTCTTTCTTTCTTTCCTCCTCCTCCTCCTCCTCCTTCTTCTTCTTCTCTTCCTTCCTTCCTTCCTTCCTTCCTTCCTTCCTACTTTTCTTGTTCTTTCTTTCCTTCTTTCCAGGCTAGCCTTGAACTCATGATGCTCCTGTATCAGCTTCCAGCTGCTGGGTTAGCAGATGCAAGGTACCACATCTGGCTAATCAGTGCTTCCAGATGAGACACGTGTTATCATGCATTCTATCAGTTTTTAGTCTTTTGAAGAACATAAATCTCTCAAATATTAGCTGAAGGGAAGAAAGAAATCAGAGGTAGGTAACACAATTTTCAGCTGAACTCCTACTTTTGAGAGATTTAAGTATGCATTAAATATATACAATAGGCCAATCAAAACTACGAAAATAGAATGCTTGACCAGATGTTACTTAATCAGCAGTGCAGAGGGCTAAGAAAGGATAAAGAGCTGGTTTTCTCTTTTTTAATTTTGTGTTTGCTTCTACCTGATTAGATGATCCTGAGAAAACTCAGCCTTACCTAGTCCCTGTTAATGATTGTCTTAGTTTGTTTCTCCATTGCTGTGACAAAACACTCTGACCACTACCAACGTGGGGAGGAAAGGGTTTATTTAGCTTACATATCCCGGATTACAGTTCATCAGGGAGTCCAAGGTGGGAGCTCAGGGCAGGAACCTGGAAACAGGAACTGGAGCACAGGCCATGGAGGAATGCTGCTTACTAGCTTGCTCTCCTGGCCCCTGCTCGCCTTGCTTTCTTATGCAACACAGGCCCATCTGTCCAGGAGTTGCACCACCTACAGTGGGCTGGGCCCTCCCACAGCACTCAACAATTAAGAATGTGCCCCATGGACCAGGCCACAGGCCAGTCCAATGAAGGCAATTCCCCAATTGAGGCTCCCTCAACCCAGGTATGTCAAGTTGACACTAAAGCTATCCAGCACAATTGACCCCTTGTCAACTTGACACACAAACACATCACTATTAAACCATAACCTTTCCAATTCTTGTCCCCAAGATAAGATGTTAACATTAATATCACAACATAAGACAGTACAACCTTAAAACCCCACAGTCCTTGAAAAAATCCAAACACTTAAAAGTCCATAGTATCTTTTAAAAGTCTCTTAATTCAAAGGGAAGAATCAGGCATACCTAAGCAAAACCAAAGTTCAGCAAAGTAGCTCAAGGCTGGACATCTGGGATTCACTCATGATCTTCTGGCGCCAAAGGGTTCTGGTAGCTCCACTTCTGTGACTGCCGTCCACAGCACACACAGCTCATCTTGCAGACCCAGCTCCATTTCACAACTACTGCTGTCCTTGGTGGTCATCCCATGGTCCCAGCAACTCCAAAAACCTGGGGTCTCCACTGAAACTGAGCCTATACCTTCACCAATGACCTGCTATTGCCTCTGGGGTGCAAAACCTCAGATTCTCTCCATGATCCCTTCAATCCTGGGGACTTTGCTGCAACTGAAGCTGCACTTTTACCTATGGCCTTTTGTAGCCTCTCAGAGTGCCAAGCCTCGGCGGCTCTCTGTGACCCCTTTCACAGTTTCAACACCAGAACCATGCAGGAGACTCTTACACATTACCAAGTCCTGCTTCCAGCTTGAAATAGGGGCACGGGTCCCCTCTGTGTGCTGACTCTGAGGAAATACCTCCCAGAAGACTTTACCTCAGTGATGTTGGTATCTTGTTACTTACAGTTGATCTTTCAGCCCCAGCTAACCAGCATCAATTGTCCCAGAAAAGCAAAGGTTTTACTTCAGATTCTGGTCTCTTCTTAATCACAGCTGATTCTTCAACCCCAGCTAACCAGAATCCACAGATTATTAATTCAGAATCTCACACATATAGCCCTGATAGTCTCCGCTTCTCTTTGAAGCTTCACAAGCCAGGCCTCCATTGTCTACAACTCTTTCAGCATAACTGTTCCAAGCTCTACAGCCACAAACTCTGAGCACACAATGGCTTTTCCAGACCAAAGTTCCAAACACTTCCATGGTCCTCCCCAAAACACCAAGGTCAGGTCTGTCACAGCAATAGCCCACTCTCTGGTACCAATTTCTATCTTAGTTTGTTTCTCCATTGCTATGACAAAACACTCTGACCAATATCAACTTGAGGAGGAAAGGGTTTATTTAGCTTACATCTCCCACGTCACAGTTCATCTGGGAGCCCAAGGTAGGAACTCAGGGCAAGAACCTGGAGGCAGGAGCTGGTGACAACAGCTGGTATCACAGGCCATGCAGGAAAGCTGCTTACTGGCTTGCTCCCCTGGCCCCTGCTCACCTTGCTTTCTTATGCAACACAGGCCCATCTGCCCAGGGGTGGCACCATCGACAGTGGGCTGGGTCCTCCCACAGCACTCAACAATCAAGAAGGTGCCCCAAGGACAGGGCCACAGGCCAGTCCAATGAAGGCAATTCCCCAATTGAGGCACCCTCAACCCAGGTGTATCAAGTTGACACTAAAGCTATCCAGCACAATGATGAAAATGCATTTTCATTAAGGAAATGCTGTGGTTAAATCCCAGAAATGTGAAGGATTATTTCACATAATCCATCCATCCTTCCTTCCTTCCTTCCTTCCTTCCTTCCTTCCTTCCTTCCTTCCTTCCTTCTTCCTTTCTTTCTTTCCACATGTGCGATTTTTGGTGTGTCAAGTGGAGATTTAGTAGACCTGGGGTGGAGGGAGAACAGGTGACGCAGAGTGATAGACATGAAGCAGAATGGGCAAGGATTTTAAAAAATATTTTATTAAATTTTTGTGCATGTTGTACAATACATGTTAATCATATTTACATTCCCTCCCCCATCCACACCCCATACCTCCCCCACAGGATTTCACACATTCTGTCATATATGCTAAGGCCTATCAAGTCAAGTTTGTATATACAGATGTACTTCAGTATGAGTTCATCCACTGGAGTCTAGTCAGCCACGCAAGAGTCATTCCCTTAAAGAAGATCAACTCTCCCTCACTTAACAGTAATCAACTGCCAGCAGTTACTCACCTAAGGCTGGGGCCTCCTGCCCATTTCCACAGTTCTATGCTGGGTTTTTGTCTGAGTTTGCATGGGTCTTGTGTATGCTGTCACCATTGCTGTAAGTTCATATGAGGGCTGTAAGTGCATAGTGGCCTGGAAGACTCACTTTCCCTATAAGCATGCACCAATTTTAATGCCACTAGAAGCAGCACAGGCCTAGTCTAATAGCCAAGCAGAAAGGACAGAATATGTTCCACGTTCCTACTCGTTCATCTTTACTTCCCTTTAATTGCCATGTAATTGGCTAAATTTAATCTAGATCAATTGTATGAAGGCTGACCCAGAGTGGAAGGGAGAAAGGTTGGCAGGAGCTGTCAGAAGGTTCTCTGCCCAGGGACTCCATGTGAATTGAGAAGGCTCCCTGATCTGCTCTTGGGGATTTATCAAGTTTTGTTTTGTTTTGTTTCCCTTACAGGAAAATGTAAAACTCTATTAATTAAGAGACACAGGGTGAATGTTTCTGTGAGAAACACAAAAACTTGTCTTATTCCTGACTGCAACAGATGTCTTGGCTACTTGATCATGTCTTTGGCAAGTTCAGCCTTAAGTTCTTCATGTCAAGTCCTGAAAGCAGGATTTGAAAGTCTTCCAGGAAGACTGTCCTGGAAAATTCTTGGGACCTGACTGGTTTGAAGGTCTAATGTACAACTGAGCCATGGCTGTTCTGAAGAGGGTGCATCAGGGACTTCTATTAACTGGTTACAGCTTCTCTAGCCATCTAGGAAATTAAACTAAAACTGCAATGAGAGAACCACACACCTCTGAAGAGCAAACACAAAAACAGGCAGACAGCGCAAGAACTGGTGAAGACGTGGATTAACGGGCTCTGCCTCGCCACTGGAGATGCATGTTGCTGCAGAAGTTGTGTGTTATCTGAGTTGAATATACACAAACCTGGCTGGAGTCATATAACCAACTGAAACGCATTTCTGTGAATCAGGATATTTGCTACTTGAATGCTCAAGGCAATCATCAAATTTAAACAAACCACATGTCCATCAACAGCAGAATGGACAAGTTAACATAGTTGTGTATTGGAATACTGTAAGAGGATAAAATGAGTGAGCCAGAGCTATGTGAAAATTGGATATACGTCCTAGCCCCTGTGCAGGGTAAAAGAAGCCAAATAAAGAATTCACTGAAAGACTTGATCCACAGAGAGTTTGTAAGCAAGCAAAACTGTTATTTATGAGATGTCAAGAGTATAGTTACTCTTGAGAAGGAGAGGGGCGAGAATGAGATCATCCTGGATCTCAGGGCCATGCTCACAGTGCTGAGTAGCAAGCTGGGCACCCTTCCTTCTGGGTCTCTTAGGACTTTTCCTCAGAAGATTGGACCTGGCCTTGAAATCTCAGCTCAGCCAGGGATGATGAATGCTTCCTTTAACTCTTCATATTACCACATTACCTTTATTTGGGCAGTAAAACAAAATTCTCATCTCTGCTGTGGAAGTTTCCCGAGTGCCAATAACTAGGCTCTCACGAAGGGCAAGGCTGGAGTGGGTTGTGATGGAGGAATCCCTTCCAATGGCCTAGGAAGCTGTTCATGCTCTTTGTCATAGGCTGCCATGCTTCCCCTCAGGTGTCTCCTTCAGTATCCACCTCCTGTCTTCTCTGTCCTTACCTCTGTGGTCTTTTACCTCCTTCCTCAGCTACCACAAGGTCCTTCTGCAAGTGCCTTCAGCTCTCTATGGCATTTGCTCCACTATTCTGTCCTGAGGTGCTTCCTTTAACCAAGTCTGTGCTGTTGACATGAAATAATTTATTCAACCTCTGTCTCATCACTTACTGCATACAACTGTCATTCCCATTCATTGTGCAAGTGAGACAGCAGGACTCTCCTAGGTAGAGCCAGACTGGACTCAGGACTTGTACTCAGGACTTGACAATCACTAAATCAGTAGGTTCCTTCCAAGTGAGTTAAAATTTTTACATATACCTTTCTAATCGCCAATGTGCCATAATTACCCCATGGGCTGAAGTCTGATCATAAGAAGTTACCCAAGAAGCATAAAGACATTGTGGCTGATCTGGGCTGCACGAGCTACAGAGATGAATCCAGGAATGTAGTAGGGATCCCTGGGCTGAGTCACAGGACATAATCCAGGGAGTCTCTGTTAAGGGATAGACAAGCGAGCAGAGACCTAATGATTGACAACGATCCATTCATTTCAAGGAAATCTTCAGTTAGGGAGAAGGAACAGTAAGTAGATAGATGTGGACAAGGAAGAAAGAAATTATCACATAAAACTGTTCAGAGCAATATGAACAACAGATAGAGGAAAGAAAAGATGCTGTGGACATGGAGGCAGGTACCAAGGCAAGGGAGCTGGGAGATGGCAAGGTCTTTGGATTTAATTCTAAGAGGATGCTAGAGGTGTGTCGGTATAGTACTGATTTGCATTTTCAAAATTCCTCTCAGTTCCGTGGAGAAGGAACTGCAAAGTGACAAGAGAATCCAAAAAGCTCCTGGAGGCCAGTGAGACATCCCAGCCACAAAAGAGGCATCTCAGCGAAGGGCTGGCAAGGGAACTGTGGGCAGTGAAATGTGTGGAAACAGCACTGTAGAGACACAATGAATGGCAGGATCAGCCACAGAGGAAGATTACATCAGACACCCATGCCCTTACCAAGGTGCTCACATGAACAGTCTAGGGTACCTTCCAGGTGCTCCCTCACAGAAATTTAGACTGACCGACTGAAAATGCCAAGCACAGTCAGTAACAGAGTCCACTCAGCACCTACTCAACTCAGCCTTTCTGTGACTTGTTTGGAATCACCTCCCCTGCAGTATCCTCTGTATAGGACCATGCTAGAGGGCAGAGCAGAAAGGAAATACATCCCTTATGTTCCCGTGTGACAGGACAACATCCAAGGCCACCTCAAGCTGTACAGCTGCAATGAGAAGTCAGCATGGGGCTTTCCTTTGTCTCCCTACCCTCAACTCCACCCAAATCTCCACTCTCACCTCAGTCACCGGGGGTTTCAGGAACAAGAATAAGGACCTGACTCTGCTTCCTAAGGATGTTATCATTGCTCCATTAAGAGGACAGCAATGCTAGTATCCCTGTTTTCCATGGTACCCAAGAGTCTGTCCTAGGACACTCTTCCACATAGATGTAGGAACCCTAGCCTTCCCAGTAGCAGATGTGGGTGTGATTTCTCCCTGACTGTTCAGGACAGCTTCATCTCACCATCCACAGCATCATCATGACCATCCAACAGATCACCTGACTAGCTTATTTGCCTTTTCTGAAGATTTCTTTACCTTCTGTGTTTCTAGTATATCAGAAAGGGCTATCCTGCTCACACTGGACCCCTGACCCCACCAACTATAACTCGCAGCACCTAGGGCATCCTCAAGCTGCTTCTGTGGGACCCTTTCTGCCTGTTCTCCAAAGCTCAGGTCTTCACTTCCTTCCACCCACATAATCCAGGTGTGCTTGGGTGACATCTTTCACTCATCACCCATTGTACTTCCCAGCACAAGATGCATCTTTCTAGGAAACAGTTTTATCACAGCATATGTCTCCCACAGACAAAATTCTCTCTAAGTGGAATGAGTTTTCATGTCAGCAGACTTTCATTCACATGATCTGATAACAAGACAGATACCTGAAATTGCTATTCCCAGAACTGAGAGTGCCCAGCTGAGTTGTCCTTTACTTACAGACGCTACCGTGGGAGCCAGGAAAAGTGTAATAGAACATGGAAAGGCCAAATGACTTATGAGTGCCCTGGCAAGCATCCAAGTAGGCTGCCACCCCTCCTACCCTAACCCCAGCGTCCTCCCCCAGTTCAGCCACTCCCACAAACTGCAAGGTGTTTCTGTACTTCTCCTGCATCACAGTCGACAAACGTGCCCTGGGACTCCTTCTGCATGCATCTAAAGTTCTGTTGCTTGGAGGTTGAGATCTAGAAACAGCCTCTGGTCTTGCTCCTCCCTTCCCAGGTCTATTCACATTGATCAAGTTTTTCTTTGTTTTGTTGTTATTGTTGTTTGTTTTTTAAAACAGATTAGTCTGAACTCTCCATGTAGCCCAGCTGGTCTGGAACTCACAATCTTCCTGCTTCTGCTGCCCTAGTGCTGGAATTACTGGAGTGTGCCATGCACATCGTATGTGGATCAGTTCCATTAGCTATTCACAACCCAGTAAGGGCTACCCTCTTCAAACATCCCAAAGTTTGCTTCCACAGCTCTCATCCTTATGCCACTTAAGATAAAGAGCTGGCTGTCCGGCTGACTGTG
The DNA here is from genome assembly GCF_000622305.1 of Nannospalax galili. Taxonomy (NCBI): domain Eukaryota; kingdom Metazoa; phylum Chordata; class Mammalia; order Rodentia; family Spalacidae; genus Nannospalax; species Nannospalax galili. Next base: position 1,628,003 of record NW_008345972.1, read on the forward strand.
TTAGAAGACTGTCAACTCAGCCCATCCATTTCTTTTTCTACTCATGGAACTGTATAGAAATAACGTTGTCATTCATACTTTTATTTTTATTTCTCTCTCTCTCTCTCTCTCTCTCTCTCTCTCTCTCTCTCTCTCTCTCTCTCTGTGTGTGTGTGTGTGTGTGTGTGTGTGTGTGTGTGTGTGTGTATGCTCGCACACATGTATGATGTCTGTGTGGACAAACATGATACAGTGTATATGTGGAGGTCAGAAGGCAACTTTGTTGGCCTTTCTCCATCCATCTTTATGTGGGTTTGAGGGCTCAAACTCAGGTTGCTAGATTTCACGGCAAGAGCTTTTACCTGCTGAGCCATCTCAACAGCCCCATGATTCAGGCTTCTAAATATATGGACTGACAAATGTCCCATCAGCTCACCTAGGTCATAGATTCCTCTAAGTGGGATGTTGTTTACTTGATACTGAGTTTTTTACTGCTAGTATCTTCTTGCGCATATTAGATGGGGAGATGTGGGCCTTTGATGAAGTCATTAGCCTTTTCATCATGATCAAACACTCTGCAAAAGATATTTATAAACAAGTATTTGGTTCTTATAAGGCAGTGCAGTATTTGTGTTGTTTTCCTACCATTTTGAAAACTGGAACTGTGTGTCTTGTGCAATCAAAATGCATACTATTAAGGACTGGTGAACACATGCCTGAGGCCTAGGTGAGGAGACGGAGTGGATTTGGAATCTTGCCTGGGTTTGCTTTCAGAGGTATTTCCTTCCATAACACGTGCCACTAGGTGCCAGTGTTGTTCTACAAAAATAACCCTCCAAATACACAGGTGGTCCCCACTTTTATAGGCCCGGTATTCTTCAAAGTACTGTCTTTAAAAACATATCAGGGTGGGTCCTGTAGAGAAATGCACTGTTGTAACTTATGTGTGTACAGATTTGATATCATCACATTAAATGATTGAAGGCAAAAATTGACCAATGCATGTGCAAGTGATTGTTGGGTAACGTTAAAATTAGTTTAGAGTCAAGTGTAAATTATGATCCACGGTGAGATGCTTTTGACTTTGCAAATTAGGCACACTCAGCTATTCATTGAACAGATGGAAAATGAACTGGAAGTTAATACTCAGCTTCAATATTACTCAAGCAGTATTCTCTCTCTCTCTCTCTCTCTCTCTCTCTCTCTCTCCTTTTCTCTTTCCTTTCTTTACTTCCCTTCCTCTCCATCCATCCCTTTCTCTGAGTCCCATGTTTTCCCTCCCTACTTCTATCTCCCTCTTTTCCTCCCTTCCTCCACCCTCCTCTCTCTCCCTCCCTCCTTTTCTCCCTTCCTCTCTCCCCTCTTCTCCCTCTCCGTTATTTATATTCTCTTTTGAGCTTTCCAGTAAAAATTTCCATGGATAGCAACTTATAGTGCAAGTGTGCTTGTTTCAACATATCTTGTACCTGAATGACTATGTTAAAATGCATAGTCTAATTATAATCAATTAGAGACAAGTTGGTACCAAACTTGCTTGTGTTTCTAATAAATTCTTTGGCTATGGTTTGTCCTTGTGCTATGGTATTTACAGAACAGTATGTGATTGCTTTTGACTAGTTAGTGACAGTATTGGTCACAGGAGGTTTATAGCTCATGATCAATGCAATGCCTTCCACCAGAGGTGAATGAAAGAGACTTCACATCAGCAAAATGAGACCTGACAATACATGCCAAAATTATTTTATGTGTGTGTGTGTCGAAGACACCACATTATCCTTTTGAAAAGTACAACATGGAGCCCAGTGTAGTGGTACATGCCTTTAATCCCAACACTCGGGAAGCAGAGGCAGGCAGAGCTCTGTGAGATCAAGGCCAGCATGTTCTACATAGTGAGTTCCAGGCCAGCTTGGGCTACAGGGAGACACTGTCTCAAAAATACAAAACAGACAAAAAAGGTACAACATAAAAGCACTTATTCTGAACATTAATGAAGTCACAGATAAATGCTGTAGGACAAGACGTCCATTTTCAGACGATATTGCTCCTCATGTACTATGTTTCAAGCTTAGCAATAAAAGAGGACTTTGTTTTCATAGCAGTAGCTGAACATCTGCTTTGAATACTCAGGAGACTTGTTCCTTCTGGGGAAGAACAAGACAAACTCACTGATCCATGTAGCCTCGAGAGTGGGGCTGTTCTTGTGGTATCTTTTCCCATCCTTTTCAGGAAGCAAAGTATTAGACAGCTGCAAAACTAAAGGAGGACACGTTTTCCCAGCAGCTCAGTGGAAGATATGAGTTCCTGACTGGGAATTTCATCTCTACCAAGCCTTTCTATTTTCCTCTTTGGAACTGAGGTCAATTTATATGAAATGCTTTCATTTTATCCTTTATTTGTATTTGTTTTTCCTAAACAACATTGAAATATCTTTGTTGACCAAAGGGAATAACAGAGATGAATTCTGTGTTCACCTGGGATCTGGAAACATGGGACAGGAGTCGCTTGCTTATGCCAGGGGAGTGGGAACTCTTGCTGGCTGGTTCTCCAGGCCTGGACCTGGAAAGAGACAAGCTTTCCACCCTGTTTGCTCTTACTAGGCCCTCCTCCATTGTCTCTGGCTTTATGCCCAGGATCTGTAGTTGTATGAATGGATATATTTCATTTTATTTTGTTTTTAATCAACAGAGTAGCTGTTGTGTAAGTTTAACACTATTACACTTAGTAGAAAGTGGCAGGGAGGAAAAAATCTCATCATCTTCTTTAAACCAATGGAAGTTTCTAAGTATTTTAAAACAAATACATTGGACAATTTCCCCGAGAAGCATCAATTTATGAAACCCATTAGAGGAGACAGAAAACCTACCTGGGCTGTTGCCCACTGCACGCATTGAGTATCCACAAAAAACCAGGAGGCTGGCATGTATTAAGTGATTTTTATCAAATATTCAGGGAGCATAGATGATCTCACTCAAGCCCTTCCAAGAGAACAGCATCAAGGAATGCCAGCAATGCTAGAAGTGAGGGCTGCAAGCTCCAAATTCAGCTATGTGGGAAGACAAGCTACAGATCGAAGTTATTTATGGGCATGGACAGAAATATCCTAATAGAATGTAGAAAACTGCAGCCAACAATACATTAAAAAGATAAAATCCAAGTTGAGTTTCTCACAGGAATGTAAGTCTGATTCCAGATTAGACAATCTATCCTGTGATTCACTACTTCAAAGATTAAAGTGGAAAAACCACATGACTTTTACACTTTATGCAAATAAAAGTGCTTTTGCTAGAGTAATGCCATGAGCGGTGTAACAAGACCTTGCCCTGGGCCGTAAGGTATCAGTGTTGAAGCCACTGCATCCAAAGGAGACGCTAAACGATGAGTGAGTTTTTCACCCAATATGACCACAGAACTCTTCCGTTTCTTCACCAACAAAGGATTAGAGCGGGCTGCAGAGTGCAGCCTTCTATCTGCCTGAAACACAGGAAAACTGAAGAGCCATTTCTAATTCACATGACTAATCTTGGTAAGAATTCAGAAACAGGGATTATGACCTCATGTGACACCACTTCGTAATACATAAGAGCTTCTACAGAAGAGAATGCAGCGAGGGGAATATTACTAACACCATCCAAACGGTTCAGGAAACTGAAGAGGAATTCAGCAGCACTCATCACATTAGAAAATGTACCTTTGCACAACCCAGAAATTCCATTCACCTGTATGCATCTTTCCCCAAGAGACAAACACGAGAACACGCGTGGCCTCCGCATAGATCCCAGCAAAACGTGGAACTGCCTCGGAGCAATATGAGACGAAAGCTAAAGTGCACTGGGGGATTTCCTTCAGAGTGTACAATATGCAGGGAAAATAGGTGCTTCAGGAAAACATATTCATATGTAAAGGAATTAAACACAGTGATGGAGCAGAAGCTCAGCAGGTAAGAGCACTGGTTGCTCTTACAGAGGACCTGGGTTCAGTTCCCATCATTCACATAGCACGGCTAACAACTGTCTGTAACTCCAGTTCCAGAGGATCCAAAACCTACTTCTGACCTCCACGGGGCACTGCAGGACTTGGAAGCACTTACATACATGCAGGCAATACACTCATACACATAAAATAAAAATAATAAAATATATTTTTAAAAAGGAATTAAACACATAAGAAAAATATGAGAGTTAGGAAAAGAGCTATACAATAATTTGAAAGAATATATTGATCTTAGGGTGGAGATAATAAGAATAGAAAAAAACTTATAGAAGGATACATATTTCATATTATTCTCCAAATATGAAATTATGCAAATGTTGGCATGTTTACAAGATTCACATTGTTGTCTGATTGTATTTGTTTCCAGCTTTTGCCAATGTTGGGGTCCAGGGCTCACTCTGGGGGTATCCTGCCACCACAGCCCCTCCACTTTTTGCTCACACATGATATCTTCACATGTGCATGTTGGTTCAAGCCAGTGACTACCTCTAGAAAGAAGAAATGCACAGGTATTTGCCACAGGTGCAAAATGCTTGCAATGCTTTACTTTGAAAGCAGTGACATGGAGCTCTCATAGTCATTATAGAATACTTTCTGTGTGTATGGATCTGAAATAGCTCATAATTTAGATAAAGTAATTGACAGTCTTCAGTTGATATTAAATCCACAGTCCTGTTCCCTAGAGAAAAATTCCCAAAGCTTCATGTACAAGCCTCAGAGGTTGTCTTTATGCATAAGTATTGAGGTAACTCTCTCTACTTAACTCTATCTCTGCTTCTTGTCTCTTCCTCCACCTTGATTTATCTCTATTTGAATCTGCCTCTAGCTCTTTCTCTTTTGGAATACTTAAAATATATTGAGAAAGGGGCTGGAGAACCTTTTCTGCACTTCCAGAGAAACAGAGTTTTGTTACTAGCAGCCACATCAAGTGGCCCACGACTGCTTAACTCCAGCTCCAGGGGTAGCTAACCACCTCTTCTGGCCTCCAAGGGCATCCACAAAGCCATATACATACATAAATGAAAATAATAAGAAAAATAAGTCTCTCTCTCTCTATATATATATATAGAGAGAGAGAGAGAGATCCATTTTAGATAATTTTCTAAAAAATATTTAATTATGATTCCTCCAAGTTTTGCTTCACTGCCAGTTCACATCAAATCAATACATTTCACTCCTACTAATATTTTCATAGATTATCATAGATTTTATAGGTATGATTAGTTTCCAATAGTTCATGGTCAACTGACCATTAAAAATGCTTTGGTGTTGCAGGACATGGTGGCACATGCCTTTAATCCCACCACTCAGAAGGCAGAGGCAGGCAGATCTCTGTGAGTTTGAGGCCAGCCTGGTCTACATAGTGAGTTCCAGGACAGCTGGGGCTACAGAGAGACCCTGTCTCAAAAAGACCAAAAAAGAAAAAAAAAAAATGCTTCGCTGTTATGAAGGAATCTTTCTCATTCTGCACAGCTTTGTTAGAAATTTTCAGGATAAATTCAAATAAGTAAACCTGAGATGTCACAATAGTTTTTAATTATAAAACCTCACATCATAATAATATGAGAGGTAAAATATATTAATGCATCATAAATTTTAGGGATTTTTTTCAGCAGGGGCATAGTTTCTCATAATTTTAATTTTTTCTGACATTCATCCATGAAACTGGCTTTATTCTTATTTAGGACAAAGTCTGAAAATTGTTAATGTGGTTTTTAATAGTTATGGTTTCCTAAAGTCACATAAGAGATCTCTCATTTACTTGCACACAGCAACGCAGACAATTATATCGCGTCCTCACAGCAATTTGTATTTCCCTCTCACTTTTTTCCTAGGGCATACTACAGCTTAACTGGCTGTTGCTGACCTTCTCCCTTGTGTTTCTTCTTCCTTTCAGCATAAGTATGCTTCTCAAGGAAATGCTCAAGACCCATTCATCTCCGACAGATACCCAAACTGCCCCTGGAGATGCTCAGTAGCACCCAGCTCTGTGCAAGACATACCTACATCACCCGTGACATGCAGCTTTGCAGCTAAACTTCTATCTTGTTCTTTGGCCTCAGATAAAGACAAATACTATTGGGCCTGGAGAGATAGCTCAGCAGTTAAGAGCACTTGCTGCTCTTGCAGAGGACCCAGGTTCAAATCCCAGCACCCACATGGTGGCTGTGAACCGTCTACAACTCCAGTTCCAGGGGAACCTGAAGCCCTCTTCTGACCTTCACAGCATCATATGACACAGGTGCACTCACATACATGCAGGCAATACACTCATACGCATAAAATAAAAATAATAATTTTTTTTTAATGGACAGCACTATCAATGTACAGCTAACAATAGAGAGAAGGTTAATAAGTTAATACCATTCTGGCCCACATACCAGTGTGTGAAATCTGTACAGAGAAGCTAGACTGTATGGAAACGTCACTCACTGCTCAATAGCCCAGAACAGCAGCAATCCTGAAAGTTTAGTCTATCATCTCTCACATCAGGCGTCACAGACTGTAGTTCATTTCCACCTGCTGTTTTCTGGATTGGTGACCTCAGACGCTCTTCCATATTTCTGAGCTGAGGCACATCTTAGAACTCAATGTGTGTTTTCTTACTTTAAAAAAAATTAGTGTTGAATGACTTTTGTACAAGACTGATAAAGCATTATATGTTCCTGCTCAGAACTGAGGACTGAAGCAAGGTAATAGACATGTTAATTATCTTGACTCAATCATCCCACACTGCATGTACATATTATATTATAAATAGTACAAATATGTAAGTATTATTTGGTTTAAAAATAACAGTAGAAGTAGCCCATGTTTTCACTCTATTAATGAATAATCAAAGCTCCTTCGTATAACACATAAAACAAAACTCATTGTACATTGTGTATTCAGACTCAGCACTAACAATAAATCCACATATAATTCAGCAGTCAAAAACAGAACAGTTGTATTATCTCAAGATTTCTTTGCCTTGGGAAATCACATACAGTTTAATTGAATCCTCTGCATGGGGCAGGTAACTCATCTGAATCTGAATGCTCCCCTTTGTGACACAGGACATCCGCCTTTTGCTGATTGCCTCTCGCCCTAGCACTGGCTCACTCCAGAGCCCACAGGGATGGTGGGGTAGCTACAAAAAACCCTGCTTGGGCATGGCAGAGATGAGGTCAGCCGAGGATTTCAAAGGGTCTGGTGCCCAGGCAGCATATCTTGGTAAGATTTGTTTCTGATGGCTTGGCTACTCTCTGGGATACAGACCTTTCCATCATAATCACCAAGAGAAGAGAGTAGAGAATCTGTAGCAAGGCAGCCACCATTTATGTGGCCTAATCACGGGGCATGCTGTGATTTTGCCATGTTACCTTGGTTGTGTTTCAGTCTCCAGGGCAGCACATTCCAGAGGACACATGGTACCAGAAGGTAGAGATCTTTGGGGACAGTTTTTAACCTTTGATAAAAAAGATTTTTTAATTTATTTTTATTTCATGTATCAGTATTTTGCTGGCATGTATGTGTGTGCACTATGTGTGTGCACTGCCCACCGAGGCCAGAAGAGGGCATCAGATCCCCTGGAACTGATGATTGTGGGTGAGCCTCCATGTGAGTGCTGGGAACTAGACCTGGGTCCTTTGCAAGAGTGATGGGTATTTGTACTGCTGAGCCACTTTTCCAGCCCCTTTGGAGACAATTTTAAAAATCTGCCTGAGATAACTGGAAACCAGGAGCCCTATTCAGTTACATGCTGAGATCAGACCCTCCCCAGAAGACTTTTTATAATTTTTGAAATGCTGATTCTCTACTGATTACAGTAGTGCTCTTCATTCCTTATGTCCACCTAAAATATACCAATTCACAGATAATCAACTTGTTTTATCTCTACTTGTTAAAAGCCCTTGATCTGACTTTCTTTACCTTCTGTTCTTAGGTATTATTCATTATCTGAGCCTTCTTTGCCTCATTCCATTGGGTACATTTAGTGTTTGTCATACGTGATAATTGTTTCGATATATTTTCTTCTCTAGATCATCAAGTTTCCCAAAATGTTCTTTATAATCCACCAATATATAGAAGAGTCTCTATTCCACACCCACTCTGCACAAACCAACAAACAGAACACAGGATCTTGATCGCATGCATCCTGCTGACACGTTGGGGCAGGAGTGTCTCCTAGGATTGCACACCCAGAGGCATGAATAACTTAGAGGAACTCTCAGAAGTCAGGGCATTACGTCAGGGCAGGTGATTTAATGCTGAGTCACCCATGCTGACAGAACTGTCACGCCCTAACAGTTCACCTGCTCTCAATGTTCCTGGGGAGAAATCCTGTTAAAGACAGTGTGTTTCTGAGTAACTCATCACCATGGCCAGAGTCATGGCTGGCAGGGTGGGGAGCTTGGCTGGTCCTGATAGCATATTTGTCAATCAACACTGCCATTACCTGTGGCTTTGTTGAGACCTGCAGAGGACACATGGGAGCACAGAAAGGACTGAGAGTGGAGGGTTTCTTTTTCCTTTTTGGAGATAGAGATTTGCAAGTATCTAACAAAAGAAAGATGTTTGGAAATATATCCATGTGCAAACATTTCATAGACTCAGATTTACAGAGAGCTCTAGATCTCAAGTACATCAGCGAGTCTTAAAAGCAAACCCCTTTCAGGAGGCTTTATTTCTTAACAGCTAACCCCAGTAGCAGTATCAAGATAGTCATTGCCTTTCCTGTTATCATTGAACTCATGAAAGAATATGCTTTCTCTTGTGAAGTAATAATTTCTATCATACAAGTGTATTTAGTTTTGACATTTGCATGTAGAGGTTGTATTAAAAATCCAACCCATTAAAAATAGGGCCCATTAAAAATAGGGCCTCAAATTTAGATCTTAAAAACCCAGTTTCTAGCTTGTCAATAGACTATTTGTTATGAGATGTCAAAGCACTTAGTTCCAACATCTAGAATTATTCAGAATATCTGTGAAGATGCGGCATAGATCTGCTAGTCATCTTCTAAACTCCTTTCTGATGGAAGCTTATAGGATGACTATCTACAAACACACAGCAAATTCCAGCTTCCCAGTCAAAGGCAACATGGGGTGATGGGTCCAAGTTCTGATGCTGTTTCATTTGAGGAAATAAAGGAATTGCCTAAACAATTTCTTGCAAGACATGGCAACTTAACATTAGCCTTGGCAGACACCATGAAGTTACTCACCTGAGATTGTAATTCACCCTCTGTTGGAAAGATGGTGCAGTCTAGAGCCATTCAGGAAGATCAGAAAATGAATAAAGTCTACTTCTTTATATCTGTTAGGTTAGTCTAAGTTCTGCTTTGCTGTTTGGAACAAGAGCAGTAATATGTGAATATGCCCAGTTTCTGGTTTTCACCAGGTAAGGGAGAGTGATCTCAGCATGGACTGTTTCTAGACCATGTCTTTCTGAGGACCTGCTCTAGAGTTTGTAGTGTGAAAATGCTGACTTGTGGCTGCATGGTTTGTACTTTATTCTAGAGACACCTGTAAGCTCATGTAAAAGGATAATCAGTCCATTCATTGTTGTTTAAGTATCCTAGTCCCACATATACATTATGTGAAACTAAGCCCTGGGTGGACAGTAAGGAAGAGATAGGCATATGCTTCAGGGCTGGGCCCTTGCCTAGTATGTACAAGGTCCTGTGTTATATCCCCAAAACTACACACAAAAAAAGGAAAAGATGAGGATGTTTTATATAAATTGCAATGTCTCTAATATAATAAACTCAACTAATAATGCTAATGTCAAGTATTAATTTTAACATGTAAATACATGTATATAAGTCCACCTGTGTCATGCAATCATTCAGTGGCCATGGAGGTCAGAAGACATTGTCAGATACTCCTGAAACTGAAGTTATGGATGGTTGTTAGCTGTCATGTGAGTGCTAGCAATTGTACCCCAGTCCTCTGCAAGAACAGCCAGTGCTCTTAAGCATTAAGCTATCTCTCCAGCCCCCACAACATACATTTCTACTTCTATTTCTGACTGACATCATAGTGTTCACTGAATCTTTACTACTTAACTATAACTTCTTTCCCTGATAATGAGAAATCTGAATCTATAATCTACAATTTAGTTCTTTAAATATACAGCACTAGTATACTATGTTGAGTGACCTCCGAACTGCTAATCCATATTCTTGTGAGGAACAAATAAGCAAAATGAAGAGTTTACATACAGCTTTTTCCTTTTCCTCACAATATTTTGTCAACACATACATTGTTTCTCAAAGTTACAGTTATCTCTGTTATCATCCAGGAATATAGTCCAAGATCCCCAGCAGAGGCCCAAAACTCTGATCACTACTGACCACTGTATATGCTATGTGTTTCCACATACCCGTTCATAGATGAAGCACAGTAAGATATCAATAACAATACAAGTATAATTAGAATACCTTTAATAATATGCAATGGTAAAAGTTTGTACTTGGGGTCATTTGTAAATAAAACAAGGGCTATTTGAAAACAAACAAGGGTTATGTAGACAGTCAGTTTGGAAACCTACATAGCAATGAAGTCACTAATGGGTCAGCACCAAACACACCACAGATAGTATTCATCAAATGTAGGGTTCTGTTCCAGGTGGGGTGTAGACCAACAGAGAGAAATTTCACTGGACTTAAAATACTGCGTGATTTTAAATGTGTGAATTTTTCTGAGAATTTTCTTTGTAGCTCAAGTTAACCTGGAACTTGTTAAGCAGCCCAGGCTGGCCTCAGACTAAGTCAGAATCCTGTTTCAGCCTCCGTGATGCTGGGATTACAAATAAGTATCATTATGCTTGTCTCAATATATGTGCCTTTATGTCTGTCCCAATGTGTATGATTTTTTTATTTTTGGAACAGTCTATGTAATACTATTGGTCTGTATCTTATAGTATGTCACTGACACCACAGATAAGGGGCAGGGGAGACTCAGAACTCATATTACTCTTGACTTCCTGCCCCATCCAATGAGGTATACATTTTTCATACAATAAAGTTTACACTTTACAGCACACAATTCCATGGGTTTAGCAAATGCTTGCAGTCTTGTCAATGCCACTAGAGCACCATGTGGAACAGATCCATCACCTCAGAACTCACCACAGACAACCTTGCTTTCATGAACCTTCCTCTCTCCCCCAAGCCCTGACAACTACTCATGGTTTTTGTCTATTGTTTTTCAGGAAGTCATATGTGGGGAATCACACAACCTACCCTTGCCTGGATTCTTTACTGTCACACTTAAAATTTATGATATGTGGCTATTGAGAAGGCTCAGTGGTTAAGAGCACTGGTTGCTCTTCCAGAGGACTTGAGTTCCACTCCCAGCACCTACATGGTGGTTAACAACTGTCCATAACTCCAGTTCCAGGGCATCCAATATCCTCTTCTGACCTCCACGGGCATTGCGTGACATGAATGTACTCACATACATGCAGACAATATACTCTTAAACATAAAATAAAAATAATTATTATTTTTAAAAACAAAAAAGTATGATGCATGTTTTAGGTGAGTGAATACTTTTATTGATCAATACTTTTACTGATCAGCAAAATTTGGAGTATTTCATTGGAGGACAACTGAATTGTTTGGGAATTAGTTAGGAATGAAGCTGCTAACCATTTAGATATAGGAGTTTGTAGGAATAGTTGCCTTTTGACCAGGATGACCATGCTAGCTCGTACAGTAACATATATGCTTAATTACAAGAAGCTAACTGAAGACTGCAGAATAATTCCACTCTGCTATGCTTCACTTTTACACAGGGAATGTCTCTCCAGTTCTTTTTCTTTCCCAAATGGACATTTAAGTATCTAGAAGTATTGGTTGTAAATATTATCCTCCACTGAATTGTCTTTGTAATTTTATTTTAAAATAGCAAGAAATTTGTCTGTTTCTGAGCACATTGCTCTCTTCTAGCCATCAGTGTCTACATCCTTTCAGTTACTAGTAGATCCAACTCTCCAGTGTACTAGAGCTTCTTATAGCAAGATAGGACATAGAAAGTAACTCTCAGCATTTTCTTTTATCTACCTTTGTGAGCTAGCCCAGAGAAATCTTCTAATTCTCTTCCTTTATTCTTGAAAAGTTCATACATGTATTATATCTATGCTCTTTTCCCTGTCCAACTGCTCCATATACCTCCCTACATGTCCTCCTCCCAACTTCCTGTCTTTTTTTTTTTTTTATAAATCACTAAGTTAAGTTTGATGTAGAACTAAGAGTGACACTCTTTCTAGCTCTCTAATTTTTTCTGTAAGGGAAGGCCATGCACTCCATTCTGTTGTTTGTATTATTATTATTTTTAGGCATGGTCTCAAGTAGTTCAGGTTGACCTTGAACTCACTCTGTAACCAAAGCTGGTCTTGAATTCCTGATCCTCCTGACTCCTTCTGAGTGTGGGATTACAGGCATGTGCCATGATGCCATTAACTCTTTTTGTAAGTGTAAAATAATGAAGAAAGCTATTCTTTATAGTGAGGAAATTAAAAACCATATGGTCTTTTCTAGTATATGAATTTCTTTTTCAAAAAGTTTATTTTATTTTATTCTATTTTCTGTGCATGAATGCTTCGCCTGGATGTATGTATGTGCACCATGTGCATGCAGTGCCCATGAAAGCCAAAGGAGAGTATTAGATTCTGTGGAATTGGAGTTACAGGTAGTTGTGAGGTGCCATGCGGATGCTGGGAAGCAAACCTGGGTCTTCTGCAAAAGTAGCGCATGCTTTTAATCACTGAGCCATCTCTTCAGTCCCCTGTACATGCCTTTCTAAAAGGCACAACAAGGTGGGTTAAAGGCAAATGCCACTGGATGCAAAGAGTATTAAGCTTAGAATAAAAAACATGCTTCCACTTTATCTCATCATTTTCTACATTTGTGATGCTCCATAGATAGTTGTAATTCTGCAAACCTCAATTCTTCCTTCCCAAAATTAATTGTGGTCCTTAAGCTGCATTGTAGAAAAAGTCTGAAGATTTTTAACATTCTCCCTCTAATTCAGTCCGCTATGCCCCCTAGAGTGGAGACAAACAAGGACCCAAATTTCAAGTTTCATTAAATGGAAAAATTAGGCAAAGCAAAGTTAATGGCATGCTCAAGATGTTCTGGGTCAAAAGAGGCCCAGGGGTTTGGGGATTCTTTATCTCAGCCCAACATTCTTTCACCTCACAGAGAAAACATCCAAAAATTCAAATTTGCATTATAATGGTTGGTCAATTCCAGAAAATTCCAGAACCTCCTTTAACTTCTCATAAGAGCCTTTTGCAGAAGAGGCAGGCTAAATCCTCCCATTCAGCTAGGCAAAAAAGTCCAGTCAAGAGTCTTTATGAGAGCGGAGGCTTTGGACAGCAGCTGCCTCCAACATCTATATTCATCTCTCCCAGACTTTGTAACTCAATAGCACATTTCTTCATAAGAGTTGTAATGAGGAACTAACTAGTTTCTAACTTAATTTGGACTTCATGAAGAAAATAGTTTATGGATGATTTTAAAATATACACATAAGAAGTAAAAATGTCCGTGGTGACTTAAGAGCCAAATAAAGGTAATTATCTGAGTCAGTAAACTCAGACATCTTCATTCGTTTGCTCTGTGCTACCCTCACTCCACTTTATTTCCACCATTTTTAGGTACAGAACAAATCTCCAGTAAAGCATGTAATCATCTAAGTTTTGGCAGTAACTTTCTATTTTCATAAATAAGTTCCACTTTCTTCTGTGAGTTCAGTCACTCTGTAGACCCTGCCAAGGTATGTCTTGATATTTTAAGAGCTCTCCACTTCAGTCTATCATGGGCTTTTTAAAAATCAGCATACCCATTACATCATGGCTCTCTTCCTTACATGTCAACTTAACACTTCTCTATTTAGAAGGGTAAAGGTGTGTGAGTATGTATATTAAACAGATGCATTAAAATTGTGTTTGGTGTGTTCAGTTTTCTTGTTAAATCATTTCACTGTCTATGTGTTTTCTGGTAGGTTTGAATATGTAGCTTGTTTATTTATACTACACAATTAAGATATGTCTGCTACATATTGATATTAGTCAAATTCATTTTTAATGCAGGTATGCTGCCACTGTTTTTCTTTAGTTGTAGAGGGTATGATTACACTGCATATGTTCCAGGAAGTTTCATTTTCATCCTCACAGGTCTATGTGATATTTTGAGCGTGTCCTCCTTGCCTGGGTCTCTCCGACCCACCCCTTTCTCCCTGCCATTCTCGCCATATTCCCATAGGCCCTTTCGTTTCCACGTTTGTGTGCTATGCGTGTGGCTTTATGTGACTATATAAAAATCTAGGCCCCACTAGATGTGGACAAGAATTAGTTCAACCTCTGTGGAAATCAGTTTGGAGGTTTCTCAAAACCCTAGAAATAGATCTACTATGTGATCCAGCTCTTCCACTCCTGGGTATTTACCCAAAGCCCTCCTAGTTAACATATAACAGTGATACTTGCACTTGAGTGTCTGTTCCAGGCATATTTTAGTGTAGTTATCACACAGTTCTCTTGTCCTGACTTGCTGTCTCCCAAATTATCTGTAGTGAAGAGCCAAGCTTGTTGGTTTGTGTTTGGTTTTTCTTTATTAATTTCCAATTTGATCTGTGTCATTCTTTTATAAAATACAATTTCAAATTGCTATAGGAATGCTCAAAATGCTTTCTGATTTGTCTTATCACCCAAAGCAAAGCAATTGTCATTAGGGAGCTGGGCTCTGCCCAAAAGCACAGGGGAGTCTCTGACCCAAACCTGGCATTGTGGCAGTCTACTGATTGACCAATGCTCCAAATACCTCCTGTATTCACAAGCAAGCAAAATATCAATGCAGAAAAAGAGAATCCCCTATGCACCACAAGGGAAGGTCTCCTTACTCTTACTCATTCTTCTGGAAATATCTTCTTCAAAACATCACAACTGTTGTTACTCTGTGTCCCAGTTTTCCTAGAATGCAAGAATTTCTGGAAGTACATCTACAGATTGCAGTGTTGTCTTAATGTTTGTTAGCTCATTTTACTGCACCCAAAATGTTTTAAAGTTGGCAGGAGAGGATGTTTCATCCCCATTTTAGAGACAATAAAAGTGATTTACAGGTAGTTTCCTCAGGGTCTCAAAATATCAAACTTCAGGCTCAGGTTTTTCTGATGAGACCTTGATAATTTCCCTTCTTTCATACAAATCAAGCTAAATATGGTAACTTGGCTTCTACATTTTAAGAACAGAAGACGTATAGTGAACTTCAGTCTCCTAGCTACCTAACGACACAATTATTCATTCTCTTTATGAGTCTTACACTTTCAGGCTCAGATGCTTTCAACAACAGAGTACAAGTTTGGTACTGAGACCTGGGTGGATGAAACAGTTGGAACATTTGCCAAAATTCTCCAACATTTATGAAATGGATTTATCAGTTGTCTCAGCCTTTCAACACCAACAGACTAAGCAGCATGGGCTGATAGCACGTTCAGTGTGCTTCTAAGAAACTTAAGCCATCTGCACCTGCTCCTGAAATTCCCCAACCCAGCAAAATCCTGCAGCTGTCTGTCTCTCCTCGCCTCTGACCTGACAGATCCTTTTCCCTCTCAATATCTATCTTTTTCCTTCACTGTAATGGGACACTGCTGCAGCTCTCCTCTCCTGGCTTTCTGCCCTTTTCCAGTTCATTCCCTGATAGGCTATTCTCTAGATTCAGTTCTCAGTCCTCCTCTTTTGTCAGTGTCTCCAGATCAGACTTCTTGCTGCTCTTTGCTATGCTGCCTGAGTACCTTGTGTCTAACTTTAACCTAGTCTTGAACCCTAGGCACCTTTTATCTGAATTGTATCTAGTCTCTACCTTTTCCACAGCTCAGAAACCATAACCTCCCATTGTCCATGGATATTTCTACATAGATTTCCACCCACAACTGGGTTCAGCATCTTTGCCAACTTTCCAACATTCCTGACTTCCCATTGGACTCCTTTGTCAGAATCCTGAAAGCTGACCTTTTCCTCCCACTTCCAAGAAACAGCTAAATATATTTACACACACAGGGATCTTCATCTAAACTGTGTTAAAGTAGAGGAAGGCATCCTAGGGAAGAGCTAGAACAATCCAAAGCTGCACTCACATGCATGTGGGATCCCTCAGAGCTCAGGGGTGCCCAATGACCAATGGTTTCAGAAGACAGTTGGAAAAGAAAAAGTGGAAAGAGGGGCTGGAGAGATGGCTCAGCGGTTAAGAACACTGACTGTTCTCGCAGAAGAGCTGGGTTTGACTCCCAGCACCCACATGGCCTCTAACAACTGTCCATAACTCTAGTTCCAAGGGATCCGACAGTCTCTTCTGTTCTCCACGGGCATTGCACGACATGGGTGCACTTACCTACAAGCAGGCAATACACACATACACGCAAAATAAAAATAATAAATAAAATATGAAAAAAAGAAAAAGTGGAAAGAATATCTCAGGAATTTTTGAGAATGGGGAATTGTCAATGGAAGGAAGATTCCATTAGGATGAGCATGAATGACATAAGAGGCAGAAATAATATCTAATCCATAGTTTTAGGCATGAGCAAAAGATGAGAGATGAGGGAGGGAGAAGGAGTGAGAGGAGAGGGATGAAGGGAGGGAGGGAGGGATGGGGGCTGAGACAAGAGTATTGTTATGGCCATATTGAGATATTTTTAGTCATATTTTCACAGAAGTTACAAAAATGGAAATGTTATATTTTTACATCTCATTTTGACATAGGTAATGATTTCTACAGTATTACATGTCATTAGATGGAGAGGTCAAACAAGTCACCTCTGTCCAACGTCAAGCATCCCACTACCATCCCTTCCCTCAATAAAGTCCCTGTGAGTTTATTAGTCAAGCATATCACTGGGGTTTATGACAGAAGCAAAACTGATAAATGTAAAAGGAAACAATTTCTGAGAAAATTTGATGTTCAAAGTTGCCCTTTCATAGTCCCACAGCCTATCTGGTCTAGAATTTTTCAGTTAAATGTGTATTCACACATTTTATTCATGAAGTAGCTTTGCTTTCAATGGAATTTTCAGTTGTGAATGGAAGTAAGCACCTTTGTGGGTTTTGCTGTTCATAATTCTCTACATTGTTTATATAAAGTTCTCTTGCCTTAACACATTGATTTTTTTTCTTTTTATTGTTGTTGTCAGTAGTACAAAAATTACTAAAGGAGACAAACTCAGAGTATCAGTCATTTCAATGAGCGAATTGACGTGGAAGTAAAATTTAATTCTCTATCAAGTGAAAGAATTCTGGGAGAAAGAAGTGACTCAGATGGAGGTCCTGGGGCCCTGGCATCTCCCTTGCTTCCCCACTGTCTCCAGCATGTGACTTCCACATTCAAGAACTCCTCGTGGACCAACTTGGCTGCCTGGTCTAGCCATCACCCCCACTAGGAAATGAAGAGGCAGAGGAGCCAGAAGAGCCTGCTCCTTCTCTTAAGGACTTTTTCCTGGAGGTCTTCCAGCATGCTAGACAGAGCACAGTTCTTAGAGTCATCACTACCCAGAAAGCAGAGGCAGAGGCATCCAGGTGGCTATGTGTTGAACCAAAACAAGTTCCACCACCAGAGAAGAGGGGAGATGGGTGACTAGAAGTCATAGATGGTGTTTGCTACTCAGTGATTGTCATACATGTCCTGTAGATCTAGTTCTTCCATGCTTGAAGTATTTCCTCTCATGAGTTGCAGTTATGGGACAGCATCACTTTAAAATATAGAATCCTGGAGTTGATTTCCTATCCTTTGTTACAGATCGGTCCTTAACTATTTCCTCTTCATAGTCTATTCACATGCCTTCCCTTACTGTTTTGGAGGTAATCCTTCAAATTTGCAATCTTCCATCCACTGAGAGTTTGGTATGAAGTTGCATATGGTATAATAGATAAACATACAGAAAGGCTAGCTCTGCTCCCAGTATACTGGTGCTGTGACCTTGTCTGGAGCACCCACCCCTCCTGCTTGCCAATGTCCTCGTCCACCCACTTCCACCTCCAGCACTGGCCTCCCAAATGTCTTCCCTGCTCCAGTTTTGTTTCCCCAACAAGTCCCACACCCAAACCACAGACACACTCTAAACAGAAATCAGACAGACTGCCCCGTGAGAACCACACTGTTTTACTTTTCACACTGAAGGAAATGAAATAAATGTCTCATCTCTACTTTCAAGATTATCCAAGAAGAGGGCCCCTAGTGGGATTCCTTCCTGAGGCCACCCTGCTCCCTAGCCACACACCTGTGCTCCCGTGCCAACAGCATGTGCTCCCTCCCATTCTCAGATCCTGGCTCCTACATTTTTTCATGTATGATACATACATATTTATGTTTAGCTACTTTATTTATGTTTAGCTACTTTACAGTTTCCTGATACTGTAAAAAGAGTCCTTTCATTGCTTTGTCTATAACTGCTGATGGCTTCTACATAAGGAAGAAATTTATGTGCACATTTATTTTTAACTAACCACACTTGGCTGTGCTCAATTATTCATTGCAGTAACTTTCAAACTTTTCCCCCATAGTCTTCTAGCAGGGCACTGATATCATCTGTTAATGATAATAGCTTTTCTTTCCTTTCCTTTCAAAATTTAATTTATTGGGTTATTGCTGTATTGTTATATTTGATTTCATTTCCTAGGAGTTTCAGAGTGCAGTTGGAAATGGTACTGATGGAACATGACAGGAATGAGTCGGTTGCAGTCTCGCTGTTCAGGGAGCTGAGGCACTGCGCCGCTGCAGTGACACTGGGTTCCTCACGTCTTAGCTTATTATGGGGAGGTGTTAGGTCTCCAGGGAACCAGGCCTTGAATCACAGACAATAACTATGGGCTAGTTCCAGGTGGAGGCTTAGGTTCCCAGCACACTTGTTCCTTCCGTCACAACTATTTTGGGAGCCCTTTCCTCCCATGCTTCAATCCTCTGCACAGTGTTCAAGAAGTGTCAGGCCCTACCAGTGTGCACAGCCTTCCCTGACCGTTCATTCTACAAACTACTTACGTGTTGATAAGAGTGGTTTTGAACAAAAAAAAACACTCGTGTAGGCTGGACAGTAGCTTTTTACACAATGTACGTCATGGGAAGTTCAAAGGTGTTTCCTGAAAATATAATACAGTGGTAAAATAAATTCTAGAAGTGCTAGAAGACACAGCATCTGATTGTTCTTTTGTAAATTATAGATATCCTTTGAGGTTCTCATTGCGGACACTCACAGTGAGTCATCAAGAAGGAAGTGGTGAATGAGTACCTTCCCACACTCTGAAACAAGGAAGGTCCCATACACCACTGCCAGCCACTGCTGCCAAACAATGCACCGGGAAACTTTAATAACTTGGAGAAGGCAGATGGCTAGCACCGATGAACTTACAGGTTCCCAAGCACAGCCCCCAATGACTTCCTGTACATCACTGACTTTCACACTCCAGTGGCCTTGCAGTTCAACCTAATTGTCCCACTTGGCTGACACCCAGTGAGAAGATGCAACAGTTGTCATGGCAAAGCTCATGGGAGGTTGTAGGGAGCTCAGCTCAGTCTAACATCTGCCTGCAGCTCCCACACACCATGCCTGACAAACTCAGTGTGATACCTGTTGATGGGTCTTTTACCACTGCTAGGTTAACTGTGAACTGTCCTAAGGGAAGGGGATTTTAGGTACCCCCTTCTTTCCATCACTGCCCACAGGGCCTAATGCAGGGCATCTTCTATACCACCTAACTCAGAGCACTGCAGTGACATGGTTTCATTTCTTTAGCAATGCCATTGAGATACTCCTGTTACCTTCTTCTCATTCTTTATAGTTTTCTTTTTCGCTTTACAAAACTGAGAAGAAAAATTTGTCATCCGGAAATACTCTACGGATACCCTTGGGAACTCCACATCATGTGAAAAATGAGTCTTAAGTGAGAGAAGTCCTCTTGCAACACCAAAGTGTCACCAGATTCAGTAAACACCTGCTGTGCGTGTACTCAGGGTATCTGCTCTCTGTAAAACATACTTCATGCTCTATTTCAAGTCCAGTTCTCACAGATACAGACTTTCTGTCTCCAGAATCTTCCTCTTAGATGTTACAAAATACACCTATTACTTCTTAATGAATTACTTTCAAACTCAATACAGAAAGCTACAATTAATTTCTAAACCTCGTATGTATCTGCCTTGGGGCCCGGCTTTAGTCTAATGCCAGTTAATGATGAGGTTCCGGAAGGCTTGACTTGAACAGGATGTCCTCAGGTTCAGCTAAGGTAGGATGGTCAGTACTGTCCATTCTCTTGGTCATGGAGGACTTCTTAACTATATTGGTCAGGGTTTTCTAAAGTAACAGAATTGATAGAATGATTGTGTATATTCAAAGTGGAGTTATTAGATTGGCTTGCAGGATATTATCTGGGTAGTTCAATAATGGTTGACTCACATTAGAGAGGGTAAGAACACTGTAGTTGCTTTGTCCACGAGGCTGGGTGTCTCAGAAGTCCCAATCTAGCACTGAGGCCTGGAGGATTGCTGGAGAGCTATTTGATCCCCATAGGCTCATGTATTTGAGCATTCAGTCCTCAATTGATGAGGCTGTTTGTACCAGGTTACAAAATCTTTAGGAAGTAGAGCCTTGCTGGAGAAAGTACGTGACTGGGGGTGGACTTCGAGGGTCTATAGACCCATCCGGCTAAGATCCGACCCATCTCTCTCTCTTTGCTTCCTGTGTATGGATTAGATGTAATCAACCAGCTTCCTTTTCCTGACACTAGTTCACACCCTCCTCCCCATGATGGCTTCTATCCCTCTGAAACCATAGCCAAAAAAATCTCTTTCTTTCTTAACTTGCTTTTGGTCATGGTGTTTATCACAGCAACAGAAATGTAACTAATATACTGTCCTACACTGTACATCTTTTATGCCTAAAGACTCTATCCCAGGGCTCACCACAATGGATTACCCATTAATGACTCACTCCTAAGATGACTAGAGTTTGTAGTTTCAACATGTTTTCATCATTGGTTGACCATATTTTACTTTCCCTGTGGACTGACTAGTGTGCTTTCTATCTTGACTGTGCTAGTTTATTTGCATCTCTTAAGTCTTCACGTAACGAAAACTTAATGAAATTTAGTTCAAAAAGATGCACTTCCAAACTAGAGAGACCCAGCCATTACCTGAATATAGGCTAAAGGCTCCTGTGAAAGCAAATAAAAATAGGACATCCTGTATAACGTGCAAGAACATTTTGGAGGTTGGCTGTGATGGAGAAAGATCAGGAAATGCATGCACAATGATCTTCCCCAGGTCAGGATGAGAGCAGCAATCCTACATCAATCAGACTTGTGTTTTTCTTCCCTTTCCTTTTGTTCCCCATGTATCTCCACAGCGATGTTTCATCAAAAATAGTGACTTGAAATCACACTCTCTCTTGACTGGTCTATGAAAATCGAGACCAGTTTCACTCCCTCACTAAACAGTTGCTACTAGAAAAAACATCATGTGGGACTGTGGAAGAACAGATTGTGATACCTGTGACAGTATCTTTGGTTCCTTGAAAGTAGAGCCGATTCTGTCAGATCTCGCCAACATGCCTTGGACACTGCATCAAGGAAAGCCTTAAGTCAAGGCAACGAAGGTGTCAGATCAGGATCCTGGACACTTTGATAAGGAAAATGAAGTTTTGAAGCATCTTCAATTCTTCAAACATGTTAAGGAAGCTACAAGTAAACCTAGAGGGATAGAATGTTGGTATTCTGCCCAAACACAAAGCTGACTTTATGTGTGTATGCATTCACCAGGCAGCTCAATGCATATTTGGGAAAACTCCATTCTTTGGGCCATCTTCCTACCAAACAAAATAAAATATTCTTACTAGCTCTGTGTGCAGTCCGTGACTGAATGGAATGTGATTCAGCATCTTCAGTCCCCTTTGAAAGGCCCGAGTTGACAAGGAAGCTGCAGTAGAGTATATTCTGCAAAGGAGCAGAACAGAATGACAGCTTTGACCAGCTGTGTGCCTAGCATACAGTACCCAGCAGTGCACCTTTGATCCTACCAAATTCTAGCACAAATACCTTCCTGCAGGAGGAATCCTGAGGTTCAAGGGTCTAAGTAGATAGACGAGAAACAGTCTCTTAGACACACACTTTCTCCTGAACTGAGCTGAGTCCAAAATCAGGAGACTGCAGGAAGGGCAGTGTCAGAAAAGCCATTCAGAAGGAATGACTCTCTTCCAAGGGAATCAGTCACCTCCTTGGAAGCAGATAGGTCAAAGTTTAGCAGAACTGAAACCTGACCATGGTCTGAAGACCTAGACAGTCAATTATGATATTATGAGACATTCAAGTGTCTAGTCATGGTTTTTATTAAATTAGTAGTTTCCAAGTACAACAGATAAAGTTATATCCTTGGGAGGATATTATGTTTTTACTTCTAATAATAAAGGCAGAAACAATTATAAAGAATATACAAGTGGACTGGGAATGTAGCGAAGAGTCCTTGCCTGGCAGATGTGAAGCTCTGGGCTCAATTGCCAGTACTGTGAATGAATGAATGAATGAATGAATGAATGAATGAATAAATAAAATTAAAATCATGTGTGCCAAAGTCATTACAAATATCAATTTAAAAAAAAACAAGTGCCAACTTGGCAAATCCTGAGTAGCACACCTAGAGGCAAAGGTGGGTGTCTCATCTGTTAAAACCTCTTACGGAACTAGCAAGGTGGCTCAGCAGGTAAAGGTGCTTGCCTTTGAGACTGACAAGCTGAATTTGATACACACATACACATACACACACACACACACACACACACAAACACATGCACAGACAAATAAATAAATATAAAAAAGAAAACTTTCAGAGATGGAGAAATAGCTCAGTGGTTAAGAGCACTGGCTGCTCTTACAGAGGACCCAAGTTTGATTCCCAGCACCCACATGGAGGTTGACAACTGTCCATAGCCTCAGTTTCAGGGGAATCCAATGCCCTCCTCTGACCTCCACAAGCATTGCATGACACAGGTGCACCCACCTACATGCAGACAATATGCTCATACACAGAAAATAAAATAATAATAATAATAATAATAATAATAATAATAAAGAACACTTTCTGTAAAAGTATGTGAGAATGAGCACCACACCAGAAGGAAAACAGGCAAATGTGTAAATTGGCCATTGGAAAACAGTGAGATATGAACAGACAATTAAGAACAAAATGATGAACTTCTCTTGCATTCAAAATAACAGCCTTAGGAATTCCACTTCACCTCCTGAAACCCAGTTTCCTCACCTAAAATGTGAAGCTTCCTACAGATCTGGCTATTTGATGCTTTCAAATGGACAAGATCCACAAGTGGGGAGTACACATACCCCGTGAGCTCAGTGAATTAAAAATGATTTCAAAAGAAATTCTAGAAAGTTCTAAAAAGTAAAATTTGAATTTGCTACACATTGAGTGCTTAGCTGGATCTGTACGACTAAAGTGCTATGTAGATATTGTGTTCAGTGCAGTAACTAACCTAAAGACAAAACAAAGGATAGTGGGGTGTTGCAAATACTGGCCATTTTATGTAAAAGACTTGAACCCCTCAGATTTTGGTACTTACAGAGGTCCTAGAACCTATACCCCGGTGGTAATGAGAGTTGGTTGTATTAGATTAGTAAGTGATTCCATGTTGTTCAGATCCCTGGCATCATTTCTAAAAGACCCCTTCACTTCCAATCCACAGGGATTTCCCTTGATTGATGGGTTTGATATTGCCATGCCCAAGGGCTGGGTTGTTCTATGCCCCTACAGTCCTCTCTGGGAAAATTTCAGAGAAACCTGGACCCTGTGCCTGTAGCAACCAACCCTGTCTATTATCAAGCCTGTATAACCTGATAGAGTCTGTGGTGCTTACAGGGTCAGTCACCCTCGCTTACATGACAGCTCCACAGATGCACCAAGTGCCATCATGGAAACTATGAGGAAGGCGTGAAGGTGCCAAAGGAAATGTAACAGCAATATATAAGCCAGATGTGTGCTGTCTAGACACTTGAAGATCATGACCAGCATCCAGTTCCATGCATCCAATTATCTTCGGCCCTCCATCCCACGTTTGCAGCCACAGACAGCGGGGCTGAGAAGCGGGCACTGTCAACATTCCTGCTTTCACAGCCCAGCCCATTCAGGGCCCTGGAAAATCCAGCTTTGCTTCCAGCTGAGATGCTGAAATGAAAAATCAGCCTCATTCCTGCACACTGTCTTAGAAAGAATGAGTGGCATTCATTAAGAACAAGTAGAGGGAAAAGACCGCCCATTTGTGGCTCCTCAGGGGTGTGGGAGCCAGGCACTCCGCAAAGGAATTCCTCCTGTCCTAGCTATGGGCTTTGAGGGATTGTTTCAGGCTGAATCACACAAACATGTGATAGCTTTGGGATATTTCTGACGTTGGTGTTGGCAGGCAGGCTTTTGCATCCTGACACGGCTCTCACAGATATGTCTGGGGCAGTACTTTACCATGTGAAGTCTGCACATGTATAAGAGGGTCCAGGTTTGCTGGGAAAGCTTGAGGCAACTAACTACAGCAGAGGAGACTGCAGTACCACGATTTCAGCTATGAGACCTTCAACAAGTCACTTCCTGCCTTAAGCCCATTTTCTCACTGGATAAAAGGGGACAATGTTTCTAGTGCAGATAGCAGAAAAGTTTCCCTGTGCCAAGGAAATTGGGCTCAACAATAAGTAAATCTCGTGGACCTGAGTTACCAATCTTGAGCTTTGTGGGGGTTCCTGGATGGTATACACATTCGTCAGCCTTTCTCTGTGTCTCACAGTGACCCAGAAAGGAGAAGGACATGCAAAAGATGGTTTTTCTGACTCTTACTTCTAGCATGCACTAAAAGTAGTCAGTACAGATTATATTTGGTCTGAAGAAACAGATAAATCAAAATTGTTTGAAAGATAAAGACATCTGGATCATGATGTAGACCAGGATCCTTTTCTGCTGAGTGCTCCCTCAGAATCATTTTTGGCACTGGCTTTCAGCTGGTGGTCACTGACTACAGGCTACATACATAGTATTCTTAGGACTTTACACAAATAGACTTGATAGATTTTAACAGAAACCTTGTGGGTAGACAGTTATCACCCCAATTTAAAGATGAGGGAACAGAGCAGAGAAGCATTAAGAATCACACAGAGGCAAGCAACACAGTTGGGTTCCACAGTGTACACTATGCCTGTACCTGTACACCCTCCAGGTAGGGTTCCTTGTGGGGTTCCCATGGTTAGCTAGGCTCTGACCTACAAGGCATCTCATGTATTCTTTAGGAACACTGGAGCTTTGGGCAAGGCATGATGCTGAGCCCTAGGACTCACATAGCTGGGTGATCCTCTTCAGGGACAGGGAGACAGCTGCTGATGGGACCAGTGCAGCCCAGAAAGCTCACTTTATGCTCATAGACTATCTACTTATGCTCCTATAGCTATGGACAACACACTTCGCTTTCTAACTGTGAAATAGGCTTCTTAGCGGGTTCAGTTTAAATCTTGAAAGTTCCTCAGAGACCCATGTGTTGAAGGCAGATGGCTAGTCTATGGAGCTATTAATGGGGGCATTAGAAGGTAGGGGCCTAATGGGAGGAAGTAAAGCCATGGGCAATTGCCTTTGAAGGGGATGGATGTGGCCTCAGCACTTTCCTGTTTCTTTTCCCTCTCAACCACCTGTGAAGAGGCTTCTATACAACTAAAATAGTGGTGGTGGCTCCAAAAGGTGAATGTGAATGTATGTAGGAGACAGGGTGAATGTGTAAAACTTTTATGGCAAAAAAAAATGGTGGATGACTGAGAGGGTAAGTACATATGTGTGACAGACATGCCACAGTGCAGAGGTGCCTGAACACAGACAACCTGACTCTTGGAGTCATTCAAAACCAAGAGCGAGCCTGATCTGTTCTCAGAACTTGTTTCTTCTGAGTTCTTGCCAGACTGTTCATCTCCCCCACGGGCAAACTCTCTTTCTTCATTTCAAAAGTTCATACAGCATTGGAAAGCTACATAAAAAGTACAGCCAGCATTACATTGGAAAAAAATAAGAAATTTTGTTTTGTCAGGGAAATATTTTTCCTTTTCTGACCCCTATGGACCCAGAATGGCATACAAAGGACAAACAGATGCTATCAATCAAAAGCGGGTTCAGTTTAAATCTTGAAAGTTCCTCAGAGACCCATGTGTTGAAGGCAGATGGCTAGTCTATGGAGCTATTAATGGGGGCATTAGAAGGTAGGGGCCTAATGGGAGGAAGTAAAGCCATGGGCAATTGCCTTTGAAGGGGATGGATGTGGCCTCAGCACTTTCCTGTTTCTTTTCCCTCTCAACCACCTGTGAAGAGGCTTCTATACAACTAAAATAGTGGTGGTGGCTCCAAAAGGTGAATGTGAATGTATGTAGGAGACAGGGTGAATGTGTAAAACTTTTATGGCAAAAAAAATGGTGGATGACTGAGAGGGTAAGTACATATGTGTGACAGACATGCCACAGTGCAGAGGTGCCTGAACACAGACAACCTGACTCTTGGAGTCATTCAAAACCAAGAGCGAGCCTGATCTGTTCTCAGAACTTGTTTCTTCTGAGTTCTTGCCAGACTGTTCATCTCCCCCACGGGCAAACTCTCTTTCTTCATTTCAAAAGTTCATACAGCATTGGAAAGCTACATAAAAAGTACAGCCAGCATTACATTGGAAAAAAATAAGAAATTTTGTTTTGTCAGGGAAATATTTTTCCTTTTCTGACCCCTATGGACCCAGAATGGCATACAAAGGACAAACAGATGCTATCAATCAAATTCTACCTGTTGTTTGCAACAGAAGATTAGGAAAATTTATTGCTTTCAAAATTTGCTACTTCCAGTGATACTTTTACAACATACACACATAGACATACAGAGAGAGAGAGAGAGAGAGAGAGAGAGAGAGAGAGAGAGAGAGAGAAATACCTTATTCTGGGTCAGTGGAGGCAATACTTAATAAGATTGTTTACATTGTAAACAAGCTGAGGTAGCATTAAATTATCTCAAAAACATAAGATTGATTAGCTTTGGTTACAAGGTTAGGTAAGATTCCACTTGTAAAAGAAGGCATTCCCAAGAAAATCATTCCAGATATGTGTATGTATGTGCACTTACGTGTGAGACAATGAGTGTGTGTGTGTGTGTGTAAAAGAATAAATAAATAGGGATTATAAGAAATGTGGCTCTCACAAGAGCTATAGTTCTGAATCTTACAATATATGTGAGTAGAAAAAAAGAAGCAAGGATTCTCAATCCTCAGTGGGTGAACCTCATTTTCAATGCACCATGCTACATGGCTGAGGTCTCTTAGAAAAGCAGTTCTAACCTTTTCAGGAAGATATGGAATAGAACACGAGGTCAGAGAGAAAGACATGGAGACAGCACAAATAAGAGGAGCTGAGAGATATGGAGAGAGAAGTTAAGAGAAATTTCCTAAGAGATGTGGATTGCATACCCATGCCTGGAGGAAGAATGCCACAGAAGTCATTCAAGGGGCCTATATGCCCCAAATGAACAAATCAAAGATGTTCCCACCAAGACACACCCTCAGAAAAATTCAAAAAATAAAAACAAAAGGAAAAGTCTGAAAAGCAGCCACAGCAAAGTCCTATTAGCACAGAAAGAACAAGAACTCACTGAGTGGACTTCAAACCAGCCATGCCCAGAGCTGAAAGCTGGGGAGCTGCCTTTCCAATGTGTGAGAGGCAGCTGATTACCAAGTCATTCCCAAGAAAATGAGCAGAAAGAGAAATTCACTGAAAGAGAGACACATACAACACATACTCAGAGAGAGAGGAGAGAGAGAGAGAGAGAGAGAGAGAGAGAGATTAAGAGACAGAGACAGAAGAGCCTCTGAGACAAGACTGAGAGAACTTGCCTGCAGACTCTCATTAAGTCTAACAGAGAGACCTCATGAGGGAAAAGTGACCCCACACCTGAGGCCCTGAGGAAGGAAGTTATAAATAAAGAGGCCAGCATGTGAAACTGTATGAGGGAATTTTGATTGAAAAAAAAATAGGACTATTACTAATTTGTGTATGACTTGAAAGGACTGTCAATCTACAGGAACAGAACCGTACTAGCAAAGGGGGGAACAGCATCAGTTAAGATGGTCCCACCTTCTGCCTTATTGAGGTAAGTTTGAAGATGTTGGTCAACCTCCAGTTTGGTATTTTTTGAATTCTGTGGTGCATAGGTAAAGACTAGAATTAGAGTATATAACTTCCAGACAAAAACAGGAAAAGAAAAAGTAAAATTATTTAGTATTTAATCAGTCAATTTGCAAACCACTTGATACTGACACGCAATAGTGCTTGAAATGGTTACTAATAAACTGTTTCCTATTTCTACAACAAGGAACCTAAAAGTAGGTAATTTATAAAGAATAGCTCATTTGGCCTATCATCAGAGGCCAGGAATCCAGTACAGAGGAGCTGACACAAAGTGAAGTCCTTCCTCTGCCTCATGACTTCACAGAGGGCGTTACGAAACAGGGCAGGACGGAACAGGTGCCCTAGCTCAGCTTCTTTTCATCTTCTGACAAAGTCACTAATGCCATCATGATGTGCCACCCTCATTACCTCATCTAACCCTAATATCGCCAAAGCCTTCACTATCAAGTACCACTGACATATGAATTTGGGGACAAAGTTTCCAACCCTGAACTTTAGGAAGAGAAACTCAAGCTAGAGCACAAAGTTCAGCAATATTTAAAATAACAATAAAATAATGCATGATTAAATTGGGCTCACTCAAGTAACAAATTGATATAATAGAACATGAGGGACAAAATTGGGACTAGAAATCATACTATCATATGATGATTTTGAGATGGAAACTGGAAGAACATTTGATAAATTTCAAGATAAGTTCCCCAAAGGAAATTGCTTTATCAGACAATTGTACCTATAAAAGTCATTTTGCAAGTTTAAGCCATAAAGTTAAAAGCCTAAAAGCTTTTCTTCTGAGAATGGCCAAACTCCAGGGTTTTTAAGCATTGCCCTGGGAAGAGGTGGGAGTGTCATAGACAGAAAAAAAAAAAAAAAAAAAAAAAAAAAAGAACAGGAAATGAAATGGCAGGGATTTGGAAGCCATACTGCTATTTAGAGAAAAAATTCCAAACATCATCAAGAGCCATCCACAGATCACAACTACATTAAATCTAAAATATATTCATAAAAAGCAAAAAGCTAAATCTTTTAGAAAAATAGCATATTAGCACTCCACAGTGATATAATCTTTAAAATATACAAAATGTATAGAAAGTAAAAAAGGAGGTGGGGGGCTGGGGAGATGGGTCAACGGTTAAGAGCACTGGCTTCTCTTGCAGAGGACCTGGATTTGATTCCCAGCACCCACATGGTGGCTAACAACCATCTGTAACTCCAGTTGCAAGGGAATCAGATGCCCTCTTCTGACCTCCATGAACATTCCATGACACAGGTTCACTTACATGTATGCAGGCAGTACACTCATACACATAAAATAAAATAATAAATGAAGTTAAAAAAATAAAAAAGAAAGTAAAAAAGGAAAGAAAAGATCATTAGATTAATGTGAATGAAAACCACATTTTTAAATGTTGAAAGTCAAGCAATAGATTGGTAGATAAAACTCTTGGTCCATATACCTGATAATGGATTAATAACCAAAAATTATGCCACTGTCTTCAAAATCTGTTGGAAATTGATAGAAAAAAGGAAGCAGAAGCAGAAAAGGGAAAGGGAGAGGGAGAGAGGGAGGGAGGGAGGGAGGGAAGAAGACAGGAAGAAAAGGGGAGGAAGGAAGAAAGAGGGAAGGAAGAAGGAAGGGAAGAGAGAGAGAGAGAGAGAGAGAGAGAGAGAGAACGGAGGTGGGCAAACCTATGAAGTATGACTTGGTGATCTTTCTTTCGCTGCTTCTGAGTCACATCTTTCAATGACTGTTATGAGTAAGGTGCTGTCTCAAGACTTCTATCAAGTCCCAGGGTGCTGTCAGAACCCCACATTCATAATTCATCTGATGTGTGATTAGACTCTGAGATGAGTTGGCATTTGATGTGGGAGCAACCTTGTAGCACTGGCTCCTTAACCACACACCTGCATGGGGAGCAAACTGAAGTCAAGTCCAATCACTGCCTCTGCATTCTAGATCATGGGGCTCCTCTGAGTTTCCCTACTGTGTGTTCTGTGTCCATCTCATTCAAAAGCACGTTTCCCCTCTGTCCCTTTGTTTCTTGTTGCTTGGGGTTCTGTTTCTCTCTTTGCACATATGTTCTTTCACACAACTACACCTTACCACAGCCTCACCTGTGACCTTAAGGCTCCTTGCCTTCACTTCCAGCCCTTGTGATCCAATCCCTCTTAGACTGGTAAAATCCAAGGAAGACATCCTTACCTCCAAATATCTTCTGCCCTATCAGAAGTTTAGAGAAGCCTGCTAGAAAATGTGGGTAAAGAATATGGGATTGGAGCTGGAAAGATGGTTTAGCAGTTAGGAGCATTGGCTACTCTTGCAGAGCATCAGGGTTCAAGTCCCAGCACCCACATGGCAGCTAACAACAGTCCAAAACTCCAGTTCCAGGAGATCTAACACTTTCTTCTGACCTCTACGGGCATTGCATGACACAGGTGCACTTACATACGTGTAAGCAATACACTCATACACAGAAAATAAAAGCAGTAAGTAAAATATTTTTTCAAAAACATGAGATTGACATCATCAAAGTGGGCTTCCCTAAGAGGACCACAGCTGTTATAGTCTTGAATGATGACTGCAGCCAAGGCATTCACGATTTTGCTCCTTAGTGTACAGCCATGGGGCCAATAGCAGCATCCCCTGGAGCCCTTCAGAAACTTGGCCTCTCCAACCCAGAACAAACCTTCTTCTGAAAGTGCATCAGAACTCCATGAGATTTCTGTTGTCGAGGTTAAAAGCAAACTTGGAAGAATCTTATTCAGGGAATGGTTGAGTATATGAAGGCAAAAAGAACGGAAGCCAAGCAGCCCACAGTCAGACTTGCACGCTACACTTGCAAGTAACAAATAGGACCTTCCTAACCCACCAAGACAGGAATATACTCCCAGTAAAAACACGCACGACTTTAATCCCAGCACTTGGGAGGCAGAGGCAGGCGGATCTTTGTGAGTTCGAGGCCAACCTGGTCTACATAGTGAGTTCCAGGCTAGCTGGGGCCACAGGGAGACCCTGTCTCAAAAAGACAATATATATATCCAAGGTGACCCACACATCTCTATGCATTGTACTACTGACAAGAAACTACTTTTTCTCTAAGACCCTCTCTATGAGCTTCCTAACAGCTATGACAAGACATGCAGAGCCCTGGCAAATCAAGTAAAAGGTTTGCAATGAACAAATTTTGAGTGGATATTTATGATAGAAAATTTATCAAGTCTAGAATGAGGCTTACAAACTTGCACAGAATCTCCTTGGATTTACAGTGACTTATCACTAATTATGACCCCTAGCCAAATGGAGATAGGTTCCAGTCAGAGGGGAGCCACTGAGAGGGAGATCTGGGCTGTGTTGCTCTACTTCTGTGGGGCTCAGATTTCTGAACACGTAGGAACAAAGAGGATGAAATTTGACAAGCACATTAAAATGTAAAGTTTATTCCTTTTAATCTTCTTAGTTCAAGATTTCTATACTCTTCATTCTACTTTCAGCTGAAAAAAAGAAAACTAGAGGTTAAAAATCATTTGTAAGAGATAATAAAGAGCATACAGTTTGCCTAGTTTCCCCCAATGATAATATTCTGCAAAATGTGTAATATAATTAAAATGTAACATTACAACCTGAATAATGACGTTGGTACAATCCACCGACCATCTGTAAATGTCACGAGTTTTGTAGGTTTTTTATATAAATATTTTTGGTTCCAGACACTTTGATCACCTGAGTAGTTTCCTATGTCCATCACTCTAGTCACGACACTGAAAATTTGCAAAACTACAAGGACCACTCAGATTGGTCCCTGTGCCTAGTCACATAGATCCATGTTCTGGAAATAAATAATCAATGGATACTGAGAGAAGACTTGGTTTTCTCCAGGGACTAGATCCCTGAAAAGTTGTCTAATCCCAAGAGGTGTATATTTATTAATGTACGCATGTTTATGTCACAATAATAATCAAAGAAGAGGACAAGAAATTGTGAGGGAGAGGGAAGACAGGAGGGGTTGGAAGGGGACTGCAAAGGGTAGAAAAATGGAAATACTCATGTATGAAATTCTCAAAAAATATATTTAAAAATCAACCTAGATGAAAAATAGTATAAGTATGCTCTATAAAATATTACTTTATATTCCATATACATCAAAGAAGTATAATATTCTGGGCTGCAGAGATGGCTCAGAGGTTAAAGAACACTGGCTGTTCTTGCAGAAGACCTGGGTTTGAATCCCAGCACCCACATGGTAGCTAGTAACTGTCAGTAACTCCAGTTCCAGGGGATCCAATAGCCTCTTCTGTCCTCTGTGGGCACTGCACGACACGGGTGCACTTACCTACATTCAGGCAAAACACACATACAAATAAAATAAATAAAGTCTTTTTAAAAAAGTATAATATTCCACTAGTAAAAAACACTATGAATAAAGTTTAGAGTTTTAAGGCACATGCTAACTAATGTTTGAAATGAGATTATAATTTTATAAAATCATTGCAAATGTAGAAAAATTAATTTTATGTAAATTGCTCCACATGCAACTGCAAAAATACATGCAAAATTTCCATTCATGATATAAAACATACTATAATAAAAGCAAAAAGTTAATGTTTATTTATAGTCTAAATTTTAAACTTTCTCACTGTTACTCTATAAAGCTAAAACAAAGTAGAAAGGTCTGCAGTGGTTAATACTGTAAATAATAGCTTAATCACATTTTAGTAACACTTGAATAAAACATTCATCTTCTTCCTCAGGAACTGATGTTTGCACTACATTAAAAATAAGACCTTACACCCACCAGTTTTCTGCTGTCAAATTACCATTTGTTACTTTTGTAATGATGTCTCTATTAAAATGACTCTACAAAATGTTAAAAAATTAATCATCCATTTTCAATTTTGAAATCTCAAAAATACTATGCTAATAAAATGGTAGGATATACAATTTTAAAAAAATTAAACTCACTGAAATTCATTCACAGAGTTATAGCATACCTCAGTATCTGTTTCTTTATGCTCTTCCACATACAGATGTTTAACTGCTTACCTGTTCATGAACATCTGGGGGATTTTATTTTGACTATCATCAATAAAACTGCTGTGAGTATTCCTTTTCATGTGTTTGTATGGACATAGGTTCTCAGTCCTCTAGTATAAATACTCAGGGATGTCATTCTTAGTTACAAGCTAATGACCCATAGTTAGTCTTCATAGAAGATGGAGAATTGCTTTGCAGGATGACCATACCACTGCATACCTCAGGTCCAGTTTATCACACCCTCTCACCATCTGATGATGTTCTCAAACCATTTATTTAGCTATTTGGGTAGGTATGCAATGACTCTCACTGTGACTTGGGTTTGAATTTCCTTGTTTGATCATGTAAATCCATCCTCCTGTGGGTCTTCTACCACCGCACACTCTTCAGTGCATTGACTTTTCATGTCTTTTGCCAATTTTCTAATTGGCTTGTTTTGTAACTGCTGAATATCTACTTTTTTGTATATATTGTATATCAGTCCTTAGTCAGTTTGCAAATTTGTTCTCCTGGTCTGTGTATTTACTTTCAATATCTTTATGTGGGCTTTCCTAAAGAAAGGGTTTCTATGAGATCTAATTTTTCCATATTACTATTACCTTTTATGTCTTATGTCTTTGGTGTTCAATCTCAAAATTCTTCCCTGGTCTTAAACCTCAAATATTTCCTCAGACCCACCTCTTCAAACTTTACAGTGTTACATTTTACATTAAAGTTCAGGACCCATTTTTGTTTCTTTGCTATGTAAGAAATTTAAGAAGTATGACTCTGTGAAGATGTTTTTGTACAGGAATGTCCATAAATTATTTTTTCATCTCTTTCTACATAATCTTTTTACATCTCTATCTAGATATGATGTTGTTTTCTCTTAATTCAGACTCACAGTCAGACTTTAGAGCTGTGTGATTACAGCAACACTGTTCTTGGATGACACACATCAGCTTATTGAGTGATGCACTTTGTTTTTGAAGTTATAGGAAATAGGAAATCAGTGTTGCATGCCACTATTCCTAGGGAGATGTGAACAAGCCTCTACTCACCCCAGAAAGGGAGTTAATCAAGTAAGTTTTGTCCCCAGACATCCCTCGGTATGCGTTCATCCACTGGAGCCTGCTTGGTCTATTTAATGTCATTCCTTTAAAAAAGACCAACTCTCCCTCACCCAGCAGAGATCAGCTGCCAATCAGTGATAGTTCCTCGGGTAATGTGCTGTTTCATGCTGGGTTTTTTTGCCTGCTTTGCGTTTGCATGGGTCTTATCCATGTTGCCACCACTGCTGTAAGTTTAGGTGTGTAAGTTCCCAGAAGCCTGGATAACTCAGTTGTATATGTATCTGCTTTAAGAAGTTTCTATAGTGATAGATTTCCACAACTTTTTCAAAAGGTCTTTAGTGTTAATTATCTCTCCCTACACTCCCTTCTCTGCCCTGCCAGCCCATTCCCCACCATCATATAACTCTTTCCATTCCATTATTCCCCCTTTCCCCTTTATACCACTGCATTTTATCTCCTCTCATATGAACGACCCCCCGAGGGCTGTACACTACTTTCCTGACCTGTATGGATTTTACAATTGAAACATGTCTACAGAACTAAAGCTAGCATCCACTTATGAGAGGGAGTATGTGGAATTTGTCTTTCTCAGTCTAGGTTACTTCATTCAGGATGACTTTCTCTAGTTCCCTTAATTTACCTGCAAATTTCATAATTTTGTTTTTCTTAACAGCTAAACAATATTCTGTTATGTAAATGTACCATACTTTCATTATCCATTCATTAACTGATGGACATCTAGGTTTCCATTTCCATTTCCCAGATATTGTGAAGAGCAACAACAAACATAGATAAACAGGTATCTCTATAGTAGGATACAGAGTCCTTTGGGTATATGCCCAAGAGTTGTATGGCTGGTTCATGTGC
Source organism: Nannospalax galili (assembly GCF_000622305.1). NCBI lineage: Eukaryota > Metazoa > Chordata > Mammalia > Rodentia > Spalacidae > Nannospalax > Nannospalax galili. The sequence continues at coordinate 1,663,136 of NW_008345972.1, forward strand.
TAGAATTATTTCTAGCTTTTTGAGGAATCTGCACACTGATTTCTCAATTCCACCAACAGTGAGTAAGAGTTCTCCTTTCCTAAATTCTTGCCATCACTTGTGGTTGTTTGTTTTTTGGATTTTAACCATTCTAACTGGAGTAAGAAATCTCAAAGTAGTTTTAATCCACATTTCTCTGATAGCTAAAATGTATTGAACATTATTAAAAATATTTCTCCTTTGGTCTTTGATTTCTTATTCCTACCTTTCCCCCCTTAAATTTCATTGCATGTAATCTGCTTCAAATTATTTCTGGAAAAAATTATTTCTGGAAAAAAAAGTGTGTTAAAAATTGCCTCTCTTTGGAATAAAAAAATAAAATAAAATAAAATAAAATAAAGAAGTAATGCAAAAATATGCCTCAGTCATTACTGGTTTATCTTTTGAGAACTCCCCACTAAGTTTCTTGTGCCAATTTTTAACTGGATTATTAATTTTTTGATGCCTAGTTTCTTGAGTTTTTGTGTATTCTAGATACTCTCTCTCTGCCAGATATATAGCTGGTAAAGATTTTTTTTTTCCATTCTGAAAGTCTCTTCTTCTCTTGAATGATGGTGTACATTGAAGTTCAGAAGCCTTTTAGTGTCATGAGCTCTCATTTGTTAATTGTTGGTCTTAATGCGAGCACTATTGGGGTCCAGTTCAGAGAGTCCTTACCTGTGTCTATAATTTGCAGTGTACTCCCTATAGATACCAGGTCTTATGTTGAGGTCCTTTATCCATTTGGAGTTTAGTTTGTGCAGATTGAGAGATGGGGATCTAGTTTTATTCTTCTACATGGCAATTTGACCAACAACATTTGTTTAACATGCTGTCTTTCCTCTAATGTGTGTTTTTGACCATTTTCTAAAAAATCAGGTGGCTGTATATTTGTGGATTTAAATATGGGCTCTCAATTCTATCCCATTGATTAATGTGTTTATAACTCTGTAGTGTAATTTGAAATCAGGGATGGTGATGCCCCCAGCATTTCTTTTCCTGTTCACAATTATTTTGGCTATCCTGGGTGTGTTTTATTTTCTTATGAAATTTCAAGATTTTTTTTCAATTTATTTGAAGAATTGTGTTGGAATTTTAATGGTGAGTGCACTGAATCTGTAGATTACTTTTGGCAGAATGGCCATTTTCAGAATATTAATCCTACCAATCCATGAGCATGGGAGGTCTTTTCATTTTCTGGTATTTTCTTCTATTCTTACTTCAATGTCTTAAAGATTTTAGTATGTGAGTCTTTCACTTCCTTGCTTTATCTGGGCCAACTGTATGGCCTTAAACACCCAAAAGGAAAGTATAACCAAAGATTAAAGGGGTCAACCTAATTTCTTAAGAGTCCATATGCATAGCTAAGGGCTACATAACAAGCAACAATGCTGTGGTTAGCTACTCCACAATGCAACTCGGTTCTGACCTGCAGAACTTCCTCCTGGGTACCTGGATTGGGGGGTGGGGCCGTGGATGGGACAAGCGACAAGAGAAATGGAGACAAGACAGGAGTCTGATCAAGTCTCATTTATTGAAGCCCAAGCATGAGTTTTTATAGAGCATGAGAACAAAGGGACACAGACTACAAACCATTACATCAGTCAAAGCATGAGGGCTCTGACGCACATTAAGGGAGGAATCTTTGATGATAGAAGAATAGAACCGTATGCTGAAAAGGAGAGCAAGGCCGTGGGCCAAGGCTATCTAGCAAGGCTATCTGGCCCCGGCTTCAAGCCAAGGTTTTGGGCCAAGGTTGTAAGCCCCGGCTGCGAGCCAAGGCCATGGGTCCCGGCCGCCTGCCAGAGTTTCCAGGCCAAGGCTGCGGGCAGAATGGAAAGCTGCCAGCTCAGGCCTGACAGCAGTTTTGAGAGGAAAACCGAGACTCAGTTGAACCTCAGGCTCCCAGGCTCCCAACAGGTCAACATTTTTTATTTTACAGAGCTTAGGGATCACAAATTGCTCCCTTAGGGAACTGCGCCTGTCTTAGGTTGGAGTATCTTTCCCCAAGTGCTTACCCGTCATGGGATAAGGCAGCAGCAATAGGCTACCTTCCCGTCTTAGGTCGCTACAAGGGGAGATTCTCACACACCGGTCTCTGGCTGTCCAGTTCATCTCTCAAGGGAGATGGCTAGTAGTGCCATCATAGCAATATGTCCCAATCCGCTCTTGCTCCATAAGATCAAGGGGATGGTAATAGGCCTGTATTGGTTTAGCCAAATGGAGCTCCTCCATCCACCGTTCAATAAAAACTAACAGCCTTTTCACTAAAAATGGCCCAAGTGTGAGAAGAAGCAGGATAATAATAAGGGATGTCATAGAAGGAATCTAAGAAAGAAAAGGGGAATCCAGCCATCTAGAAGGGTTTTGATAAAAATTATGCAGCTTGACAACACAGTGGACAGTGACAGGGATGGCACAGTATGGAGCCTCTAGTGGGAGAGGAAGGCTGTCTATCTGACGCAGCATTCTTCCTGTAAGAAAAGACAAGTACCCCCTTCTCCGCAGTCATGAGATCAAGGGCTCTACGATTTTGAAGCGCAACTTGAGCCAAAGAAGTTAATTGGCGTTGCAAGGATGCAAGGCTACTGGCGGTAGAATCTATAACTTGCTGTAATTGGGAATTAAATTCCTTTGCAGTATAAAGAGTATGCCCCAAAGCTCCTGCAGTAAGACTAGCAGAAACAGTAAGTCCCATCCCAGTTGCAAAAGGAATAAACACCCCTCTCTTAATACAAGGGCGAAGTAGCCAAGCAAACTCTTCTGGTGTATACATATTTAGCTGGGGTACAATAGTAATTAATACACAAGGTCCTGGAGAGGAAACAGTGATCTGTTGAATCAGAGATTCGTTGCACCAGAAAGACGTAAGGGGAGAAGCATATAAAGGTGAATTAACATAACGATTGTTACAACATATAAAAGAAGGAGAAACATAAACAGTAGTAACATAACAGAGATATTGTGAGCAGGATTGCGAAGTAACAGAATTGATGACATAGGAGGAGAAGGTATGATGCCAGCAACAGCAGTACTAAGTGCAGAAGAATCATTAACAGGAACAGCGGCCAGCAAAGGCCGAGTCAAGGAAGCACACAACATACACGATGAAGCATTAATATGAGAAAGATTCATCAACCGCAAAGCAAAGTTTAGATAATTAAGCCAAAGAGCAAGATTAAGAGTAGAATTTGAATTTGAACGTATAGCAGACTGAAGCTTAGTTTCACTCATGATAATAACTTGTTTTACCTGTTTATCAATAGCAGCAGGGACCAATCGGCGGGAAATATTAACTGACCCTGCCGGGAGTAAGGCAAACCCCGATGGGAGCCTATAGCCTAGGCCCCTATTTCTGTGATCTCTATTAAAAATCTTTCCTCAGACACCGTCCTGCCATCTGGTATTCCAAGGATCATTTATATGAATTATGAATTGACCATTATCATAACTCAATATGCCATTTTTGCTAAAAGCATCATGAAGGCGGCAATCCCAATACCTACATCCGCCATATGTATCACTATCTGCAAGACAGCTGCCTTTATTATCATAAGTGAAACATAGGAAAGGTTTTGACTTAGAGGATAAAATAGATGAAGTGATCGGAATGACAATGGTTGCTTGACAACCCTGCACTGGACAACGGGCAGTGCCGATGATCTGCACGTCATCATCAGAATATGTTTTTCCTTCTCGCACTTGGAATTCCCACTGCAACACCATCTGTGACCGAACAAAGCCAATTAGGAGAAACAGGATGCAGCAGACAGAAGCCATTGTAGTCTGTAAGAAAACAGAAAGAAGAAAAAACCATTTCTCAGGGAGCTTCATCTTCCCTGGAACATTGATTAGTATCTATTTGCTTTACTAAGCGTTCAGGCAACCAACGGGCTGCGTCATGTTGCTGTGAATAAATGCAGACAGATCCTCTGCCCCATATTAACACTGGATCTGGACCATGCCACGAATTATCCAGAGGGTCTTTCCATTTGACCATGGCATAATGTCATTTTGTTTCTGAGTGCCAAAAGCGATCTGCAGCTGATTTACCATGAGCGTCCAATTTCAAAAAATTCAAAATAAAAAGCACATGATTCAATACATTTCTGGGGGATCCCCTACTGGGATACCACTCCCCCTTTTTATTTTATGCAAAGTAGTTTTAATAAGCAAATGAGCTCTTTCAACTATGCCTTGTCCTTGTGGATTATAAAGAATACCAGTAGTATGCTGTATGTGTAAAGTATCACAGAATTTCTGAAAAGCGTGAGAAACATATCCAGGACCATTGTCCATTTTAACACCTTTAGGAATACCCAAAATAGAAAAGCAATGAAGCAAATGGGCAATAACATGTTTAGTAGCTTTCCCCGATTGTAAGGAAGCACAAAGAAAACCACTAAAAGTATCAATACAGACATGAACATATTTAAGTTTACCAAATTCATTATAATGAGAAACATCCATCTGCCAAAGCATATTAGGAACAAGTCCCCTAGGATTGACTCCTAGGTGAGGAACAGGAAGAAGAGAAGCACAAGTCTGACATCCTTTAACAATTTGCCTAGCCTGTTCCCTAGTAAGCTTATACATTAATCGTAAAGAAGCTGCATTGAGATGATGCAGTTCATGAGCTTGTTGAGCTTGTGCAATATTAGAAGTAGTAGCAAGAGCAACAAGCCTGGTGGCTATATCAGCAATCTGATTGCCTGCCGTTAACGGCCCTGGAAGAGTAGAATGTGCTCGAATATGTCCTAAAAAGAATGGAGCTGTTCTCAGGCGAATAAGATGCTGACACTGATGACAAAGCTCTGCGGCTTCAGAAATATGTCCAATGATAGGAACAGTTTCCAGAATAGGTACAGAATGAGCTACGTATGCACTGTCAGTATATACATTAAGAGGCGTATCTGGAAATGCAGAAAAAACTGATATAATGGCAGACAATTCTACAAGCTGTGCAGAGGTTTTATTAGTTTGAAATCGCACAACCTGATCATTCCAAGCATAAGCTGCCATCCCATTAGAGGAACTATCCGTAAAAACTAGCAAAGCAGTAGATAAAGGTCGACTTGTCAGGCGGATAATGATTATCTATAACTCCTGAAAATGCAGCACAAGCTATCAGCCAAGTTTCTGAATTCTGAAGTAGCCAGTTAACATGATTTTTAGTATAAGGCTGTACAATACGAAAAGGGTCCACACCAAAGTATCTACGACTGTGGTCCCAACCATCAATTATTAAATCAGCTACTGCATCATAATACGGAAGCAACACCCTTTTAGGGGAAGCAGGTAAATGTATCCACATAAGAGGCTGAGCAGGCTCTTGCCAAAGAAGACCCGTGGGTGACAACTGAGTATTAAAAATCATGAGCCATAAAGGTTTACAATAATCAACATTAGTAACAAATTGATTAGCAATTGCCTCCTCAACTCTGCGTATTGCAACTCTAGCCTCATCAGTAAGTTCTCTGGATGAAGTTGGCTTTGCATCCCCTTTAAGGATGTCAAAGAGAGGATTCAAGTCACCAGTAGTCAATTTTAAGTAAGGATGTAGCCAATTAATACCACCCAATAGCTTTTGGAAATCATTCAGAGTGTGTAATTTATCAAGTCTAAGAATAGCCTTTTGATTAGTTATCTTTTGTCCATCAATCTGAAAACCTAAATAAGAACAAGGATCTTGCATTTGCACCTTCTCAGGAGCAATTTGCAAACCCGCATCCAACAAATCAGATTTCAATTGAACAAAACATTGCAACACCTCTTCTCCTGACGCACCTGCTATCAGGATATCATCCATATAATGAATTATATACATGGAAGGCCAAAGATTTCTAGTATTCTGAAGAGCTGTAGCTACAAATTTCTGACAAAGAGTAGGGCTATTAGCCATCCCTTGAGGCAAAACCTTCCACTGATATCTTTCCATAGGCTCTCTAAAATTAATAGAAGGAAGGCTAAAACCAAAGCGTTTATGATCATCAGGATATAAAGGAATAGTGAAAAAACAATCCTTAAGATCTAGTATTATCTTAAAATACCCTTGCAGAATAGCAACTGGCGAGGGCAAACCTGGCTGTAGTGCCCCCATAAGAACGATAGTAGAATTAATTGCTCTTAAATCTCCATAGGCTCTCTAAAATTAATAGAAGGAAGGCTAAAACCAAAGCGTTTATGATCATCAGGATATAAAGGAATAGTGAAAAAACAATCCTTAAGATCTAGTATTATCTTAAAATACCCTTGCAGAATAGCAACTGGCGAGGGCAAACCTGGCTGTAGTGCCCCCATAAGAACGATAGTAGAATTAATTGCTCTTAAATCTTTCAATTACCTCCATTTCCCTGACTTCTTTTTAATAACAAATATGGGTGTGTTCCATGGAGAACAAGTCTCTTCAATGCGCCCTGCCTCAAATTGCTCCTGCACCAAATGAGTGGATGCTGCCAACTTCTCTGCTGTGAGAGGCCGTTGATCTACCCAAACAGGATCGTCTGATCACCAGGTTATTTGATCCACACAGTTTGAGTGTGCAGGACTGTAGGTGGCCGCCATCATATATT
>NW_008345972.1:1670059-1673304 GCF_000622305.1 Nannospalax galili
AATTCTTATTACCTCTACTTTTATTTTGAACAAAGTGACCAGATTTAACCAGAGGTACCAAAATTAACTGAGCAAAGCGTTCCCCCTGGGGAATAGTGACTATGTTGCCAACAGCTCGGGCTATGATTCTAATTTCCCCAGTATAATCTGCATCAACTATCCCAGGCACAACAGATAAACCTTTTAAAGCAGCACTACCTTGCCCTAATATTAGTCCACAAGTATCTTTGGGTAGTGGTCCATAAATTCCAGTCCCTATGGTCTGAACTCCCATCTCTGGAGTTAATACTGTGTGGGAGGTGGAACTGAGGTCCAGTCCTGTGCTTCCTGGGGTTGCTCTGTAGAGGCTAGAAATGGATTGTTGCTGTTGGCAGGAATGAGATTGAATGCCCCAAATGCTTGCTTCGGGGCCTGGGGCTGGCCCCTCCACCAGTTTCCCTGAAGAGGAAGTAGAGGTCTCCCTTCAACATCAGTTTTAGATCTGCAATCCCGGAGCCAATGTCTTCCCTTCCTACATCTGGGACATATTCCAGGACTCTTCCCATTATCAGTCTTCTGCTGAACATTATCTGCCTTACACTCCCGGGAAAAATGCCCATTCTTGCCACACTTGAAACATTTCTTAGCTTTATGCTTCTCAGCCAAAAACTCCTTCACTGTTTGTCCATTGAAAGCTGCTGCCATAGCAAGCCCTTGCTGATAAGACGGCCCTATGTCTGAACACAGGCGAATATAGCCAGTTATATCTGTCTAATATAACCAGTTATATCTGTCTTCTTCCTGTAAGGTCTAATGGCTGCCTGGCAGGCAGGATTAGCATTTTCGTACACCAACTGTTTCACATACTCTATCCCCAAATCAGCACTTCCAAATAGTCTTCCTGCTGTGGTCATCAATCGATGAACAAAATCTGAAAATGGCTCATCAGGCCCCTGCTTAACAGAAGTGAGAGAAATTCCCAGGTCCCCTTTAACGGGAAGCTTCCTCCATGCCTTCAGAGCAGCAGCTCGAATTTGCTCATAAAGGCCTGCATCATAATGCATCTGTTGATCATTGGACTCATACTCACCTCCACCTATCAACATATCAAAACCCCATTCATTTCCACATTGTTGATTCCTCTTAGTTGTCTCCTTACAATTGTCATAATATTCTGATTTCCATAGCAAATAATCACTTCCACTAAGAACTGCCTTTACCAGCTGATTCCAATCATTAGGAGTTAGCCAACTTTCAGATTCACCTTCTATAATAGCCATAGTAAACGGAGCTGTAGCTCCATACTGAGACACAGCAAGCCTTAACTCTTTGATCAATGGAAAATTAAATCCGTCATGATGTCACCATGCCTGGTTCTGTTCATCCACTGTTTCTGTCACTGGCAAAACCTCCATATGAGAGGAAAACCTCTCAGGGCCATCAAAAGTTTCCTTATGCGAATGAAGGCCAGACCTCCTGCGAATGGGGCGAGCTCTATCTCTATTTACTTTTCCTTTATCCACAACAGCCTCACTACCTTTATCTAAGCTAAGCTTTTGTAACTTAAGCATCAGCTCCTGACGCATCTCTTCCTGCTTAATGCGTTTGAGCATCAATGACTGATGTGCCTCTTCCAACTTAATATGCGCCTCTTCTAACTTAATATCCTCCTGAAATTGCTCTATCTGTCCTCTCAATCCTGGTCTAGGGTCTATCGCTGCCATGACAGCTGGAACAGGCGGTATACTATAGGAAGGAGGAGGAGGAGGCCACAAAAGCTGCCTCTCACGGCCATTTTGAGACCTATCCTCAACTTTACTAACCACCCCCTCTCTCACAGCCTCTGCTCCATCTGTGTCCAAGACTGACAAGCAGCTTCTGACAAAAGAGCCTCTGGCAAAAGAGGATAGATATGAACATGCTCCTGTTTAAGCTCCTGAACGTCATTCCCTCCATCTCCCTTTCCTTTGACTGACTCTGAGGACTCCTTTTTCAAGGACTCCTTTCTTGAACTTCTAGCAGAACTCTCATGTCACTATCCAGAGAAATTAAGTAAGGAGGCTCCGGAGGCTCCTCCTTGGGAATTCCTCTCAATTCTGACTTAGAACTAGTTTTAAAATTTTCCTCAGCTCGAGCAATTGCTGTAATTACAGGCTCATGTACATCTCTACTATCTATTAACTCCTTAATCAAATTCCAATAAGAAAAAGCAGTAACTGGGACCTTTCCTGGTCCAAACACCTTATAAAATTCTTGTAATGCATCTCCCACTCTTCTCCATCTATTTACATCTATAACCCCCTCTTGGGGAAACCATGGGCAGATGTCTTTCACAAAATCAAAGAAATGAAATAAATCCTCAGTTGTAACCTTTACTCCTCTTGCCTGTAAAGCTTCTTTTAACTGTATTACATATTTCTGATGCTGACTCAATTCTTGCCCCATGATTGAAAGACCAACTTACCTGTCGGCTCAGTCACAGCAGGCTACCAAGACGTCTCCGAGCTCTTGTTTGTTTGATCGGGTGCACACCCCTTCTTTTCCTTTGTCGTCGGACCCTCACGTTGTCCCCCAGTATCCAGCCCCACGTTGGGCTCCACGCTGTGGTTAGCTACTCCACAATGCAACTCAGTTCCCACCTGCAGAACTTCCTCCTAGGTATCTGGATTGGGGGGTGGGGCCGTGGATGGGACAAGCGACAAGAGAAATGGAGACAAGACAGGAGTCTGATCAAGTCTCATTTATTGAAGCCCAAGCATGAGTTTTTATAGAGCATGAGAACAAAGGGACACAGACTACAGACCATTACATCAGTCAAAGCACATTAAGGGAGGAATCTTTGATGATAGAAGAATAGAACCGTATGCTGAAAAGGAGAGCAAGGCCGTGGGCCAAGGCTATCTAGCAAGGCTATCTGGCCCCGGCTTCAAGCCAAGGTTTGGGGCCAAGGTTGTAAGCCCCGGCTGCGAGCCAAGGCCATGGGTCCCGGCCGCCTGCCAGAGTTTCCAGGCCAAGGCTGCGGGCAGAATGGAAAGCTGCCAGCTCAGGCCTGACAGCAGTTTTGAGAGGAAAACCGAGACTCAGTTGAACCTCAGGCTCCCAGGCTCCCAACACAATGCCAGACAAGCAATACCTTCTTTTAAGTTGTTGGCCACGGTGGCCAAAGGGACTCCCAGATAGGAACCCAGCATAGAACTGGGAAAATGAACAGCAGACCCCAATCTTATCTAAAGGAATATTGACAACTGATTGCTGCTAGATGAGGA
>NW_008345972.1:1674016-1683842 GCF_000622305.1 Nannospalax galili
GAAGGCTGTCTATCTGACGAGTTTGTATTCATGCTCAGATGCCAAGGAACTCAGAAAGTAAGTGACTGCGACCAGAAATAGTCATATATAGAGATTAGAAATGCATGTGAAAACATCTCAGTGTCAATTGCCTTAAAATGAATTTTTCTGTATGAAACTGTGTAATTTAACAACGAAGTGGATATCTTTTTTAAACGTTGGAACTTCATTTAATTTTATGTCTTATAGAGTTTACAATGAGTAAAAGATTGTATAAGCGTAATAATTCATCTGTAAACCTAAAAATGTACAGCCAATTTTGAAGGAGCTGCATCTTAGCTCAGAAAATTGTCACTGAATATGTCAATGTTGTTGTAATGAAATGCTTCTTCTAAGTATGTGGTTATTAAATAATTTAAAAAAGAATCAATTCTTCCTTTCATTGTTTCTCTGTATTGCTTTCTTCATTTATTCATTAATTTCAGCCTTGATTTTATTTATTTATTTTTCAAATATTTTATTTAGGAGCTGCATCTTAGCTCAGAAAATTGTCACTGAATATGTCAATGTTGTTGTAATGAAATGCTTCTTCTAAGTATGTGGTTATTAAATAATTTAAAAAAGAATCAATTCTTCCTTTCATTGTTTCTCTGTATTGCTTTCTTCATTTATTCATTAATTTCAGCCTTGATTTTATTTATTTATTTTTCAAATATTTTATTTATTATTTTATGTGTATGAGATATTGCACCCTCGTGCAAGTGAGTGCACCTGTGTAATGCAATCCTCAGAGGTCAGAAGAGGGCTTCAGACTCCCATGGAACTGGAGTTAAGAATGGTTCATAGCTGCCATGTGGGTGCTGGGAATTGAACCTGGGTCCTCTGTAAGAGCAGTCAGTGCTCTTAACTGCTGAGCCATCTCTCTAGCCTCAGCCTTGATTTTATTTATCTCTTCCCATATACTGTTTAAATTTTGTTTTTTTCTTGCTTTTGCAAGGCCTTCAGGTACATCATTAAGCTGTTTATGTGAGATGGCTCTAATTGTCTCATAAGCATTTAGTCCTATGAATTTTCCTCTTAGGGACTGCCTTCATTGTGTCTCATAGGGTTTACTATGTTGTGTTTTCATTTTAGGTGAGTTCTAGGATCCAAAAATATTCCTTCTTGATTTTTCCCTTGATCCAGTTTTCCTTCAGTAGTGTACAGTTTAGCATCCATGAATTTGTATACTTTTTCACGTTTGCATTGCTCTTGATATCTAGCTTTCCTTCTTTGCAGTCAGATAGAATATCAAGAGCTATTGAAAAGAAAGTGTATTCTTCCGTGTTTGAGTGGAATGTTCTGTAGATGTCTGTTAGGAACATTTGATTTATGGTGTCATTTAACTCCAGGTTTTCTCTACTTAGTTTTTATCTGGTTGGCTTGTCTATTGGTGACAATGGGGTACTGAAGTTACCTACTATCACTGTGTTGGGGTCAATGTGTGATTTTAGATCTAATAAAGTTTCTTTTACGAAATTTTGTACCATTATATATGCTAAACATATAGTTAGGATTTTAATATCTTCTTGGTGTATTTTTCCTTCAAAAAATATGGAGTGACCTTCCCTGTCCTTTCTGACTCATTTTTCTCTGAACTCTCTCATCAGATATTAGAATAGCTACATCTGCTTGGAATATCTTTTTCCATCCTTTCAATTTAAGATGTTGTCAGTCATTATTAGTGAAGCATGTTTCCCGGAAGCAGCAAATCAATTGATCCTGCTTTAATCCAATCACTTAGTCTGTGTCTCTTTACTGGGTATTCAAGACCATTAATATTGAGAGTAATTATTGGTCATCGTTTATTAATTCCTGTTATATTGCTATTGTAATGTTGTTTTCTTAGACCTCTTCTGGTTCATTGCTCTGGGATAATTTATTTATTCTTTGTATCCTCTTGAGAGTGTTTAATCTCTTCATCTTAAAGTATTCCATTTAGTATTATCTGTGGAGCTGGTTTAATGCACATAAACTCCTTAAATTTGTTTATCATGGAAAGTTTTTCTTTCTCCTTCAATTCCAAATGATAGTTTTATAGAAATAATAGTCAGGGCTGAAATCTGTGTTCTCTCATGACTTGTAGGACATTGGACCAAGCCCTTCTGGATTTCAGTGTCCATTGAAAAGGTAGCTTTCATTCTGATGGGCCTGTAGTTACATGCAATTTGATCTTTCTCTCTCACAGCTTTCAATATCTTTTCTTTGTCCAGTACGTTAGTGTTCTGACTATTTCTCATGGGGTGTTTCTTTTCTGTTCCTGTCTACTTGCTGTTCTTTATGCCTCTTCTACCTTGATGGATATTTCTTTCATACGATTTGAGAAGTTTTCTTCTATAATTTTATTTAAAAATATTTTCTGTGCCTTTGACCTGAATTTCTTCTCTTTATTCTATACCCATGATTCACAGATTTGCTCTTTTTATAGTGTCCAAGAGGTCCTACATATTCTGTTCCTGGGTTAGATATGACATTTTCTTTGATTGAGGAATCAAATCAATAAATATAATAAAGCATATAAATAGAATTGAGGACAAAGATCATATTAATAGATCATTTTCATAGGTGCAGTGTAAGTATTTGACAAAATAAAACATCCTTTGTGTTCTGCTTTTACTGTGGCTGTTATTAAATACCCGACACAAACAACTTAAGAGAATACATTATTTCAGCTCATGATTTTGAATATTTAATCCATAGTGTTTACATTCACTGACTCTGGGTTTGTAGTGAGCAGGACATTAGGGTTGGAACACGGAAGAGGCTAATCACCTCATGACTGGAGGCATAGAGGAGAATGCAACCATGGAACACATATAGCCTACAAAGTCATCCAACTACTCATGACCTACTTGCTACAGATAGGCCCAACTCCTGAAGTTTCCCAAAACACCCATTTGTACCACCAACTTCTGACTAAGAGTTCAATACATGGAGCTTTAGACAGAACATGTTCCATCTAAGCCATAGCACTTTCATGACAAGAGAGCCAATGGGACCCAGAATATAAGAATCATACCTCAATATAAAACAGTAAAGATTATACACGACAAACCTATGAGCAAATGTATCTAATGAGGAAAACTGAAAGTGTTTACTTTAAAATCAGGAAGAAGACAAGTGTGTGCATTGCCAATACTCATCTTCGATATAAGGTTTGAGATACTAGACAGAGCAGTGACAAGAGAGCCAATGGGACCCAGAATATGAGAATCATACCTCAATATAAAAGAGTAAAGATTATACACGACAAACCTATGAGCAAATGTATCTAATGAGGAAAACTGAAAGTGTTTACTTTAAAATCAGGAAGAAGACAAGTGTGTGCATTGCCAATACTCATCTTCGATATAAGGTTTGAGATACTAGACAGAGCACAAGAAAAAATAAAATGGATATAAATAGAAATCAAGAAGTAAAATTATTCCTTTTTGTAGATGATAAGATCCTATAATGAACAGATCAGAAAGACTCCACCAGAAGACTCTCACATGTGATAAACACTTGCAGTAAAGTAGCAAGATTTAAAAAAATCAACTATAAAAGAAATAACTCTTCTATATAGGAAGAATTTGCTGAAAAAGACATAAAATGCCCACTCATAATAGCCTCAAAAAAAGAATACCTAAGCATAAATTTAATCAAAGATGTTAAAGGTATCTACAATGAAAACTATAGAACATATGTAGAAGTCACTAGAAAATGGGGAGACCACCCATGTTCATGGCTAACTTTGGAACAGCTCACAGTGTTGGGGTAGACGGGGCCTAGATCTAGAGCCTTCTGACAGCTGGCAAGCTCAAGCCCAAGGGCAAAGGAGCCATAGAGAGGAGTGTTGTTAGCTGTTGATGCACCAGCAGAAGAAACCATAATGGTGGCTGAACAAAATCTCCAGAAGGATGATATTGACAATCAGAGTTCTATGTGTCATCTAGTCTGGGAAATGACAGGCTGCAGAAAGCAACAGGCTGCAGTGTGTAAGGATCAACCCTGAACTAATGGAAACTTTTAGACCAGTTCTTATTCCCTTACCACTGCACAGGCAGAAAGGATCCTGTCTACCTGATCCTGAACCTTGGTCAACTCTTGGCAGTCTCAGGGCTTTTCACCAACCCTAGGTTGGACAGCTTTTCTCAGATTGGTACTATTTTCTTCACCTTATTTGTGTACACATATTCAGCCAATCAGGCAGGACCCAGATGGTTGTCTTTAATTCAGGTACCTGGGGCTTCAGAGCAAGGAACCACCACTTAGTTTCACAGAGAAGGAAGAAAAAATAGACTGCCCTCAAGATTCGCTGGAAACTGACTCATTGCTGGCTCTCCATGCCTGAGCAGAGAGTTTACTCAAGGCATCCTCCAGGACTCAACCTGTGGCTGCAGGCAGGGTAACTTATTCTTGCCTCAGCCTCCAAGACTGCACTTTGGCTAAAGAGTGTAATTTGTCTCTGAAGCTGCCTCCAGCCTCCATCCAGCCTTTGAGATTTGAACCTCAAGACCTGTCACACTAGCCTCCAAGACCTGCCACTCTAAAGAACTGAAAGCTATAACACTCCCATGAGCTGTAATGCTTCTCAGAGCTGTAACAACATTCAGCTTCTTTGGAGAGTTCAAATCTATTCCAACTGAATTGTCAGATCCCACATGGCAGTTTGTTTAAGGCTGTTTTATTATTTAAAGTTGTTCCTCTCAAACTGAAAATAAAGTACCTCCTGTTTGGACTCTTTGCTGTCTGCCCAACTCATTCTTGGAGAGGATAAGGCAAGGACCCCATTGGTCTACCAACCGCCTCAGCCTCATGGTAGGGAAATATTTTTATTTTTCAAAGTGTTTTCTTGTCTATAGCAATTACATTGTTTGATCTGAGATAAAATGTATCTTTGATCTGCTCATGATGGAGGTTCCAAGTTCAAATTCCAGTTCATGTTTTAATTCAAAGTGTCAGGACTAAAATAAAGGCAGCTGCAAATAAACAACACATCAGTAAAACAGAAGGGAAGTTGAAAACCAGTGTCTTCAATCTTACTCTGCTGATCTGGCAGCTCCACCATGGCTCTGTGAGGTGGAGTGTCAGGTTTATGGACTTGTCTGTGCAAGTCACACAGACCCTAAGTATAAGATGCTAATGAGAGATGGGAATGTTTCTCTACAGCACAAATGGGCAATCCTAGAAGTGGAAGACAAAGCTTGTTCTTTGTATAGAGGAATTTACATCATGCTTGTTAGTTTTAGATTCTGAACCCTGAGGGCATTGACTAGCTAATTCAGTGTGTCGTAAAACAGCTAGTATAATATAATCACATATCAAATTTTAACATGAATAGTTAATAACACTAAAATAGTAAAAAGGTATCCAAAGAGTTAATTCAATTTGACAATGTTTTGTCTTCACTTTTGAGAAAAAGCATGTCACCAAGCAGCCTGATGTTGTCATTACCTTGTTGCATTCAGTCTGCTGAGAAAATGCATCAGGAGGTAAAATGGGCAATGACAGCCACCAACACATCCATAAGAGTTGTTTCTATGGCCTCCCTGAGATGAGTGAGCCAGGTGGGCCATGAGCAGTCACCGATAGGCCAGCTGTGATCAAGGAACCTGCCTGCTTAGGACATAATTGATTCCCTAGGGTCTGTAAGTTGTACCCCAGGAAGCCAACTGTGGACTCCTTGTGCAGGGAACCTAAGGCTGAGTTTCAGTGACCAGGCTCCTCTCCCAAGGGTGGGTCCCTTCTCTGTCCTGAAACAGCCCAGCAGCTTTGTAGATTAAATCAACACTGCACCACACCCTGATGTGAGCAAGCCAGAGTCAGTTTCCAGAAGCTGCTAGGGATTGATGTGTTGATAGCTCAAGGAGCCATCTCAGATACCACCAGTCACTACCACTTGACACCAAGGGCGGGTCTCAGCATTTGCAAAATGTCCTTCCTTCTTAGGCAAGGATCCTTGAAAACCTAAGTCTTCTGTTTGGTCCCTCATAAAACATGGAAGATGGCTCCTATGCAGCATCATCAGTGTCCTACAAATGTTAGTCCACTCCTCATTTCAAAGTTATAGAACCATGGTGAACAGAGGCTAAATGTAGACTCAATATCCACTCCCTGCTTGTTGAATCTAAACCACTTTGAAAGGGGGTTAAAAGTGGACCTCTTTCCCTACTCAGTAGCAAGCCAAGATCTATAGACAACAACCATCCTCTTGGTTACAAATGGAAGGTGGGCTTTTCTCACACTGGCGTGCAAGTCAGAGTTTCAGGGAGATTTCTACATACCCAGTGTGAGAGGAGCTAGAGGCAAGTTTGTTATGGTTCACGAGTCCATGTTCCTCTCTGTAAACCTCACCTCTAAGGCTACCTGGGCAATGACTTTGAAGGACTCAAGGACAAAGACTGCATGTAGGAACAAAGCTGGTCTTTAAGGTTTATAACAACAAACAGGTCTCAGCAAAATGTAATCACACAAAAATGGGATCATGTGTAATGTTTTAGCAAGGGCTAAGGTGGAGTGCTCCCAATTCCTCTGCAGGCAAAAAGTGCTGTACTACCATAGAAAACTTGAGAGTAATCATATAACTCAAGAAAATCAACCAGCAAATTCTAAACCACACTAGTGATAAAAGTATCCTTCCCCCCCCTCCACCCCCCCCCAAATAGGTTGTTTAGACCTACACTAAATCTGTCAAGGCCCAGAAAACTTCTGGTGAATGTGAGAGCTAAAATGCCAGTCATTACATATTGTCTTTGACCCCTTCATTCCTTGAGGCTACTTTTGGGCTTTTGGGGCCTGAAACTTAAAAGAATGAGGGATCTAGGGAGATGGCCTAGTGGTTAAGAGTGCTTGCTGTGCAATCATGAAGACGTGATTTAGAATCCTCAGCACTCATGTAAAACAGGCTGTAAATATTTGTGACCCAGCATTAGGGGAGGAGACAGGAGGATCTTAAGCGCTTGCTAGCTAGCCATCCTAGCCAAGAAATGGAGACCTTGCCTCAAGGCCATAGAGAGATAGAGGAAGTCACCTGATGTGCTGTTCTTGCCTCCATGGGCCTCCACATACTCAAGTGCATGCAACACACACACACACACACACACACACACACACACACACACTCACACGCCCCTAAGCCGCATGTCTAAATCATCAACAATGGCACAGATTCTTTGACCTCCTCATTCCTTGAGGGAAACTAGAGGATGCTTCACTCTGGCCCTGTGTGGCCTTTCAGGCAAATGGAAAAGAGGTTACAGGAAGCACAAACCACTGCTGCTGTTCACAAGTGATTCTCTTACTACATCCTGGTTGTAATAATAAAGGTGATCCAGAGCATAGATAACAGATGGAAGATGTGACTTCTTTGTATAGGAAGACCAGGTGTTAGTTCTGATGTTAAATATTTCACTAAATTAAAAGAGTATTTACTTTTGTTCTTTTGTTTTTGTTAAGCTTATAAAAAATTAGTGTGTGGGGGGGGCGGTGCTGTGGCACATGTGTGGAGGTCAGAGGACAATCTGGAATTGGCTCTCCTACCACGGGGGTTTTAGAAGTTGAACTCAGGTTGTCAGACTTGAGGGCATAATGCCTTTACCCACTGAGCCATCTTGTTGGCCCTTGTTTGATTTTTGAGCAGGATTTTTCTATGTACATAGCCTAGGTTGGCTTGGAACTTGAACTGCTCCTTCAGCATCCTGAGTGCTGGGATTGTAGTGTAGGTGGATGCTACTACACCCAGCATGAAGAATATAATTTTAAAAAGGCACTTATGAGTCATTCTCCAGCTGTGGAACATGGCTTTTGTATAAAGAGTGGTATTCTGGTAGTGATAGCTGCCAGCTATTGGGGGCCTGGGTAATTTTGGAAAAGGAGTAAAACGGATTATGTGAATCTCTCTTACTGGCTCAGATCAGGTTGAAAGAATTGTTGACAAAAGGAAAAACAAAGGGAAGACAGAGTATTGCCTGTGCTGGAAAGGCTTTGACAGCGAGCATCACACACGGAAGTCAGAGCAGCAACTGGTAAACAGCAGGGAATACATCCATGACTTCAACGGCCCCTGCTCTGAGAGGGAGAAGGAAGGCGGCCTGGCCCAGCCCAACACGACCTCCCCAGCAACGCCAGGAAGCAGATGTCCAGGTCTACCCATAGCAACCCAGCCAAAACCTAAGGTGCTCGTGGTAGGCAAATATAATGAGTACAAAAACAGCCAGCTGCTGGTTGCCAGCCAGAAGTTCAGGTAAAACACAGCCCCATCTCTTGCAGACGGCAAGAACATGGACCTCGCTAAGTCAGGGATCAAGATACTTGTGCCTAAGAGCCCCATTAAGAGCAGGACCTCGGTCGATGGCTTTCAGAGTGAGAGCCCCGAGAAGCTGGACCCCGTGGAACAGGGTTCCAAGGACACATTAGCACCAGAGGTTACTGCAGAGAAGCCCGTGGGAGCTTTGCTGGGCCCTGATGCAGAACGAGCCAGGATGGGGAGCAGACCGGGAATATACCCACTAGTGCCTCCTGGTGTCTGGCCCTATGACCACTGCCATGGCCACAGGCTTAGCCATTAATGGAAAAGGTACATCTCCATTCACGGATGCACTAACAGCCAATGGAACGGGCACCATACAGACGTCTGTTACAGGAGAGCCGGGAAAAGGAAATTTATTGATGACAGAAGAGACCAGCCTTTTGACAAGAGGTTGTGTTTCAGTGTGAGGCAGACAGAGAATGCCTACAGATACAGAGATGTTGTAGTCAGGAAGCAAGATGGTTTCACCTACATCTTGTTATCCACAAAATCATCAGAGAATAACTCACTAAATCCAGAGGTGATGAAGGAGGTCCAGAGTGCTGTGAACACAGCTGTGGCCAGCTACAGCAAACTGGTGCTGCTTAGAGCTGTGGGCAGTGTCTTCTGTTACGGTCTCGACTTTATTTTATGCGGCGTCTCAAGGACGACAGGAAGAGAGAAAGCACTAAGGTGGCAGACGCTATCAGAAACTTCGTGAATAGTTTCATTCATTTTAAGAAGCCTATTATTGTAGCGGTTAATGGCCCAACCATTGGACTAGGAGCGTCCATACTGCCTGTTTGTGATGTGGTCTCCCAGGTGTTTTGACCCGGGGCCTTCACGCAGGAAGTCTTGGTCCTGGAGGAATCCAAAGCCCTGGTGAGCTGAAACGTGAAGACGGCGTTGGAGTAGGCCAATGAGAGAGAATGTGAAGTGCCGAAGAAGATGAGGATCTCTGGCCAGGGCATGGACTCCATGTTAAAGTACTCGCAGAGGAAAAATCAATGAGCTTTGATTGGCAGGCTGCATGTGGATGATCCTGGAACTGGTTTGAGCGTGACATCAAAGAGCTCCCAGTCACCACAGTCCATCCTCATAGTAGCTCACGCTTGGAATCAGGACTGGAAACATCCAGGCTGTTTATTACCAAGAAGTTTTTAAATACTGTAACTTTAAAATAACTACAAATCTCCTTTGTCCAAACGTCATTATTTTATACACATGTGCGCATGCCTATTACAATGTAATGGTGAACACTAGACTGCTTTTGGAAGCTCTAATTTTTTTCTATAAAAAGCATTGTGTTTTATCCAATTTGGGTGAGAGCAAAGTTTGGAATAATGTTTTACTCACTTTTTTTTTTTTTTTTTTTACAAACGTCATTTTTATACACATGTGCGCATGCCTATTACAATGTAATGGTGAACACTAGACTGCTTTTGGAAGCTCTAATTTTTTTCTATATAAAGCATTGTGTTTTATCCAATTTGGGTGAGAGCAAAGTTTGGAATAATGTTTTACTCACTTTTTTTTTTT
>NW_008345972.1:1686480-1705227 GCF_000622305.1 Nannospalax galili
GTCTTGAGGGGGTATTGGCCTGCCTCCCCTCTCTTCTTTACCCCGAAAAGAGATGCAGAAATAGCTGAACATTTTCCTGTGTCCAACTAGGGAGAAGCAAGTACCTCAGTGGTGGAGAAATTGTACTCAAAATTAAGGCCTACCTGGTAGGAAAAGCATTTCTGATGAAAAAAAAAAAACTCCCATCATGCACTTGAGGTTCATGCTGAGTTGCCCACTGACTCTCCCTGTTCTTACCCAGTTACCCCCCCAAAAAAAAAACTGTGCAAAAAGCTTATACTGCAGTATTAGCCACTGAATAGCTTAAGTTTGACTAGTGTAGTTATAAGTTAGTACTAGTGGTTTTCAAATAGTTTTTCTGACCCTTTTGAAATATAACTGCATAAGTACTTATGGCTGGATGAGAAATACTACTTTTTACAGTTTTGGTTTTCTATCTGCAGATACTATGTATTACACCAAAAAAGTATTTTTATGTTTGTAAAGTATAATTTTTAGGTTCACTTAGAATATATTTTATTTAATAAGTTAAAATCCTCTTGGCACACCATTAAACACAGAAACTCCTTTCAAAACAGAAAGAACTACCTTGTATTTGATATTTAATGTTCTCAGTCTCTGCTTTTATGTCTTTTCTGTATACTGAGCACAGTGTTGTATCCATGAGTGCCCCTCGCAGTGGGGACTGACTCCTGACTGCAGGCATCTGTTATTACTAGGCTTCTGGGCTTGCACTCATACGAATGTAGAAATTGAAACTTTATTTTTGTACAGTTTTGAAGGTTATACTTGGAGATGAGGAGAGTTGTGCAGTGTGTAAATCTGCCTTTACCGTGGATGGATTGGTTACAGTATTTTTGCATCTGTGGGACCTACTTTTTTATTCAGTAGTTTGAACTATATATAAACTGTACAGTCTGTAAAGTTTTTATAGAATATTCAGTTGTGAAAACTGGTTAAGTAACTCTAATATTCCTTAACCAAAAAAAGGCATTCGTTTTACTTTAAATATAATTGCCTATTCATCAAAGAACAAATCTAGAAAATAATAATTGTTACCAACCATTCTGTGACTATTACTAAAAACATAATTTAGTCATATGCCAGAGAGGTATCTGATCGATAATCTAATCTGCAAGGTATACAGCTGGCTCTATGCTTGGGGATATATTATTTATATACTTAAACCAAAGCAAATGGACAAGAAAATTTATTTCCTGGTTCAGCAATATAGTTTAATTCCATGTAAGGTTTTCCTTCTGCTATCCAGACTTAAATCCTAAGAATGGGAAGGGAAGTAAATGGAATAATTCTGATATGGTCTCTTTACAGCACTCTTTGTAGAGGCATATCACCTATTTTGCATACCAGCTTTGCCATTTATGCCACAAAACCAAAAACACATTTGTTAAATGTCAGAACCTCAATTTTCTAAATTCTATAATGGGTATTATTTGAAGTGACTTTTCCATGGCTGCTGGGTCATCTCTGCAACTTAAAAGACTGAGCGAGAATCACCCTGACTTATTTGCTGTGTGGGGCAAAGAGCAGGTAAAAGCCTATGGGTGACAGCCTCAGAGAAGACAACCCCAAAAAAGACAGAGACCAGGCCCCTTCCTCCTGCATGTTTCATGTTGCAGTTTTAGCCTCTTGAAACAGATGATCTGCTTTTTTTTTTTTTTAATTTGGCAAACAGAAATAGCTGAATATAAATGATTCTAATGCCCCAGTTTAGAAACGTCTAAGAGATGGCTCTTTGGTATCATGTTCATACAAGCCAAATGTCACTGCAGAAATGATTAGGGTTTCGTTTTGCTGTTCTAACAACATTTAAATGTTTAATCCTGTGGTGCCTTGCACGCACACAGAAAAGAGATGACAGGATGAAAAGAACACTGCTGTGGTTCACAAGTGAATATGTACTACATCCTGGTTTCAGTCTTTTTAATAAAGGCTAAGCAAGTGACACCCCCTCCCCCAAATCAGACCTTTGCAGCTGGCTTTTAGCTACACTGGGAAGCTGTATGGAACTCTTTCTTTTGGAATGTTCAGAGTAAGCACACCCAGACTAGTTCATGTGGTCACAATGAGTGTTACGGTTAAAAAAGAAGCTGTCCTTTTCTTCTGAGGTTACACTACCCTGAAAGCTGTTTTGATGCTTGTTGCATTGCTAGTTATTAATAATAATTGATTTTCCACTTAAATCATCCTGTCTCACATATAGGACAGATAGCACAAGTTGTAGTTCCTACCTGCCCTGTGCTACTTTCTGACCTATTTTAATCTCCAATTAACTGCCCCACACCAAGTCAATTAATAAAATTTGAAGAAGGTAGAGGTTCAACTTCATTTCTAATATCCAAACCTAGTAAACAACCAAAATGTTCATCTACAGGTAGATAAACCATGACATGGCTATACAATGGAATGGAGCCCAGCAATGAGGATCGTTCTCAAAAAAAGAGTAAAAAATATAGAGCCAAAAATATGCATGTGTATGATTCTGATAATATAAAATTCTAGAAATTGATATTGGTAAAAGGATAGTTATTGCCTAAAGAAGGAAATGCTAAATAGTGAGCCCTGTGGAAAGAAACATTTAAGGCTAACGGATGTGCTCATTATCCTGATAGTGGTGTTGGTTCTATGGATATTTACATGTAATGAATCATCACCTTGACACATATAAATATTTTCTAGCTTATCACAGGGTTAAACCTTGCCATTTGAAAGCTGAAAATACCCTAAGTCAAAAAATCATTGACAGGGGTGTGAAATGCTTTGGAGACTGCCTGAGCATACCTGACATGGCCTCTGTGGGTGAAGAACGGGAAGCAACCCAAACGTCCCTCAACTGATGAGTGGATAATGAAATTATGATACGTTTATTCAATGGAGTTTTGCTCAGTGATAAAGACAAAAACATGAAATTTGCAGGTAAATGGATGGAATTAGAAACTGTTATACTAAGTGAAGTCACACAGGCTCAGAAAAACAAATGATGTGTGTACTCCTTCATTTGTAGATCTTAGCACCAAATCCCTATATGCAAGTATTTACCCTACTGTAATTGCAGGAGCCAGGAAAATCTAAAAGAACCAGGGAGAAAAAATGGAAAGAAGAGAGCAGTAGGGGACAGGTGTTACCAAGGGAAAAATGGGGGAAATGGGGGTATTTAAATGGGAGGGAAGGAGGAAGGGTTACATAAGGAACCACGAAGGTAAGGGGGAAGGAGTTCAAGAGAAGGGGAACCATAGGAGACAGGTGTTATTAGGGGTGACATGGGGAAAATGGAGGTACTTTGCTTGGGGAGGGAGGAGGGAGGAGGGAGGATTAGACAGGGAGAGAGAGAAGAGAGATAAATAATGCTTAGCTTATATGAAAAAAACACAGGGAAATGTATTAACTCAAAAGCCCACTGGAAAAATACACAAACAATATCTCTACATATGTTCACGTGTATAGCTGAAGGCTACATAATAAGAAACAATGCCAGATAGGAGAAACTTCCCTTCAAGTTGTTAGCCAAGGTAATCCAAGATACTCCCAAAATCACACAGGCTATTGCCACAGTCTTTGATTATCTCTCAGAACTTGGAGGAAAGACCTATTGCTAAAGACAGGACATTTTTCAGACCTAGGACTTGGAGCAAAGGAGCTGGAATTGAACTGGAAGTCACCTCCCTGAGGGCTAGCTCTCATAGTTTGGATGGCATTTTGCAAGATGCTAAGGGAAAATATCAATCAGTGGTCCAACTGCAGCTTTAAGGCCTAATAGTGATAACAATGACTAGCAAAGCAAACAACATTTGGGCAATAATAGCACTTTTATCCTGGGGGTAATCAACAGCTACCTAATTGAACTTAATGCCCCCTCAGTTGGAAGAAATTCATGTGTGGTACTGTAAACATAGCCAAATACACATGGCTGGAGAGGTCATAGATATTAGAGAAAACCCCAAGACTGTCACATCCCTAGACAAATGTAATTTCTTACTATGTGCAAAATGTGGATCCTTATATTTACAAACAAGTATTATAGTCACCACTCATCAAAGAACTTCTTTTGCAACAGAAAGAGACTATTAAAGAGTTCCACAACCAGTCATACACAAAGAATAAGTATCTGTGAAATGCCCAATCCTAAGTAACACATCTACAATGCAACCTCTACACCTAAGGCTCATGGAACATAGTGGAACAAGAGGTAGAGAGAATACTAATGCATCTCTAAACTCATATCAACAATGCTCTCTCATGCAACAGAGAGCAATGAACACAAAAGTCCACAAATGGCCAAAGCATAGAGAATAAGAGTCTGCAGAGTGTGCTTCCTTGGACTGGACTCTTATATTAAACTCTACCCACCCAGGACTCAGAAACCATCATGGAAGAGGGGGCAGAAAGATTTTAAGAGCCAGGGGAGGTGGTACATGTATGGAAACGGAGTCTTAGGGGCTCCTGAGAACTTGCTCATCTGAATCCACAGCGATGATGCCAGCATGCATAAAACCCATGAATATTCAAGCATTCAAAAATACATCATAGAACTGAGAAAATGGACAACAGGCCCCAAATTTGCAGGAAAACTATTGGAAACTGATTACTGCTGTGTGAAGGAGAGCTAATCTTTAAGGGAGCGATTCTACATTGGTTGATGACACCAGTGGATGAACTTGTACTGAGGGACATCTGAGGACATTAACTTGACTTGATAGACCTTAACATAAATGACATAATCCATGAAATCTGGTGGGGGGATTTGAGGAGGTGCGGATGGAGGAGGTGGGTATAAAGATGATTAAGATGTTTTGAATGAAATACACAAAAATTCAATAAAAAATTAAAAGAAAAAAGTATTAGTCTGGGGTATAGTGGTAGTAAAGGGGTTGTCTACATGTATAAGGTGCTGGGTTCAGGCCTCAGAAAACTATAAAAGTGCACTTTGTACACCGAATCTGCCATCATCACAATTTAGCAACAGCACACTGTACAATCTTGGCCATTTTGCCCTGTGATCACATGAGTGACTGGCAATTGTGACTTGCTGCTGCTTCCCAATATAAGGAGAAAAGATTGAACTATGTATCATTATCTAATAAAAGCTTCAAATTTTAAAACATCTAACTGTGGGTGCTACTGAATGCATATAACTTTTATACCACCACAAAGGAAAATCTTGTAAATTGAAACATCCTAGTAGAAGAAAACCAATTCCCACAAGTTATCCTCTGACCTTCATTCCCATGCAATGGCACGCAAATACACACACACACACACACACACACACACACACACACTCCACAAAGATACATGGGAAGTTTCACATCTCCCTGTACCCTTGGCAGAAGCTTCTGGGCCAGGGAAGAAACTGGATTTGACAGACACTGGGACAATTCCTTACCCCAAACAGCACCTGTGGTTAGTGGGGATCCAGGAGACATACAAGTCCTCAAATGGGATAAGACTTATTGGTGGTTGGGGAATTCTATGTCTTCCAGCAGCATCTAAGGAAACTTTGAACCCAGGGTGAAAGCCAGATTTAACTTTAGCTTAGTCTGACAAGGAGGTAGGAAGTTTGACATCTTCCAGCAGCTTTAGCAGTAGCCAAGGAACCAGCATGATGGTCAAATCTGACTCTGAGAAAAGCCTACAGGCATATGGAGAGTTTTACAACTCACAGGGAAAGTTTCAGAGTCTGGTAAGAGGCCTTAGCTGACAAAAGTCAATGCCTGATGTCAGTCCCACAGAGGAAAACCTCCAACCACTAGGACTTAGTTCTCTACTGAATACCTCAAATATTACCACTGAAAGAAAAATGATGACTGGAATTTTAAAAATAAAAAATATAAGATAAAGAAAGAAAAACTCAATCAATAAACTAACTTCAGATGAACAATTTCCAGTGGAGAAACAGAAACATGAAAAACAAAGATACCATGTCCACAATTACTAATCCCATAATAATGGTACCTAATGAAAATGACTTGTGAGAACTACCAGACAAAGAATTCAAAAGCATAATCATGTTCAAACAATTCAATGAAGACAGGAACATACTAAAAAAGAATGACAGCAAAGAGATGAGTGAAATGAGGAAGTCAATCCAAGAAATGAAAATGGGGATAGAATTGTTGAAGAAAATCAGGACTGAAATGATGTTAGCAAATGAAAACTCAGTAACTCAAATAAAAACAGTAAAAAGCTTCACCTTACAGGGCTTATACTGTGTTCAATATTGTATAACTGTATTAATTCAACAACGAACCTAAAAATTTTATAACCATTTTTGAAAGAGATATATCTTTGCTCTGGAAACTGTTATTGAGTATGTTAAAGCTGTAATGAAATGTTTCTTCTAAAAAAATTTTTTTAATTAAAAAAAGAAGCTTCACCGACAGAATAGATCATGTGGAAATCAGAGAAAAACAGATGGAAAACAAAGTAGAAGAATTAAACAACTTAGAAAAGGTCAACAATAAATTTTAAAAGAAATAGGAACAGAAAGTAGAAGAGGTCTGGGATACCATGGCAAGAATCAACCTTTGAATAATGGGCAGAGAAGGAGAAAAGTGCCACAGTGAAGGCATAAAGAATACTTTCAAGAAAATCATGAAAGAAAATTTCCCAAATCTAGAGAAAAAAGATGCCTGTCCAGGGGCAAGAAGCCTACAGAAATCCAAATGTACTGGACCAGAAAACAAACTCCCCACAACATATGATAGCTAAAAGAGCAAAAGCACATAACAAAGAAAGGGTATTGAAAGTTGCCAGACAGAAAGGTCAAGCCACTTGACAAGCCCATTGGAATAACACCTGATTATTAAACAGTAGCATTTAAAGCCATAACAGCCTGTAAAAATATATTCCAAGTTTTGAAAGACAATTGTCAACCAAGAATATTACACTCAGAAAAACTATCTATTAAAATTGAAGAATTTAAAATTTCCATGCTAAAAACAGATTAAAAGAACTTATTACCACTCAGCCTGCTCTACAGAGGATACTGGAAGACTCTTTTGGTCTGAAGACAAGAATTAACATACCCAAGAAGGCATAGGGAATAAATAAACAATTCCAGATCAGTTGGTAAAAAGAAGTCTAAAAATGCCACAAAACAAAATGACCAGAATTGCTAAATATTTTTAAATAATAACTCACTATTAACAGTCTAAATTCCTCAATAAAGAGAAGCAAACTAGCAGTTGGGATTAGAAAGGAAAGTGTGATCTGTCTCTTTGAAGCCTCCAAGAAACATGTATCACCATCAAAGATAGATACCACCTTAGGATGAAAGGATGAAAAAAGGTATTTCAAGGAAATGGAACCAAGAAATAAGGAGGTATAGCTATTCTAATACTTGACAAAATAGACTTCAAGCAAAAACTAGTCAGAAGAGATAAAGAGGGTCATTTGCTATTCATTATAGGAAAGATCAACCAAGTTGATACTACAATGTATGCACCAAAGACAAATGGATGCAATTTCATAAAAGAAATGCTGTTACATTAAAAACCGCAGATCAACCCCAATACAGTGGGTGACTTCAATATCCCACTCACTCCAATAGGTAGATAATCTGAACAAAAACTGAGCAAAGAAATATTGGAGTTTAATAACATCATTTAAAAAAGGCCCTAACAGACTTCTACAGAACATTCTACCCAAACACTAAAGAGTACACATTCTCCTCAGCAACCCATCAAACTTTCTTCAGAATTGATCACATATTAGAATACAAAGTAAGACTGAAAAAATATGGTAAAATTGAAATAACATCCTGCATTCTATGGGACCATAGTGGCATAAAGTCAGACAACAACAACAATAGAAACTATAGCAAGTACAAAATTCATGTAACCTAAAAAATACACTACTTAATGACATTTGGATCAAGAAAGAAATTTTAAATTCTTATAATTGAATGAAAATGAAAAAGCAACATACCAAAATCTATAAGACACAGTGCAGTCAGTTCTAAGAGGAAATTTTATAGGATTAGATGCCTATATCGGAACATTAAGGATATCTCACATAAATAACTTCATGATGCACGTGAAGCCTTTGAAAACCAAGAACAAACATTTAAAAAGAGGACATGGGAAGAGATAAATAAAATCAAGGCCAAATTACTGAACTAGAAACAAAGAACACAATACAAATAATCAGTGAAATGAGATCTGTTTCTTTGAAAATATTAACAAGATTGGCAAACATTTAGCCAAATTAACAAAAAGAAAGTGAGAGTAAATTAATAAACTAAGATATGCAAAAGAAATATTACCACAGACCCTGAGGAAATTCAGAAATCCATAAGGATGTACTTTAAAAATCTATATTCCACTAAACATGTAATAAAAAAGAAATGGTTAAATTTCTAGGTATGCATATGCTACCCAAGTAAATCAAAATGACATAAATAATTTAATTAAGGTAGTATACAGTAATTAAAAATCTCCCAATGGAAAAGAGGCCAGACCAGATGGATTCATCACAGAATTCTACCAAATGTTAGGCAGAGCAATAAGACAAATGAAGGAGATAAAAGAGATACAAACTGGAATAAGATCTTGGAATAAATATAACCAAGGAAGTGAAGTATTTGTATAATAAAACCTTTAAGACATTGAAGAAAAAATTAAAGTAGATACCAGAAGATGAAAAGACTCCCATTTTCCATGATCATGGAATTAATATTGTGAAAATAACCATCCTACCAAAAAGAATATACAAATTCAATGCAGTACCCATTAAAATTCCAACATAATTCTTCACAGAAATTGGAAAAAAATCTCAAATTTCAAATGGAAACAGAAAAAAATAGGATAACCAAAGTAATTCTGAACAATGAAACAACTGCTTTAAGCATTGCCATCCATGTTTTCAAACTACACTACAGAACTCTAGTAATAAAAACAAACAGCATGATACTGGCACAAAACAGAAACATTAAGTAGTGGACAAAACTGAAGTTTCAGATTTAAATCCACACATTACAGCCACCTGATTTTTGACAAAGGAACCACAAATACACACTAGAGGATATATACCATGTTCAATAAATGGTGCAGGTCAAACTGGAAAGTGACATATAAAAGAATGAAACTAGATCCTTATCTCTCACCATACACAAAATTTAACTACAAATGGATCAAGGACATCAACATAAGTCCCAATACCCTGAATCGTATAGAGGAAAATGTAGGCAATACATTGGAATTTATATTTACAGTAAAGGACTTTTGAACAGGAACCCGATTGTGACAAATGGAGCTTCATTAAACTAAAGAGCATCTACATAGCAAAGTATGCCATCATTTGAGTTAAAAGGTAACCTACAAAATGGGGAAAAAATCTTTACCAGCTATACCTCTGACTAAGAGTTAGTGTCTAGAATATAGAAAGAACTCAAAAAACTAATCATTTTTTAAAAAATCATTTAAAATTGGGGCAAGAAGCTGAATAGGGTGTTCCCTAAAGATGAAATGCAAATGACTGAGAAATATTTTTAAAATGTCCAA
This sequence comes from Nannospalax galili, assembly GCF_000622305.1. NCBI lineage: Eukaryota > Metazoa > Chordata > Mammalia > Rodentia > Spalacidae > Nannospalax > Nannospalax galili. The sequence continues at coordinate 1,696,002 of NW_008345972.1, forward strand.
CACTTTTAGTTATCAGGGAAATACAAATTAAAACCACACTGAGATTTCTCCTTACCTCACTCAGAATGATTAAGAGCCAAAAAACAAGTAACATGAAATGCTGGCAAGGACACAGGAAAAGGGAACTCCCACTGCCAGTGAGCGTATAATTGATGCAGTTCTATGAAAATCAGCATAGAGATTCCTCAGAAAGCTGGAAATTTATCTATATTATGATCCAGTCATACCACTCTTGGGCAGATACCCCAAAGACTCTACATCGTTCTACAGATATACATGCTCATCCATGTTCATTGCTGTTCTATTCACAATAGCCGGGAAATGGAAACAACCTAGATGCCCATCAATTGATAAATGGATAATGAATATGTGGTGCATTTATACAATGGAATGTTACTCAACTCTTTAAAAAAATGAAATTATGAAATTCTCATGTAAATGGACAGAACTGAAAGCAAGCATCCTGAGTGAAGTTCCCCAGACCCAAAAAGATAATTGTCACAGGTTCTCTCTCACATCTGAATGCTACCTTTGAAAACTTAGATATGCATGTTTTCAATTTCAAAATCCAGGGAAGTCAGGAAACTAATAAAAGGCCATGGTTTGGGGGAGTTTTCTGGGAGGGGAGGTAGAATGCAGTGATAGAAAAGTGGTAAGGGGAATAATAAAGTAGGAATGGTTAAGTGAGGTGGGGAATGGGAGGGCAGAGAGCAGAGGAGGGAGTATGGGGAGGGATAGCTAACACTAATGGCCTTTAGAAAAAGCCATATGAAAACCTACCATTATAGATTGCTATAAAAAAGAGATTAAAAGGAGCTACCTTATAACAGGGAACCAGTGGCCCTACTAGACACCATAAACTAGCAAATAAAAAACCCTCTTTTGAAACCATTGGCCATAGACCCTCAACACTACTGACCATTACCACTGTTTTTGGTTCCCTATGAGAACTTCATGGCAAGCCCCTGTTGCTGAAGATACTACATATATAAGCTGTAGAACAAGCAGGAGACATCAAGTTGGTGATGACTTCAAAGCCTAATCTCGACTAGCTAGCTTTCATAGTGATGGAAAGTGCTGTGCATGCTACCAGAAAAGAAAATTAATCATCCATCTTTCCCAGCTGTGGATCCTGCAGAGCTACAACAACTGGCTTGATAGAGTATGCCCACCTTACAATGCAATAGTGGCATAAACAGTATGCAAGTAACCAGCTACATTCTAACTGGATTTAACATACACTCCATAAGATTGATTGCATACCTGACATTGATATCAGCCTAGGATCCCAAGGTTAGAAAGCTCACAGGCCATGGGAGAAAGCCTAATATTATTATTGTGTTGAATAGATATAGTTTTAAACTGACTCCTAATAACTTGTTTTACATGTATAGATTAATGCATCTCTTAACTCTCAGCAGAGAATCTTCCTAACACAGCAGATGGTGATTACCATAGAGAACCACAACAGAACAAAGTGTAGAGAGTAAGTGGTCGCATAATGCCTATCCTTCAATGGGCTATCATTACCACACTTCTGCCTCTCAAGGCCCAGAGATTGTTGTGGGCATGAATAGACTGTAAGAGCTATAGGAGGTGGATGACCACAACAAAACACTTTTCTAGACATCTGGCCAGTTATTCACATTGAACGCATAGCCATGGTAACAGTATGTACAAGTCCCATGTAAACTCAAGCCAGAGAAAATCCCAGCATAAATCTGGGGAAGTGGATTTGAAACCCCAACTCTACCTAAGGAAATATTAGCAACTGATGGCTGCTATGAAGGGAAGAATCAATCTCATTTAATTGTGAAATTATTAGTAGGTGACTAGGCTCCAGTGGCTAAACCTCCACTGAAGGACAATTGAGGACACAAACCTGACACTATAGGATTTAGTATGAGTATGGGATATTGGGTCACGGGTAGTAAGGGGGAGCTCTAATAGGAGAGAGACCCTAAATATGACCAAAATATATTGTATGAAAATCGCAAAAGTTCAATAAAAAATAATTTCAAAAAAATCTCCCAGCTATTATGACTCTCAGGGTAGACGAATTTGGTGCAGAAATTCTACCTGACCGTCAAAGAAGAACTAAGACCAATACTCCTTAAATTATCCTGTGAAGTAGAAAAGGAAGGAACCCTTCCAAATTCATTTTATGAAGACAGAATTTCCCTGATTCCAAAACCAGAAAAATACCCAACAAAAAAGATTCACATTGGATGTGAAAAAAGTAGGTTTCCCCAGGTGAAACAGGATGAGGGAATCAATAAGAGGGGAAGGGGTCTAAATATGATTAAAATATATGTTCTGGATATTAATACTCTGTCAGATGAACAGCTGGCGAAGATTGTCTCCCACTCTTTAGGCTTCCTCTTCACTTGATTGGTTGTTTCCTTTGCTGCACAGAAGTTTTTAAGTTTAGTGAGGTCCCATTTGTTGATTGTTGACCTTAATTCCTGAGCAGCTAATGCCTGATTTAGAAAGTTAATTTCCTACACCCATGTCTTGCAGGGTACCGTCTATGTATTCTTCTAACAGTTTCAGTATTTCAGGTTTCACATTGAGATCTTTGATCCATTTTGAGTTGATTTTTGCACAGGGTGACAGATATGGGTCTAATTTCATTCTTCTACATATGGAGATTCAATTTTGCCAGCACCATTTGTTGAAGATGCTGTCTTTCCACCAGTGCATATTTTGGTGCTTTTGTCAAATATCAGGTGGCTATAATTGCATGCACTCATGTTTGAGTCTTCTATTTTGTTCCATTAATCTACAAGGCTGGTTTTGTGCCAATACCATGCTGTTTTTACAACTTTAGCTCTGTAATACAGCTTGAGTTCTGCTATGATAATACCCTGGCATTGCTCTTTGTACTCACAATTACTTTGGCTATCCTAGGTCTTTTGTGATTCCAAACAAATTTTAGAATGATCATCTTGGTAGATGCAGGAAAGGCCATTGACACAATCCAACAACTCTTCATAAAAGTCCTTAATAGTCAAGGGATACAGGGCACAGATCTTTACATAGAAGTTCTCATGCACTGTTTGTGTGAGTAGAAACTGGTTCAGTGGCTGTGGAAATTAGCCATAAGGAGCTTCACATTTATAGCAGTTACCCTACACATGAGGTTGTGCTCATTCTAGAAGCTATAGATTGCCAAATAAAAAGCTCAGTGCTAGGTATGAAATACCTCCCCTCAAGTTGCTGGTCAGAGGGGTCATGGAGATTCTTCACAATACAGGATACTGACATTGCTTCTGGTTGCCCATCAGAATTTTTGGCTGGATTGCTATATTGCTGAAACACCACACACATTATATTCACCACAGGACATGTAAAAATCAAGTTGGTGTTGACCAGGAATCTTCCTCCCTGGTGGTTAGCTCTCATAGTGTGGGGTGGTGCTATGTCAGGTTCAGAGGGGAAAATGTTATCAATAGTCTTGCCCATTTGTGAACCCTGTGAACTACAATGTGGCATGAATGTCACAGGGGTAACCAACCCCCTTATGATGGCATTTATGGTCCACTCTACAAAAGAAAACATGCTATGCCTGGTACTGAAAATATGGCCAAGAAACCATGGTTGGTTGTTCAAAGGCCCCAAGGATAAACAGTACTATTTAACTAGTATTGTTTTGCTATTTGGGTAGACATAGTATCAAATTGCCCTGTAAATTTATATCTCTCTTCCTGTAGATTAGTGCCACTCTCAGATCTCATTAGGGAAGTTTCTTTGTGCAGTGGATGATGGTTAATACAGAAACTCACAACTAGTCAAAGTGCAGAGAAGTGACTATGGAGTGTACAGTCATAAATGATACATCTATATGACACCTGCTCCTCAAGGCTCAGAGATCATTGAGGAAGATAGGTTGGAAAGCGTATAAGAGGTAGAGGCTAGGGAGGAGTCAAGCAAAATAGTATCTTCTGGACATGATAGGACAACTGCAGTCATCAACTCACAGCAGCTGAGGTGCCTGCACAAAACCTGTGCAAGATGTAGCCGGTCAACATTCAGGCATCAAAGGGGAAGGAGTTCATGAGCTCAGCTCTCACCCCTGAGGAACTATGAGCATCCACTAATGCCTTCTAGGGGAGGGAGAGCCAGTTTTGCTTAAGGGTATGACTCCTAATCATTCAGGAAAGGGTATTGACCATTCTACAGTGAATGGTTCCACCCCCAGGAGTGCATGGACAGCACAAGCTGGAGTTGATGGTTATTATTAAATTTTCAAAACAGACGCAAAGTTTGGGGGATAGGGAAGAGGAGGTGTAATAAGGAGAGGAATTGGAGTAATTATGATCAAAATAAATTGCATGAAATTCTCAAAGAATTAATAAAAATATTTATTTAAAAACATAGAGAGATGTTCTAAAAGGTAAAATTTCATTGTTCAGTTAAACCCTCCTGGGCTTTAGGAAAACTCTCCTGCCCAGCACCACCCTGCCAGGCTCAGCTCCTCTTCCTGTCTAGACTATACATTCTCATTGGCTTGCAAACTGCACCTACAGAAACATGACCCAGCAAAAGGTAAAGGATACATTGACTCCAGAAACCAAATGAAAGAGCAGAATTAATTTAGCCCCTGTTTTGCACTCAACAGTGCGGCAGGCCCCTTACAATTCCATTCGTCTTCTCAGTAGCCCCCTCCCCGGGCGGGGGTGGAGGGCTTCTTTCTACTTAGATGAACTAACCAATGCAGGAAAAGTTTCAGAAACCTGGCAATGATTGCATAATTAGTAAGTAGGAGAGTTCAGTTTCAAATACAGACTCTGTCAACATTTTCTATAATCTACAATGCATCTCACATTAAAAGAAAAATGAATATGTGTTCTCTTCCTTGCCTGATCAGTAAAAATACTCAATTATTACCAGTGATTTACTTCTGACAATAAATCTGAGGAGAAAACACATTGCTATCAGTTCTATAAGTCAGGAAAATGCTCTCTCTGCTGGCATTCAGAGTAGTGCTCAATCTACAACTGCCTGAAACTTCATACACTGTCTAAATCCATCTTTCCAGGATGTAATCATTTTTGTAATATTAGTAATCATCTCACCAAAAGGTATATCATAATTTGATTCATGATTGGACATTTAGAGACCTTTTTTCTAGTATAAATGCAATATGATTTAGCATACTGGTACATGGATTATATTCTTTGAATGAAATTATTATCTCAGGCAAATATATAAATCAATTTTATTTTCTTTATTTTATTTTTGAGATAAGATCTCCCTAAAGCCCCAGTTGGGCTCAATCTCACAGCGACCTGCCTACCTCTGTCTCCTGAGTAATGGAATTAAAGGTATGCATCACCACTCCTAGCAAAATCAAATATTCTTAATGCATTTTTAAAACTTCGTTATTTTTATTTTATGTGTATGAGTGTACTGCCTGCATGTATGTGAGTGTACCCATGTCGTACAATGCCTGCAGAGGTCAGAAGAGGGCATTGACTCCTCTGGAACTGGAGTTATAGATGGTTGTTAGCCACCATCTGTGTGCTGGGATTTGAACTCAGGTCCTCTGTAAAAGCAGTCAGGGCTCCTAACTGGTGAGCTGTCTCTCCAGCCCCCAAATCAAATATTTTTAACTAGCATAACCATGAAAAATGTTTTTAAGACCTAAAATAAGTCAGTAGGATAAGTAAAAGGAAATAACAGAAACTATTCAATCAAATCTAGAAAACGGAAAATATAAAGAGATAAGAAAACTAACTAGAAGTTTAAAACAGCTAAAAGATAAGGTTAATCCAAACATATCAACACACATTCGTGGAAAGAGATGTAAATAGAAACATTAATTTAGAGAGAGATTATAAGATTAGATCACAAATGAAAGTTCTGTATTTATGACATCTGCAAGAAATTCAGTTTAGTATGAAGGAACAGACAAGCTAAAAGTCAAAGAATGAAAAAGATGTTTCATGAAATAATAAGCAAAACCCTAAATATATATCAGAAAATCAGTCTTAAAAATGCATAGCAAAACATGGTAGTTCTAAAAACAGATGTAGGAAAATACACAGTTATGCTAGAACCTTCACTTTCTTTTGATATTTGATATGATGCATGGGCAAAATTTTATCAAGAATGTACATGATGTTAGTACCTTATCAAAAAGCTTGAACAAATTAACATTGTAAAATATTCATTGAGAGCAGAATAAACCCTGGATGTCATGGTGCACACCTTTAATCCTAGAACTTGGTAGTATAAATGTACCACTATCATTATTCATTCATCAGTTAATGGACATCTAGTCTGTTACCATCTCCTGGTTATTGTATGTAGAATAACAATGAACATGGATGAACAGGTATCCCTATAGTAGGATACAGAGTCCTTTGGGTATGTGTCCAAGAGTGGTATGGCTGGATCATGCAGTAGATCTATTTTTCAGCCTTTTGAGGACACTCCATACTGATTACCCTAGTGGCCACGTGAATTTTCACTCCCACCAGCAATGAAAAGAGTTCCTCTTCCCTCCCTTCCCCATTCTCATGAACATTTGTCATCACTAGTTTTTTGAATCGTAGCCATTTTGATTGGGGTAAGATGAAATCTAAAAGTAGTTTTAATGTGAATTTCCCTGATAGCTAAAGATGTTGAACATTTTAAAATATTTTATTTATTTTATGTATATGAGTGTACTGCTTGCATGTCTGTCATTGCACCCATGTCATGCAATGTCTGAGGAGGTCAGAAGAAGGCATCAGATTTCCCTGGAACTAGAGTTACATGTGGGTGCTGGGAATCTAACCTGGGTCTTCTGCAAGAGCAGCCAGTGCTCTCAACCACTGAACCATCTCTCCAGTTCCAAGATGAACATTTTTAAAGGTTTTTCTCAGTCATTTGTGAATCTCTGTGTATTTTATTGCACTTATTTTTAATTGGGTTGTTTGGGGGTTTTGATGTTTAAGTTTTAAGCTCTTTGTATGTTCTAGATACTAATCTTCTCCCACGTGTATAGCTGGTAAGGAATTTTTCCCATTCTGTTGATTGTGTCTTTACTTGAATGATGGTGTGCAGAAGCTTTTTAGTCTCATGAGGTTCCATTTGTCAATTATTAGACTTAATGCTACACTTTAGGAGTCATGTTCAGAAAGTCCTCTCCTGTACCTACAGGTTCCAGTGTATTCCCTGCTTTCTCCTCTACCAGATATAAGGTATCATGTCTTATGTTGAAGACCTTGATCCATTTGGAGTTGAGTTTTATGCAGGGTGAAATACAGGGATTTAGTTCCATTCTTCTGCGTGCAGCTGTGTAGTTTGAGTTTCATATGAGGGGAAGTAGAACAAAGTGATATAAAGGGAGAAAGGACAATAATGGGATAAGAAGGGTTAAGTGGGGCGGGAAATGGGATGACAGAAGAGGGAGTAAGGGAAGGGATAAGTGACACTAAAGCCTTTTTTAAAAATGTTGTAAGGAAACGTACTATTATAGAAGCTTCTTAAAAATATACACAACCCAAAATAAAAATACACACAAACACATAGGCACACACACAAATATATATACATATATATATATTTAATTTTTTTAAGTTAATCTATAAAGGGAGGGGTTCAGTGACCCTACCAAAGACCATAGGCTAGTAAATAAAAAGGCCAATGCCAGGAATGGCACCCTCTTTAGGAGTTGTTGATCAAAAGTCCCATAGACCTTCAAACAGTACTAACTATTGTCATTGCTCTTGGTTACCCACTAGAATTGAATGGTAAGGCCCTTTTGCTGAAGACATTACATACATGAGTCATAGCACAAACAGAAGAAATCAAGCTCGTACTGACCTTGAAACTTTATCTCTTCTGGCTAGTTTTCATAGTACTAGAATGTGTTATGCATAGTACTAAATGAGAAAGGTAATCATCAGTTTTATCCAGCTGTGAACTCTTCAAGATACAACAATGAGCAACCTGGCAAAGAATGCCTACTGGTACAATAGCAGCACCAATGTTATGGGAGTAAACAACCAACCTCTGATTGGATCTTAGGCCTGCTTCACAAGACTGAGTTATGAGTACCAAAAGCCTGTGGCTAGATATGTCACAGGCCATAGGGGAAAATCTAATACTACCATTCTGCTAAATAGATATAGTATTAAACTGATTCCTAAAGGCTTATTGTTATACTCATCGATCAGTGCGTCTCTCAACTCTCACCAGAGAAGCTTCTTGGAACAGACAGGTCCACAGCTTGTCACTGTGCAGACAATAAGAGACTTCTGGGTGCTCAGCCTTAAATGGGACACTTATATCCCATCCTCCTCTCACAAGGCTCAGGGATCACTGGGGAAGAGGGGGTGAGAAGATTGTTAGAGCCAAAGGTGGTAAATGAATACAAGGAAATCATGTTTCTGGATACCACAGGGTAGTTTCACATATCAACCCACAAGCTTGGGACAGCATGTACAAGACCTGTGCAAGCCAAACCAGGCAGGGGTCAGGCACAGGTGTTGGAGGTGGAGAAGAATGCCCACTCCTAGCTGAAGATCTAGTGGTAATTGACAGTTGCTGGTATCAGGAAATCAGTTTTCTTTAAGAGTACAATACCTGATAAGTTTACTAGAATCCAAGGGACGGACCTACACCCAAAAGCATTTGGGTAAGCCAAATTCGAGTCAATAAGCCCTTTAAAAAATAAAAATGATAATAGAAGACAAAATGGGGGTTCAGTAGTAGGGTGGGAATGTAGATGGGAAAGAAGGCTGAATGTGATCAAACTACAATCTGAAATTCTGAAGACTCAATAAATATACTAAAAATAAAGAAAAAATTAAGTTTAAGAGAGGAAAGCATAAGAAAGGAAAAAACAAAAGGAAAACAGAAATTTATAAAATAAGGTGCAGAAAAACAATGAATATTATCAGTAAAAGAAGCTGGTTATTTAAAAATATAATTACATGTGTTAGAGTTTGTAGAAGATGGATCCAAAATAAAAGGAAAATCACAAAAATTCCAATATCTGGAAGGAGTTAGTGCAAATCAGTGCTGAATTTATAAACACTGAAAAGAAATTAAGGAATAACACGAACAAATCTATGCCATTGTTCTGAAATTTTAAATAAGATGCTTCAATTTCTCTTGAGTCACACATCACCAAAATATACAAAAAGGAAATCGACAACCTAGAGATATAGATCTTCTTTTTAACTTTTACAAAAACTTTACTGAGAATTTCATACATGCATATAAAGTGTTT
>NW_008345972.1:1705387-1709317 GCF_000622305.1 Nannospalax galili
CCAAGAAACTGGCTACTTTCCTTTGGGGTCTTTTTACCCTAATTGCCTAGCCAATTCCTACCTCCTATTCTTATCATGCTGTCCTCTGAAGGGGTTACCCAAATTGCCAATAGAGAATAGGGATGCAGACCGCTCGGGCTTCTTCCATGGTGAACAGGGATGCAGGGTGAGGCAATTGGACTACCCCTTCGGTGGATCTATCTAAAAGACTCCCAAATTGCATAATTCTTATCTCTAAGGTGAAAAGAAAGCCCTTGACTCATGAATAGGAGATGTGAAGGAGAAGAAAAGGCAAGAGTAATTAGCATTACAAGTTCTAGACAGGTAACTAGAAAAAAGTCAGAACAGGGAAATTTTCAAATGTTCATATGTCAGTCCATTGGCATTTCTTGACAAGGGCTTCCAAAAGCATCCCTCTACTGGGTTCTTCCTCATTTTTCTTTTGTCTTCCAAGTCTGGACTAGTTGGTTGGGAAGAGTGGCTAGATGCTCAGGTGAGGGTCCAGTAACCCTGCTTGGCACTCCTTTAATAAATGAGCACAACCGTCAACAAGCCCATTTTTCATGTTTAGCAATCAGGCTCAGCCAAAGTCGTAATGATGTTAGTTATTTCATGCAGAAGGGACTGCTGTATAGCATCATCTTATTAAAAGGACCTGAATTTAAAAGGATTTGGTGCTAGGATCCACATATAAGGGAGAACATGTGATGTTTGTTTTTCTAAGTCTGTATTACTTCACTTAGTATATAACAGTTTCTAGATCCATCCATTTACCTGCAAATTTCATTATTTCATCTTTCTTTAAATATACCCCTTTTTGTTAACTGCTCGTCAGTTGAGGGACACAGGTTGCTTCCATCTCTTAGTTTTTATGAAAAGAGCTGTAACAAACATGGTTGTACAAGTGTCTCTACAATAGGATGAGTCACGAAAAAACAAATAAAAGAGCTAAAAGAAGTGGGGATAAACTTCTGAATGAATTCACAAAAGACATAGAAACATTGAAGAAAACTCAGTCAGGAATGAAGAAGGAAGTGCAACACTCAATAAGCCAACTTGAAACAACAGGGGAAAGCTTCAATTCTAGAATGAATGAAATGGAAAATATAATATCAACACGGGAGGATAAAGTTGAAGAATTGGACCACTCAAGCAAAGAGTATGGAAAATTTTTAAAAACACAGGAATGGGATATGCAAGAGTTGTGGGATACCATGAAAAGACCAAATCTATGGATCATAGGAATAGAGGAAGAAGAAGAATTTCAGGTTAATGGTGTTGACCAGCTCTTAAACAGGATTGTAGAAGAGAATTTCCTGAAATTAAGGAAAGACATCCCCATACAAATATAGGAAGCATATAGAACACCAAATAGGATCAGAAAAGAAACTCCCCACTACATATCATAGTAAAAGCTCTAAATATACAGAACAAAGAGGGAATACTGAAAGCAATAAAAGAAAAACAACAAGTCACATACAAGGAAAGCCCATCAGAATTACAGCTGACTTATCAGTGCAAACTATGAAAGCCAGAACACCCTGGACCAAGGTATTTCCAGTTCTACATGACAATAGATGCCAGCCCAGAATACTATACCCAGCAAAAATATCTATTATAGTTGAGGGGGAAAGAAAAATCTTCCATGACATGAACAGCCTAAAAGAATACATGTCCACAAAACAAGCCCTTCAAAGAATACTTGAAGTAATACAGAGAGCAGAGACAGAAAAAATGATACCCTAAGAGCAACAAAAGAAAATAAAGATATAATCTAGGAAGCACAAAATTACACAGAGAATACAACTCAAGACTCTGGAAAGGCTAGAACAAACCAACCAGAAGCCTAGTGGTTGAGACGAAATAACAAAACTCAGAGCTGAAATTAATGAAATAGAAGCAAAGAATAAAATTTTAAAATTCAATGAATCTAAGAGCAAATTATTCCAAGCAAACGGCAATAAGAAACAAATAGGTGTTGCATTCTAATATCTGGTAAGATAGACTTCAAATTAAAATAATCAGAAGAGATAAAGAAGGTCACTTCATTCTGACCAAGGGAATAATTGACCAAGAAAACATTACAATCATGAACATATATGCACCAAACTCTGGTGCGCTCAATTTCATAAAAAGAGTACTACAGAACTCCAAGGCACAAATTAACTCCACCTCAGTAATAGTAGGGATTTTAATACTCCACTTTCTCCAATAGACATGTCAACTATACAAAGAATAAAGGAGACACATCTGAATTAAATGATACCACACATCAAATGGACCTAACAGACATCTTTTGATTGTCCCACCCAAACACCAAAGAATAAGCTTTCAACTCAGCACCCTATGGAACTTTTTCAAAAATTGACCACATACCGGCCACAAAACAAACCTCAACAAATACAAAAATACTGAAATAATTACATGCAGTCTATCAGACCACAAAGCAATAAAGCTCAAAATCAACATCGGACAATGCTCTATTCACTGCACGAACTCATGGCGATTGAATACCACACTCCTAAACAAAGAGTGGGTCAAAGGAGAATTTAAGAAAGAAATAAAAAAATTCACTACAACACAACACAACTTCTGGGACCCATTAAAAGCAGTCCTAAGAAGGAAGTTTATAGCTCTAACTGCCTACATTAAAAAATTAGAAAGAGCCCAAATAAATGACCTAACACTGCAACTCAAGGCACTGGAAAGGCAAGAACAAATGAAACCTTGACTAAAAACTGAGTTTAATGTCTCTCTTCCAGTACTAACCTGTACTGAGAAGTATGACATTTAAAATGCAAATGGATAGCCATTCAAGTCACTTGACCAGTGTAAACACTTAAGAGGAAGAAGGGAGGCCAAGATTCTTCTCTGCATCTCACTAGGTACCTCTCTGCCAAGACTGTCACTGCACTGAAGAACTATTTGCTGAACTACACACTCAACTTTACCACATCCAAGTCCCACATAAACATTGCCCATACTTCAACATCACTACAGACACCCAAAAGATCCAGAACATTACAAGGGAATACTTTAAACACCTACACTCTATTAAATTTGAAAACCTAAAAGAAATGGATGGATATCTAAAGGCATGGGAACCCCCAAAGTTAAACCAAGAAGAGATCAACAGTTTAAACAGACCCATAACATATAAGAAAATTGAAACAATAACACAAAGCCTCCCAACTAAAAAAAAGCCCATGCCCAGATGGATTTACAGCAGAATTCTACCAGACATTTAAAAACGCCTCCAACCAATACTACTTAAATTAGTCAAAATGATAGAAACAGAGGGAAAAATTCCAAATTCCTCTATGAAGCCAGCATCACTCTCATACCAAAGCCTGGTAAAGATACAACCAAAAAAGAAAACTATAGACCCATATCCTTAATGAACATAGATGCAAAAATTCTCAATAAAATACTTGCTAACCACATACAGACACACATCAAAAGGATCATCCACCATGATCAAGTAGGCTTTATCCCAGAGATGCAGGGATAGTTCAATATACATAACTCAATAAACATCATAAATCATATAAATGGACTCAAATACAAAAACCACATTGTGATCTCAATAGATGCAGAAAGGCTTTTAACAAAATTCAGCATTCATTTATGTTCAAAGTCCTAGATGGAATTGGACTAGAGGGAACATACCTCAACATAATTAAAGCTATACACAACAAACCCACAGCCAATATCATTCTAAATGGAGAAAACTGGAACTGTTCCCATTAAAACAAGGAACTAGAAAAGGATGTCCACTATCTCTATTCCTTTTCAACATAGTGCTTGAAACTCTTGCTAGAGCAATAAGACAGGAGAAGGAAATTAAAGGAGTACTAACTGGGAAAGAAGAGGTCAAATTATCCCTTTTTGCAGATGATATGCTGCTATACCCAAAAGATCCCAAAAGTT
>NW_008345972.1:1709369-1716095 GCF_000622305.1 Nannospalax galili
ATCAGTCTACAAAAATCTGTAGCCTTTCTATATACCAATAAAAAGCAATTGGAGAAAAAATACAGGGAAATGCTTCCATTCACTTTTGCTGCAAATAGATAGATGATAGATTAGATAGATAGATAGATAGATAGATAGATAGAAGATAGATAGATGATAGATAGATAGATATGATAGATAGAAGATAGACTAGATAGATAGATGATTGATGATAGATGATAAATGATGATTGATAGATAGATAGATAGATAGATAGATAGATAGATAGATGATAGATAGATAAATAGATGATAGATAGATATGATAGAAGATAGATGATAGATAGATAGATAGATAGATATGATAGATAGAAGATAGACTAGATAGATGATTGATGATAGATGATAGATGATGATAGATAGATAGATAGATAGATAGATAGAGATAGATTAGATAGATGATAGATAGACGGTAGATAGATAGATAGATAGATAGATAGATAGACAGATAGATAGATGGATGATGGATAGATGGATGGAATAATGGATGGATAGATAGATAGAAAGAAAGAAAGAAAAGGTACTTATAGGTACTAGATAGACTGTAGACACAATGGTACTAAATGGACAGATGACAGAGGATAGAGAAATATTTGGTAGGTGAAAGGGTAGGTAGGTGACAGAGAGGATGAAGTTTTCATGACAGAATATCATGTACAGACCGACTTAACAGCAGATCTTCTTCCACAGCAGCACAGGTGCTCCTAAAGCCACCCTCCCTGGAATCAAAAGACCCTGGATAGCCAAAGCAACCCTGAGCACAAAGAGCAACACTGGGGAGATTACTATGCCAGATCCCAAAATATACTGCAGAGCCATAGTCAGAAAAACAACATGGTATTGGTGCAAAACAGACACATAGATCAATGGAACATCATTGAAGATCCAAACCTGAGTACACGCAATTTTATCCACCTGATATTTGACAAAGATGCCAAGAACATACAATGGAGGAAAGACAGCATCTTCAACAAATGGCACTGGCAAAACTTGTTCTCCACCTGTAGAAGAATGAAGCTAGATCCTTATCTTTCACCTTGCACAAAAGTCAACTCCATATGGATCAAAGACCTCAATGTGAAACTGGAAACCCTGAAACTATTAGAAGAAAATATTGGCAGGAACTTACAGGATATAGGTGTAGAAAAGGATTTTCTCAATCAGACAGAAGTTGCTCAGGAATTAAGATGAGCAATCAATAAGTGGGACCTCATTAAATTAAAAAGCTTCTTTACAGCAAAAGAAACAACCAAAAAAGTGAAGAAAAAACCCACAGAATGGTAAAAATCTTCACCAGTGACACATCTGACAGAGGTTTAATATCCAGAATACATAAAGAACTCAAAAAACAAAGAAGTGAGAAACCAAATGACCCAATTAAAAGATGGGCTAAAGATCTAAGCAGAGAGTTCTCAAAGAAATAAATAAAGATGGCTAATCAACAACCAACTGGGAGTGGAAAGGGTTTATTTGGTTTACATCTTCTGGGTCATAGTTCATCACTGAGGGAGTCCAAGGTAGGAACTCCAGACAGGAACCTGGAGGCAGAAGCTGAAGCATAGGCCATGGAGGAATGCTGCTTACTGGCTTGCTGCCTTGGCCTGTGTTCAACCTGCTTTCTTATATAATACAAGATACTTGGCCAGGGGTGGCACCACTCACAGTGGTCCTTACCCTCCCACATCACTCAACAATCAAGAAAATGTCTCACAGACATGGCCACAGACCAGTCCAATGTACACAATTTCCCAGTTGAGGCCCCCTTTACCCAGGGTTGTCAAGTTGACAGCTAAAGCTATCTAGCACAACTGACCCCTTGTCCATTTGACACACAAGCACGTCGCTATTAAACCACAAGCTTTTCAGTTCTAATTTCCAAGATATAATGTTAATGTTAACATTACAACATAAAACAGTACAACTTTAAAAGCCCCACCACCATTAAAAAAATCTAAAAATTTTAACAGTTCAAAGACTCTTTTGAAAGTCTTTTAACTGTAGGCTCCCATAAAATCAAAAACAAGAGAAGTACTGACTTATTTCAAAAAGGAAGAATTGGGAACATGCAAGCAAAACCAAAGTCCAAAAATGTAGCTCAAGCCTGGATATCTGGGATTCACTCACAATTTTCTGGGCTCCAGAAGGTTTCAGCAGCTCTGCTTTTCTGGTTCTGTTATCTATAGCACACACAACCTGTCTCATGGGCTCATTCCAGCCCCTCTCCATCCTGCTACTGCCCTTGGTGGTCATCCCATGGTTCTGGCATCTTCAATATGCTGGGGTCTCTCCTGAAACTGAGGCTGCCCTTCTCCAATGGGTTCTCCTGGCTTCTCATGGTACAAAGCATCAGATTCTTTCCATGAGCTCTTCAATGCCTTCAACACCAGAGTGATGCAGGAGACTCTTACACATTACCAAGTCCTGCTTATAGCTTGAGATGGAGGCTCAGTTCCCCCTCTGAACCACAGCTTCTGTGTGCTGACCTTGAGCAAATACTTTCCAGAAAATTTTGCCACAATGATGCTGATCACTTGTTACTCACAGTTGATTTTTCAGACCCAGCTAACCAGCATCAATTGTCCCTGTAAGATAAGTTTTCCCTTCAGTGATTCTTCAGCCCCAGTCAACCAGAAATTACAGATTCTCAATTCAAAATATCATGCAAACAGCCCTGATAATCGTTACTTCCCTTTGAAACTTCACAAGTCCAGCCTCCATCATCTACATGTCTTTCAGCAGAACTTCTAAGCTCTACAGCAACAGCTCACTGAATGCTAAGTACTCAATGGTTTTTCCATCCCAAAGTTTCCACACTTCTACAATCCTCCCCAAAACAACTGGGTCAGGCCTGTCACAGCAAAAGCCCACTCTCTGTTAACAATTTCTGTCTTTGTTACTTTTAATTGCTGTGATTAAAAACACTGAACAAATCCAACTTGAGAGGAAAGGGTTTATTTAGCTTACAACGCTGGGGTCACAGTTCATCACTGAGGGAATCCAAGGTAGGAACTCAGGGCAGGAACCCTGGAGGTAGGAGCTGAAGCACACAGTCCATGGAAGAACACTGATTACTGGCTTATTCCCCTGGCCTGTGCTCAACCTGCTTTCTTGTACAATACAAGACCACCTGTACTTGGATATTTTGTTCATAGATACTGAAAGTTAATGATTATGGAACGTCTAAGAAAAGTGAGCATCTAATTTTTTAAAGTCTATCGCTAAAAGTAATCATGTGAATCATCTTTTCTTTGATGGGGAAACAGCAGAGATTTCTTTCACCATCACCTCAAGGTCATCCTGATTAGGAAGCAACAAAATTTTTACATATTTATACAGCAGGATTCTCTGTGAAGAAAATATATACATTGCCTATGAAACTTAGAGAATGATTAAATGAGTTTAGAAACATTGAACAATACAAAGTCAACACACAGAATGCAATTACATTTTGTAAAGTAAATATACACAATGCAATTTGAAACTCTAAAACCATGAAATTTATTATAGCACCAAAATTTGAATTATAGATGTCTAAAGCTGAAAAAATATGTGTAAGATCAGTATGAAAATTGCAAACACTGATGAACAACAAAAAGTTTGTGACCAGCGAGATGGCTGTATGGGTAAAGGCACTTGCCACCAAACATGATGACCTGAGTTTGATCCCTGGGACACACACGGCAGAAGGAGAGAGCTGACTCCAGCAAGTTGTTTTCTGACCTCCATACACATTCTATTGCACATGTTTACATGCACACACACAAACACACACACACACAATATGATTTTTTTTAATTAAATCATGTAATTGATGCAGAGAGAAGGGGGTAAAAATAATCAAAATGTAGTATAGACGTGTATAACATTGTCAAATGATAAATTGAATATAACCTAATTTAATAAAAAAAATTCTATGTTAAGATCTAATTCTCCCAGGACTTAGGATGAGGATATTTTAATCAAATAGGGCTGAGACATAAATGCTTTCCTGATAGCTGTGGCTGGATAGGTATTTGCTATATTATTTTACATATGCTTCTCAGTTTCAATGACATTAAAATATGCATTGTTATGGGGTATAGTGTGATAGTGTAATAAATAAATGTAATGCATAGTGATAAAAGGTAAAATAAAAAAGTTGCAAGAGTGCAGCATCAGGGAACCAGAGTGGTGGGAGCTAGCTGCACTGCATGGTGGGAGTAGGAAGTCTACCCAGCTGCCTTTGGATGACAACGTTTTCTCACACTGGGAGATTGAAGACAACTATGTTCAGACACTTTGTTCTGGGTACTGAATTTGTTTCCCATTGAAGTATTTGTCAGCAGTTCTGAAATAAGCTTCACATGTGCCTTAGACTCAGACAAATTAGTAAATACATTGAAGTTAACAAGAGCCATTTTTTTGCTGTTGTTGTTGTTGTTTTGTTTGTTTGGTTTTTAGTTTTTCCCACCAGCAGACTGAACAAGCAGGAGGGAAGAGAGAGCAAAGGTGTGGTGTTCACTGGAGTCACATATATCATTGAAAATGGAAGAGAGAGAGAGAGAGAGAGAGAGAGAGAGAGAGAGAGAGAGGAGAGAGAGAGAGAGATTCATAGCCATGTTCCTTGTAAGAACATTTCCATTAATAAAGGGTTCATGTGTGGCAGTGGTCACATATGCTGCTGAGATGCCGTGTACCAGTGATAAAAATGCACAGTACACAAAGCATTATTTATAACTAAACATTGCCCTCAAATTCTTTTTTTTTTCATTTTGTTTTTATTTTTAATTATGTGTACATGTGTGTGGAGGTTTGTGCATATGCACCCATGGAAGCCAGAGGATGATATCATGACATCAGATCCCCTGCAGCTGGAGTTGACAAGGTGATTGTGAGTCACCACCTGATGTAGGTCCTGGGACTGAGCTCCAATCCTCTGCAAGAGTGGTATGCACTTGACCATTGAGCCCTAAAACTTCTTATAGATCTCAGTTGTTTACATGTTACCATTGTATTCGGTCTTGTGAAATGTTTGCTCCTAATAGCACTGGTCTTTTTTAAGTACATACTTATGACCAAAATGAGGTTATGTTAAGGATGAGTGTTCTGACCTAAAACTGAGAAGATCCAAGTTCCAGCTTTATCACTGAAACTCATGCTGTTAGGCAGAGAACTCAGTGGTCAGACTGTCTCCCAGTCAAAGAAGGCCACTTCTAACTCATTAGACTACTATAAAGTCTAAGCTGAAAAAATTGCACATTTTCAAATACTAAAATATCAAGATAGTTCAATTCGTATTAAGTATGGTACAACTAGAATTCTAATTTATGTTAAATTCATGCAATTTATATTAAATTTATGCTTAAACTAAGAAGAGAAAATTCAGTGGTGATTATACATATCAAATTTTGAAAAGCATGCTCTATGATACACATCTGACTTACAGAAAAAAAGGAGATTATTTTCTTTTGAGTCAGTGTATGTTTGTCTTGAATTTACAACCCTCCTGTCTCAGCCTCCCAGGTGTTAGGATCACAAGTGTCACCATCATACTCAACTTAAAGGAGCATTTTCTGACCACAGTCTTGGAGGCTTAATGACCAATAGGAGCCACCAGGAGCATCTCAGTGTATACTAGTTATGTTCATTAAGTGCCCTGAGAATTCTCCTGGAAGTTGAGTGCATTTACTATGGTTAACCCAGCATTACTTAACTTCTGTAATCAGAACACTTCTTCAGGAACTCCACACTTATAAGAGAGAGGCTGAAGAGCAAGAAGGAGCCATCCGCACATGCAATGAGGTCAGGGAAGGCAATTCTTAAAAGTCTGTGTTACTTACTGACTATGGCAGATGGTGAGTTTGGTAGATAATATCAAAGGAGTCACATCTTGACTGGTAAGGACATCAGGCATCAAATTATGATCTTCCACAAAGGGCACCTATGAATACATACATTGGCAAAACCACAGCATTTCAGCCCAGTTCTTTGACATTGGCAATTCCTACATGTAGTCTAGATGACAACAATGTCTGGTCTTTCTGTCTTAATTAAGATCTCTTTGGGCCATATGATGCTTTAAGGCTTAGTTAGTCCTGCAGGTCTCTTCTTTCTCCTAAAGTCACACCTTCCATGTCACCTACCCTATAATTTCCTAAGCCCAGTTCATTTTTATTTTTATATTTGTTTGAGTGTGACACATTAAATAGTTCCAGGAAAAGAACAAATTCTGTTGCTTATAAATCTATGAACTTTTATATAAATGTTTTCTGGAGTACCAAAGCTAGTTTATGTTCTTTTTTAAAATGGCAAATGTTCAGTTGGTTTTGTGAGGCTAGAGATGTAGAATTTAAAATATATACAAACATATGTGGAACTAAGAGGTCACTCAGTGGTTAAGAACACTTTCTTTGTTTTCAGAGGACCCAGGTTCAATTTCCAGCATCTACCACATGGCAGTTAATAACCATCAATACCAGGGGATCTAATGCCCTCTTCTGACTTCTGCAAGCTTTGCACATATGTGGTACACTTACATGCAGGCAAGCAAAACACTCATATAAATAAATTAGCCAGGCTCGGTGGCACATGTCTTTAATGCCAGCATTCAGGAAGCAGAGGCAGATAGATCTCTGTAAGATTGAGGCCAGCCTGGTCTACATAACAAGTTCCAGGCCAGCTGCTACAGGGAGACCCTGTCTCAAAACAA
>NW_008345972.1:1716111-1733298 GCF_000622305.1 Nannospalax galili
TTCTATACTTATTCTATCAAAAAATAAGGGGGAAAAGTTTAATTTTACTCAGTTCATGGAACTGTAATGGTGATAATTGAAAATCACTTCTAAAATATTTTATGCACGCTTAAAAATTTCATTATGACACTTAACCTAAACCCTCGCCTTTGAAGTGTAGGCCTGAGAGAGACAACTGAGCAAACGTTCAACAAGTCTACCAGCATGGCTCCTCACAAGGTGAGTGTCGCAAAAAGGGCAGATTGCTTTTGAAAATTTTGCAAAATCAACAAAATTTTAAGTGACTCAGAGTCCATTGTTAGGGCCTCTTCTCTGAGTCTGGAGGGACTGTATAGGGTAGCTCTCTGGATTCAAACTTTAAAAGTTATTCACTAAAGTTGTACTTGGCCTGGGGAGTTCCACACTAATAGGATTCACGGTGTCACTGGAGGAATTTGTGGCTAGGTAAGAGCATTGAGTGTAAATCAAGGTTCTGCAGTCCCCTAGTGTGGAACCTCCCTGACCCTCAGCTTCCAAATCTGCAATGTAGGGAGAGTCGTGTACATATAGATGGATTGTTGTGAGGGTTGGGGAGGAAATAAAGAATTTGGTAAAAACTACAAATGTTCTGATTCATTCAAAAGATCTTAAAAATCATCTTCACTCCTGCAAAATGACTACTTTCTTTAACTAGCTTCGCCTTGTTTCAGGTGTGTTTGGCACCAAGGGGTCACTCCCAGCAAGATGGTACAGGACTGGACCAGCTCTGCCCACTGTGGGATGGGGTTGGGATTCAGATAACAGGGAGATGCACATCTGCCTTGGAATCTGGCCAAGAATGGGTGTCCTGGGGTTTTCACAGGATCTGTGGCCTCAAAATGCCACCTCAGAAGTTCCTCTAAGTGTGGCAGGGACTGTGAAGTCATCAAATGTGGAGCATCTGTCCCTTAGGAATGGCAGGACCATAGAAGGGCAACTTTGCCAGAGAGCTACCCTATGTAGTCCCTGCAGACCTGAGAGGGGCCCTCACAATGGACTCAGTTATTTAAATGCTGTTGATTTTGCATTTTTCAAAAAGCAATCTACTTCAGCAACATTTGGTGAGGGACAGAAGCTCTTTTGACCCTGAGGCCCCTTTTGCACATTCTCAGAATAAAAGTAACATTGGGAAGACTGTGGGTAATTGGGGGCTCAGGAGCAGGAGATACAGACAAGGTGGGTTTACCACGTTCATTGCTTGTTACTCATTCTTTCCACACATAATCAGGTCAC
This sequence comes from Nannospalax galili, assembly GCF_000622305.1. NCBI lineage: Eukaryota > Metazoa > Chordata > Mammalia > Rodentia > Spalacidae > Nannospalax > Nannospalax galili. The sequence goes on from NW_008345972.1 coordinate 1,717,363, forward strand.
TCTTAGTTATCTCAAAGTAGAGATGTGTTTTGGAATCAAATTAGAGTCCAGGAAACCTCTCAACAGCTATGTATACCTGTAATAAAAACCATAAGTCACACAGTTCCCAGAAGGTGCCTCACACCGAATGTCTCTGCCAAATGGAGGATGATGTAGGTTGGGACTGTCCAGAGAGGAGACAGGCAGATAGGCTTTAAGAAGAGCAGTCCACACAAAGAGTTATAGTCTAGTCATTAGACATGAGTGGCTTTGTGACCATGTGAGCAAAGGGAAAGAGATATATGAAGGCTGTGATGATAAACATTTATTTACCTTTTAATAGGCATCTTGTGCTTTTCTATTATAGTACCCAAACCCAGCATTACCAAGAGTGTCTGTCTATGTGAGATCAGTGTTTCATCTTCCTGGAACATCTGTCTTAATGAAGTCAAAGCAAAGTTGAGACCATAGGCAAAACTGGCCAACACAGCAACAGGGTGGGCGGGGTGGGGGGTGCTGACTGACTAGACAGCCAGAGCTCCAGCAATGAACTGTCTGTTTAATCAAGTATGCAGAGAAAGAGTAATTTGATAAGTGCAATTTAGGGCTCCAGGCAACACAGCAGCAGATTAACATGTGACTGACTCATCGAGTATAATCTGAGGTTAACTTATATATTTTTTAAAGTAATGGTCAGGTCAAAATACAAATGTGGTTACAGATAACCTTCACAAAATAAAATGAGCTGAAAGACGAGTAAATGACAGTTTTTAGACTGTTCAGTATTTATTGTGATTTCTTTCTTCATATGGAGTAAACACTCTCATTTGCAACTAATTGTGAATTTTCAGTTTAGTATCTGTGACTATGAGCTCATCTTCTTTTAAAAGGGATTCCCCTGAATTGCATAAGCTTCATGTTCCACAAGACCTGACCAGCCCATGTCCAGGGACAGGCCCAAGCAGGAATGAAGTAGGTCAGGTGGAATCAGAAGACTCACATGACTCCAAGCAGCACAGCAGAGGCCCAGGCAGGAAAGAGCCACACAGGGAGCATGCCTGGGATCTTCAGAGGACTGTTGCTTCTCCCCAGAAGTGCCGATCCACACATGTGAGTGAAGAAAGTGTACAGGCCAGGAAAGGAAAATCCTAAGGTTTATGTGAGAAGAGTATGTGCCCACAAGACACAGAGAACTATCCACAGGGTGTTAGTGTTCTCTCAAATGTGGAATCCAGATTTAAATTTATTTGTATTCCTCCGTGCGTGCGTGTGTGTGTGTGTGTGTGTGTGTGTGTGTGTGTGTGTGTGTGTGATGTGAAAACGGGAGAACTATTTGGAGAGGAGGGGGACCGGAATGGGAGGAGGCGACAGGAGAGAGCAATGAAGACCTTGAATAATAATAAAATAGAATTATATGTATGTATGATAATGTCATAATGAGAGGTCTGAGGAGATGGCTCAGTTGGTAAAGGGATGGCCATGGAAGAAGGATCTGAGGTTGGATCTCCAGAACCAATACAAAAGTAGAGTACGGTGGTGTACATAGCAAGCCCAGAGTTGCAAGGATGGAGATGGCAGGATCCCTGGGACTCAATGGCCAGACAGTCTAGCCAATTGGTGAGCTCCTGAGTCTGCGAAGAGACTATTTCAAAGAGTAAGATGGAAAGAGACTGAAGAAGACACCTTGTGTCAACCTGTGGCCTCAAACATGTAAATATGAACACACATACACACACACACACACACACACACACACACACTGACCACACATTGTGACATAATGAAACCCATTATTTTATATGCTAAGAAAATTAATAAAATCAAACAATAAAAATAAAATACCCACAAAAATATTTGAGGATTTTTCTGTGCTAATATGGAAAAATACCATTAGGATTTCAGAATTAGCTCTAGCCCTATTTCTCATCCTGAATGACATAACTTTTCAGTAACATCAAAATTGTTTATATAAAAGTATCAAGTTGTTTACAGTAACTTACTACATCCCAGAACGGTGCTCAAAAAATCATTATAGTATCAGAACACACCTAACACCCAACACTGAACAATGAAAGCTCACTGTTTTACTTCTAATGAAAATGTTCATGGAAAAAAAGCCATATGACCCCTGATGATGCAGGAGTGACCAACAGACAATGAGACATACAGAAATAATAGCAGTTACTGTAACTATATTCTACAGCTTTTGGGGCTGGAGAGATGACTCCGCAGTTCAAAGCACTGGTTGTTCTTGCAGAAGATCCAAGTTCAAATCCTAGCACCCACACGGCTACTAACCACTGTCTGTAACTCCAGTTCCAGGGGATCCGATGCCCTCTGTCCTCCATGAAAATTGCACGATATGGGTGCACTTACACACAGGCAGGAATAATACTCATACACATAAAAGTAAAAAACTATGTTCAACAGCTTTCAAATGCTAGGATAAAGATCAATTATGGTAAGTACAGTCATGGAAGATGTATAAAAGATACAACTATAAACCTAAAAGTTTACAGCCAATTTTGAAACACATACATCTTAGCTCTGGAAATTATTATTGAATATGTCAATGCTGTTGTAATGAAATTTTGCTCCTAAGTATGCAGTTAGTAGGTTCAACGGTGAACCTAAAAATTTTATAGCCACTTTTGAATGAGATGTATCTTTGTTCTGGAAACTGTTATTGAGTATGTCAAAGCTGTAATGAAATGCTTCTTCTAAAAAATTTTTTTAAATATATTTTTAAAATTTAATTAAAAAATAATGTTAATAGTAAATTAATTGAAGGCTCAAAAAAGATACAAATAAGACTTCTAGACAAGCCTGGTGGCACAAGACTATAGTCCCTTAAGGCAGCAGAGTGCAGGTTTAAGGGCAACATGGTCTATACAATGAACTCTGGTCTGCTCTGGTATGGTATGGTCAACTTAGTAAGACACTCTCAAAATAAAAAGCAAAAGAGGGCTAGGAATATAGCTCAGTGTTAGAGTGCCTACATAGTACACTCAAGGCCCTGAATTTGATTTCTGGTGAGAGAGAGAGAGAGAGAGAGAGAGAGAGAGAGAGAGAGAGAGAGAGAGAGAGAGGGAGAGAGAAGATTTCTGGAGATGAATACCACACTGTTAGAAGTAGAGTAGAACAGATGATGCCCTATCTGTTTTGGGGTGATAGACACATTGAGACAAAATCAGGTGCAGAGAACTGCATAGATTTGGAGAAAGTCATTCCTGGACTCACATGGTAGCTCTGAACTCACTGTCTGTGCCCTGAGCCTCATTCTTGATTTTCCACAGCCATTGTCCTTGCATTTTAAACTATAATTGGTGATGTCTCTGTCTTCAGGTTCTTAAGATTTGGACTGTGAATGTTCTTATAAACTTAAAACTCATGAAATGGAAGGCAATCCTCATCATGATCAACTTGGAAACCTGTATTTTACTGAGATAAAGAACACCATACTTGGAGAAATGGCCAGCTATTCATGAGATGTGAGGTGAGCACATGCTGAACTGCCTTTATGAGCCTCAAAACTTTGCCTGTGCACCTCATCAAACATGCTTATCTTAAATAATAATCCAATCAATGAAAGATATTCAGCCTTCAAAGTAGCTAGATTTACAGGTCTGTACCATCAGGCCTACCCGGAAAACTTAATTGTATCATTTTTTTATGAATCCCAGTTTTGTACTTACCATATTAAATCTTTGTTCTATCTTTTGACATCTTCATAACGTAGTTATAAAAAGGAAAGGCACATTAGCAATAGCCTTTTCAGAAGTCTGGTGTTCCTACAAGAGGTTCAAGGTATGAGAGGAGGAAAAAAGAGGAAAGCAAGTGATTAGAGCACCAGATCTAAGAGAGACTAGACAAAAATAGACTTGCCTCAGTTTGCTCCTAGTCCTTGCTCCATGATCTATAAATAAATACAATAAAGTAGCTAAAGGAAAAGTCAAAGTGTAATCAAGGAAGGCCTACACAGATAAATGTTGATTGGGTCAACTACCCTGTATATAACCCTGTAATCCCAAATAAACCATATCTAGAAAATTGTTGAGAAACTACAAGACATGTTTATTGTAGGCTTTTATATGACATATTAGCTAAATTAGGTCAATCAGTTTACTTTTGTTGCAGATTATATACCACTACAACCCAACATTGACACACATATTCCCACAACTCACCCAATATCCATGCTGTACTAGAGCCAGGCTGCTTGCTGAAACTGTTGGACATGTACAGAGTTCAGAATTTCTCACATTCATAAACACTTCAATACTAGCTTTTAAGTCTCCTGCAGATTCTTTCGGACAACCAGAAGAAAAATATTTTGGATTTAGTTTTCTTTGAAAATAAATTACTTGTTTGTTCTGATTACCAGCTCAGGTTCTCTGCCTCACAGCCTGGGTCTTGGTCTTGATTCAAAGCTCTTCAGTGTGACAGTGGTCAAGATGCTGCAGTTATTGCTGTCACCTTTATGATGCAGAGAGTACAAATATCTGTTTCATTGGCTGTCATGAGGATTAAGAGTACATCCTATGTAAATGTTTGTCATAAAGACAATTGAGTCCAAACAACCACAGTACTCTCTCTGCAGGGACATGCAATGGACCAGGGCATTGTTCTCATAATGCCAATTAGGCAGAAAACCACTGTCCAAGTTTTCTCATCGTCATCTAAATAGTACAAGTGATTTATGTGTGGGAAAGAAATTCCTATTGGAAACAGTTATGAAAATACATGAGAACTGACTTGAAAAGAAATGTGCAAAACCTATCAATAGAAAATCAGTCTTGCTTCAATGATAAATGCATAATATTTGTTTAAAGAAGAGGCCCAATGCCACAAAAAGTTGAATTGTCAGGTCCAGCACATTCCCTGTAACAGTAACAATGGCAAAAACAATGAACTTGAGAAGCTTGTTTTACATCTCTGGCAGAAAAACAAGTCCAAAAGAGGTAGAATTCTAAAAATAAGAATCAGATATGAAGAGGTACTAGGCTTACCATATAAGAAAATATTCTGTAGAAATGACAGTTTAAGGAGATTAACAATTACAGTAACAATTACACAAATCAATGGACTAGAACTGCATTCACTGAGGGCTGGGGAAATGGCCTAGTAGTTAAGAATACTAGCTGTTCTTGCAGAAGACCTGGGTTCATATCCCAGCACCCACATGGCAGCTAACAACCATTTGTAACTCCAGTTCCAGGGGATCTGATGCCCTCTTCTGTCCTCCACATGTGTTGCATGACACAAGTTCACTTACACACATGCAGGCATACCAGTCATACACATAAAAATTAATTAATCAAAAGAAAAATAAGAGCTACATACATTGAACAGGATTCATATGAAAATTTGGAATGTGGTAAGTCACCATGTCAGACCTGTGAGGATGAGTACTGCCTTCTTAGATGTGGGTCACCGTGCAACCCGGGGTCAGTTCACCCCACATGCCCTGTCTACAACACAGTTACAATGGAAGCATCTCTCGACCTTATTTCTCTGGTGCCTCAAGAACTGCTGAGCTTGCATACCTAAGCAAGGCCCCTAGTATTCTTCTGATGGTCACACTTCTGGCCCCTTGGGCCCACACTCATAGCCAAGCACTCTGACATAGATACCTGAACCTGCAGAGATGACTCATCCACCCCCTTGTAAAAGCACAAAGCAAGATGGAAACCTTGGGGGTCCCTGATCCTGGGATGGAGCCATGCATGAGAAACAGTGCATCCTTTGGACTACAGAGAACTTTGGCTCTGATATCTGCTTCAGGTCTTGGCCATACACATGGATGACTTTCCTTCTGTGGACATCTGGATGGGGAGATATCTGGTGTATACTTTCACTCGGTCTCTGATGAAGAGAACTTGGACTTTGAAACCTGGAAAAGCTGCTTCTCCAACTCCCAGATGCCATTTCAGATGTAAGCATCACTGCCGGGACGTGTCTTCCACTTTTCAGGAGGACACCATCCTAATGTGATACTCACCTTTCAGATATACTTGTAAGTGGAGGTCTTGAGATGATCTGATTTTGAGAGAAATTCAACTGCTTTTCTTTAACAACATAGCTGTAGTTCTACAGTTTGTTTCCTTTCAGAAGTTGCTGCTTTTCTAAATGTTTTAACCCTATAAATTCTCCAAAGATTTATTTCAGCAGACTGCTATAAGAAAACTCTACAGGCTAGGCAGCTTAGAAACTAAACATCTGTTTAATTGCCCTGATGGTTGCAAATCTAAGATTAGGATGACAGCATGGTCAGCTATTGGTGAGGGCCCCTTCTTATTTTGTACATGGCACTTTCTTGCTGGGTTTCACATGGCAGAGAGAGACAGAGGCAGAGACACAGAGACAGTGAGGCTTCCCAGAATAGGACAGAAGACCTGGGCTTGTGAATATTTTCAAAGGAGCACTGCAGTACTGCAAGATTTGGGATCTGATCTCAACTACTCAGCTAAAAACTTCTTATAAGGTCTTCCTTGCTAGTGGCCATTCATCACTCACTGCCATCCCCAGTGGCATGTGGCAAGCACTTCCTTAAGGATGGCAGTAAAGGAAGGCAGCAGCATCCTCACCAAGGAAACATGAATTGCCTGCAGGGAGCACCAGCCATAGCAAGCACCTTTAATACCACACAAAGGCCCCAGCAGACTATATGATGCTCAGTGCAATGCCCCCCAAGGTCTAGATTCCAGATTCCATCAGATCCAATAAGGACTAAGCCATCTTCTGCATCTCTGTTCTGCTCTTCTCTGTCTCCAGGAGGCCCTGTGCTCACTATGCTGGAGACATGTGTGATTAGCATGCAGATGTTCATTCCATTCTCAGAGGTGCAAGTAAACAAAAGCAGCTCTGCTGTAGAGTCTGAATTTTTAAAGCATTTATTCCTGAAGAACTTGGACAGAAACATGGAATATAATCAGACATGAGCTGTTCTGTGAAATTGCCACGCCTTTCAATGTTCAGACTTCCTGAAATTGCACACAGTCTCATTCAATAATGCTTTGCTAGAAGATCTAAACGTTAAAAGAAAGGTTCTGTTTTTTAACTCAGAAGATGAATAAGCAGTGAATATTAGTGTGCAGAGAATCATGCAAGGTAATAGTTTAGGAAGGTTAGTTTGCAGGAAAAATTAAAATGGGGAAACCTACAAAATTTAAAATAATCCAGGTTTTGACTAAGATGCTCACAGAGAAAGAAAAAAAATGTTTAGTTTGTAATATGTGAATGAAAGACATTTAAAATAATTCAACTTTTGACTAAGCTTTTCACAGAGAAGGGGAAAAAATGTTGAGTTGGTAATATGTGAATGAAGAATTAACAACCTTAACAGAGTGGTTTAGGTTAAAACAGAGAAAGAGGAACTGAGCTCTATCTCCAGCGGTAAGCCCAACCCTACTGTAAATGTACCTGCAGTAACATTCTGAAAATGGAGGCAGGGGGATATCAAACCAGGAGTATCATCCCTGTGTCTTTTATAAATGTCTGCTCAAATCCTAGACAAATGGCATTTAATTAAATGACCTGGATTTTATTTTTACTGGCCTTCTCATGAGTTGTAAGTGACAGGAAAATTGGTCTAACTTTTCTAAGTTTTTCAGTCTTACATGAAACTACATGAAGCACCTCCTTCATAGGTTACCGGGGTTCTGTGGATTATACAGGATTCGCACAGAGCTCAAAATGCTCCCGTTCTGATTGCCATCAGCCATCCTATCATCACTGGCACCAGGATCATCAGGCACCACTTGACTGTTCAGATAAAATATTACCAACGCACCCATGATTGCTTAATGTGGCTTTTTTTGTTTGTTTAAAAACCTTGAAATTAGTATGCAGTTGAAAAAATGCTTAAAGCATTTTAAGAAGAGTAAATAACAACACAGAAAAAATTTCTAAGTGGGAATTTCATTCATCTAGGAGCAACCCAGAAAGCAAATTCTTCCACTGGCTTTTGGTCTTACAATTTCCACATCCATTCTAGGGGGAAGATCTTATGCCAAAACCCACATCAAAGCAGGCCAAGGGAAGCAGATGCCTACAGGAAACAGGAGGCAGCTCTGGGTCAACTCTTTCCAGGGCTGTCAGTGGCTCTGGTTAACATTCAGAGCACATTTCTAAGAGCAGACATTCAATTAGAATATGGAGTCCAGACAATGGAAAATATAATAAGTTCGCACTCCCTGACATTGCCCAAGGGTTGTAATGCTGTCCAGGGCTTCCTCAGATAGGATCTGTAAGTGCTGTGCTGAAGGCTTCTCTCTTGGGCTTCCAGAGAAAAAGCCTTCCACTGTGGGGAGCATCATACGATTGTCTGCATGGTCCCATCCACTCCGATGACATTGCTGCAGCTGAACAGAATTTCTTCTATTTCTAATGAGCCCAGGCAAGTTCCTGTCAAAATATCTAGTCATCCCTCAGCATCGAAAAGGAACTGGTTCCAGGAATTCCCCCCTCTACCAATATATACCCCAAAGTCAGGGCATGCTCAGTCCTTTATACAAAACAGTGCCACATCGTATAACCTTTATGTACTTTAAATAATCTCCTGAATACTTGAAACCATCCCCACAATGTAAATGCTTAAGCAGTAGCTACACAGAATTGTTTGGGGAATGCTGACCAAGAGTTCAGCAATGATAGAATTATTTTTTCAAATATTTCTTACCCCGCAATTAGCTTAATGTGCCTGTATGATGCCCGCAAATACAGAAGCTACATGCAATGACCTCAAATTATAGTGAAGGACATAGAAGAGGAATGATCTGTACTTTCAGCCACATAACCTTGCAAACTGTGTCCTGTATTACTACAGTTCTTGCTCCTCCATGTTGTCCTCTGAGTCTGGTGGCTGCTGAGGTCAGTCTGTACAGAATCCAGCCTGAAGTACAATAACTGCGTTTCATTTGAAATTTTGCCTTCCAAAGTTTCAGTTATCTGTGGTCAATGTAGTCCAAAAATAATAAACATAACATCCAAAAATAAAGTCTTCATAAGCTTTTAATAATTATTAAAGTATATTGCACAAATTATTGTATTACTAGTTATTCTTAATCTCAGTGTGGCTAATTTATTAATTAAACTTTACCATAAGTATGCATGTAAAGAAGAAAATGTCAATAATAAAGGGTTCAGTATCATTGGTGGCTCTGGTATGCACTAGGACTCATGTACTAATGTACTATATCCTCCATAGATGGGGGTAATAACATTAACCAATAGGATGATTTTGAAGTGGAAGGTCTAACCCTTGGCTTCCTATTTTGATTTTTTTTTTTTTATTTTTTTTTTTTTTTTTTTTTTTTTTTTTGGTTTGCTTTTTGGGCCTTTTTTGAAACAGGGTCTCCCTGTAGCCCCAGCTGGCCTGGAACTCACTATGTAGATCAGGGTGGCCTTGAACTCACAGAGATCCGCCCACCTCTGCCTCTGTGTGCTGGTATCAAAGTCATTAGCTACCACACCTGGCTTGACTTTCCTGTTCTGGGATATGCACTGAAGTGAGCCTCAAGACACATGAAAGGAACCTCAAGACTGTAGAAGGAACCACGTTTCAAGAAATGCCGTCACCATTGCACACAATGACAGAAGAATAATAAACAAAATCAACATAAAATAAGAAGTCTTCTGGGGCTTCTGCTGCTAGTTACACATTTGCTCAATCATCCATTTACTGATTCATTCATTAAAAATTATTTCTAACAGATGATTAAGTGAATGAAACTTTGCTCGACTCTAAAGGCTCAGAGATAAATGATGAAAAGTAGCTTGTTTGCACTATGTGGGCATAAGTTATTAATGGATAGGACTGCTATTTAAGTATTGTGAGGGAAGAGTGGTTATTTCCTCTTAATCCATCACATGCACCACCTTTAGAAAGGGGTTGTGGCTACTAACGCAGGGTTCTCTGATGCCTGTTCATTAGCATCACTGGACTGTGACTGGACAGAGCCTGGATCCTGGGGCAGCATCCACATGATGTACAGAAGCAGAAAACGGGGATAAAAGCATTAGTATTTTTCTACGAAAATTAGACACAAATTTTTGTCAGCATCTGTCTTTTACTTACAAGAGGGGACTGGAATATGTCACACTGGCAGTCCTGCCACTGACTGCATGTCACACTCTCATCATCAGTTTCATCATGTCTAAAAGGAAATGTGACACTCTCGGGATCTGCTTGTCACATATAAGACCATCATAGCTTACCTTTGCAGTTCCTGCCATGCAGAAGAAATAAAGGATAATAGAAATTCTGCTTCCATCTCCCAGAACCAACATTTAGACGGCACAGGGGTGGTTCTTTACTCTGCGGCCAGGCTGCTGAAAAGCCCTGGCCAATGGTCCCCTCTGTCAGTCTCATTCCCAGGGCTGGACTTCCTCCTTTGTAATCCTCTTGTGGTTCTTCTTTTGTTCACCCCACAAACTCCACACTAACCATTAGCAGTCTACCTTCCTTTAGCTCACTGAAGCACCACAATTTTTTATAGTGAAGGGTGGAGACTGAGTGCTTCCCAGGGGGAGTAACCCCAATTTGCACTTGATGATTTCACTTCTTTCCTGAGCTCCATGGAAACCCCTCTTCCTAGCCTCAATACCCACCCTCCTCAAATCATCCGAAGATGTCCCTTTTCTTCCTCCAAGGTGCATCTTACTGCCTCAGCCCACACAGCAGCTGCCCCATGCTCTGCCCCAAGTAGACTCAAACCCAGTTTAATAAGGCCATTTTCTCTTGTTCATTTTTCTGATATCCTTAGTGTCTGACAGACCACCTGACAACTACCAGGTTTTCAACAAACACTTGCTGGATGGATAGCCATCGAGTTAAAAGAATAGACACAAACGGCTCCTGTTCTCACAGGGGACCAGCACAAACTACCAGACTTAAAACAAAATCCCACAGAGGAAAGGAGTAGAGTTTTCATGAGAACACCCATCTTGACTTAGCATAGGGAGGTTTCCTCTTAGGTCTAAATCCAAAGAACAAGAAGTCAGTAAGTGGAAGATAAGGCTGGGGAAGGAGCAGAAAGCTTTAAAAATTATCAATATTCCAGGAGCAAACATGAAAGTTCTCTAATTTCTGGAAATGTGAATCCTCAATTTCCTTTTTTCTTTGTATCCTTCTTAATGAGAACATGTAGTCTACCCCATGCTTCTGGATGCTTAATAGTGAACATGCTAACACAGTGGTGACTCCATCTCCCAAAATATTGCTTTCCAAAAGTATCCATTACAGGCAGCTGCAGGAGATAATTAATGTGACTATATGCTTATAGTTGCCAGGGTCCAGATATCCACCAGGGTAAGATTGATTCTCCTTTCAGATCCTACCTGGTCAGATAAGTCAACCTGAAACCCTGTTTTATTACCTCCAAATTCCTTTGAAAACCAAATGCACTTGCGAATCGGAGGCCTGCTGGAAACAGAACTTTGAAAAGGCAAATATGTTCAAAGGCTGTAATGCGAGGCCACTTTTGCTGGCCGTAAGCAGCGGGGGGGGGGGGCTCCAGAACCAGAGAGCCCATGGGTCTTCTTAAAATTAAGGTGTTTATGTCCCAGATGAAACCAGATCCTACTTAGGCAAGAGATGCACTTTATATGTAGAAAGCAAAAACCAACACAGGGACTCCTGGTGGCAAGCCAAATAAAACCAGAGTGATCTGGAGAAAGGCAACCTGGGCCCATGGAAACAGTGGCATGATCTGTGCCAAGTTCCAAAGCAACCTTCCTGCAAAGACCACTGGACACAGGATTTGTGTGATACTGTCCCCTTCACAAATTTAAACCAATGGAAAATAAATGACTAAAAGGGGATTTGTAGTCTTGTAAACAAATAAAATAAAAGGAAGAAACAAACTCAATAGTTCGTGCTCATTCAGAGAAGCAGCAGCCTCTTAATCATTTCAAAAATACATCTTTAACACACACAGTTGAAGTCTGATATAACCATTGCAGTGTTTGGAAGATAGATTTAAAGCCATTTCAAAAACTGTAATGTATAAGGATTATAGAAAAAAAAATACCAGTGACTCCAGCTGTTTGCTGTACTGAAGCAGATGATGACCAGAGGGACTCTGAGTCACTGCCACAGCAAAGGACCTCAAGTCGCTGTCTCTGGCTGGTGCTGAGGAAAATGACTTATCTTTTACTTTTACTTACAAAATTGTTCTGAGGACATTTTTCTCCAGTCGCTGACATTGACAGGAAAATCATAGAGATTCTGACAAATGTTGGTCAAGGATCTGCCTCTGCTAAGCAGAAGAAAGTGAGGGCTGTGAAAGACCTACAATTGCCTTTCTTCTGGGTGTCCAGCATCGGGGGTGTTAACTGTCAGAGACCAAAGTCCAAACCTTTTCCACCAGTTCTTTTTCTGACTTTGCTCTCAGGCAGGAAACCCCAAATGTCTCTCAGTCACAGTAGAATTTACCCAAGAATTTATCCATGATCTACTATTGAAATGTAAATATTTTTCTCTGATTTTTTTCCCTTTCTCCCTCTTTCCAGAACTCTAAAAACATGATCTTATTATTTACATAAGAAAAATATATTGAGGAAGGATTCTTATCCCCTTGGATAAATTCATCATCCATTTCTTTTCCATACAATTCTTTTCAAAATTCAACTCTGAATTTTCTGAAAGTCTTATAAATCCATCCTTAACTCTAGCATTCCTTACCTGACACCAAAGCCTCAATCAGACTGCCATTCATCAGTCCAGATATACTTACCACTGCTCTGTATCTCATATTCCAAGTCAACTATTAATGGACCCATTACTCAATAGTATCTAAAACATCAAGCTTGGTCCGAATGCTACCTTATCCTTCACTCTCCAAGGTTGTGCCAAATCATACTTATTGCTCTTGACTTTGAGCCTATGTTGAAGAGACTCAGAGTCCAGTAGGCAATATAAACAAGCAATGGATATTGAGTGCAGTAACAACAGAGAAGGCAGTGCAACCTGGTACAAGGATAATACAAGGAGCCCTCTTATTGGAGCAATAAAACCATAAGGATGTCTAGCTGGTCTGTGATCAATGTGTAGGAGTAAAACGAGAATCAGGATGGGGTTCTAAGGAGGGGCATTAAGACAAGAGAAAAAGACACATTTACTATTTTCAAAGACCTGCACGTAGACCAGGGAAGAAAGAAGAAGGCCCTGTCTAGATATAGAAAGAAAGGAGTATGGGAGGGCAAATAACAGTCATATTATTGGAAATAGTGTGGCCATACTTCAAAGTCTGGGCTGCATCTTAAATATCATAGATGTTGTTTTAGTTTGCTTTTCTATCGCTGTGATAAAAAACTTACTAAACCAACTTGGGGAGGAAAGAGTTTATTTGATTTATAGCTCAGATCATCATGGAGGGAATCCAAAGTAAGAACCAGGAGACAGGAATTGAGGCAGAGACCACAGAGGGATGATGCTTACTGGTTTGTTCTAGTTTGCTTCTCTGTTGTGAAAAACTAACCATGAACAACTTGGGAGAGGAAAGGGCTTACTTGGCTTTCCTGAAGCAGAAGCTACGGAGGAACACTGCTTTCTGGCAGGCTTCCTCTGGTTTGCACAGATACTTTTCTTATATAGCCTAGACCCACCTGCCAAGGGATGGCATTTCCCACAGTGGGCTGAACCTTCCTACATCAATCAAGAACATGCCCTACCCACAGGCCATTCTGATGTAGGAAATTTCGCAACTGAGGTTCTCTCTTCACAGATATCTCTAATTTGTGCCAAATTGACCAAATTAACCAATGGCTTTTGAAAAACTTTAATAAGGAGGGTGACAAAATAAAATTTGGATTTCATGAAGTGACACAAATCCTATACAGAATAAATTTGGAGAGACTAATCTCTAATATTAGGAGGTTGTTTTAAAAATGTAAAAAAGAAAGGAAGGTTGCAAAACAAAAAAAAATGTCTTTATAAAGAAAACAGGCTTGTTGTGATAGGAATAGGGATCATGGTGATGGGGTTTTGCAATGAGGAAAAGAAAATGAACTCAGCTCTTGGTACAGGATGGGTAAGTGAGAATCTGTAGCCTAGGATCTGGGTAGGAGACACTGAATGGAAAAATACTAGGAGGAAACCAGGATATGAAAAATTTTGGTAAAAGTGAACTAAGATTCTTGGTACAGAAGAGAGTCTTGTTCAAACATCAAGAGTAACCATAAAATGAGGGGGTTCTTGATAAAGTGACTTTAATAAGTCATTTGCTAAAATTAGATTTTATGCAATAGTACACAATTGGAGATTCAAGAGCCTGACTAAAAGTCTGGTCCAGCATTTAAGAATGAAGGTGGAGAGAAGTGGGGAGGGCCTCTCAAAGTCTGTGACATAGAATAGATAGGACCAGTTATGGTGATGAGGAGCTAGGACCGTTAGCCTGTGCAGACAGCAAACTGCACAGCAGCTAAGGATAAGCAGCTTCCAGAGAGCTGGATTCAGTTTGGGATACACTGAGGCTGAGCTTTTTGTGAGAACACCAAAGGAGGATATCCGGTAGCCAGTTGATGATGGGGACAGAGTCAGAGAGAGGAGTGTGAATGCAAGCATTGATATAGGACTTGCTAAAGCACATATGTAAGCCATTGGCATGTCCATAAGTAAGTTTTATATTTTAAAAAAATCAATGAAATCCACAGAGGAATGCAATTATGGGGTGAAGAGAGAGAGAAAGACAGAGAGAGAGAGAGAGAGAAGAAGCAGGAAAATAGTAAGCTGAATGGATCTGAGGAAGCAGGTGCCAGGAGATCTTTAAGACAGAGGGAATATCATAGGATCAAATGTAACAGAGAAGCCTGGGGGATAAAATAGGATCTCCCATGAATTCCACAGGACCAGGACTGTTCATGACCTTGGTCAGGAGCAGAGCACTAAATAACAGACAAAATGCTAACTAGCATCTCTGCAGACCCAAGCCAGGACATTTGTTAGAGATGCCAAAACAATTCTGAATCACTATTTAGGTTGAACTAGATGCATACCAAAAGAGTTTATAATCTTCAGTAACCCAATGCCTGTCAAAGAAAAAAATTAACCACTTTAAAGAAAGGAAGTAAAATCCAGTCATTTGAAAATGTCACACTCATAATTTCCAGCCTGCAACCAAAACTGAGAAGACATATGTTAAATCAGGGAACTATGAGCTGTAACCAGGGGCAAAAGTTAATCACATAATAAAGCCCAAAGTGGAAGAATAAAAGGATTTATGAAGCCAAGACTATAAAACAGGAGTTGGTAAGAAATCACAGCTCTATCTGAGGAATTACTGGCAACCGATGACTGCTGGGATGGGGAGAGTGAGACTTAAGGGTGAGGCTCTTAGTAAATTGACCAGGCTTCAGTGGATGAACCCACACTGAAGGGCATTTGGGGATATAAACGACTGTATAGGCATATATTTTTTAATGAAATTTTAAAAAATAGACGAACATAATAAAGAAAAGAAATTGAAGATATAAAAAGTCAACGTAGCTCCTAGCCTGCACTACTATCCTCAGGCCTCTTGGGGTAAGTCTACAGCGCAGCGCTCCGCACCGGGACTCCCTAAGCCTCATTCACCCTTCCACCCCACCCCCCACCCCCCTGCCCCCCCGCCTGGCATTCTATACTCTAGCTTGGACCCTGTGCCATTCCTAGTCTTGGGGCCCCAGACACCTGGGGAACCAATACTGCTTCCTGATCCTTTTCACCTAGACCAACTTAGTGCCTTCCTTGGGCTCCAAGAGCACTGCGTCTGGACCTGGCACCACCCTCACCTCTCTCTGCTTCCCAGAACCTGCACCACCGGCTAACTCTCCTAACCTGCTCTCCTATCCTCAGGCCACTTGGGCCAAGTCTATCGCAGAGCCCTCCGCGCCTTGACTCCCCCAACCTCATTCACCCTTCCATCTCCCCCACTGTTCTCTACTCCTAGTTTGGGCACTGCACCATTCCTAGTTTTG
>NW_008345972.1:1739407-1741210 GCF_000622305.1 Nannospalax galili
AAAAAAGTCAACGTAACTTTTAAAATGTAGTATTTAGGTGCTCTAGAGATGGCTCAGCAGTCAAGAGCACTGACTCTTCTTGCAGAAGTCCTGATTTGAATTCCACCACCCACATGGCAGCTAACAACCATCTGTAACTCCAGTTCCAGGGATCCAATGCCCTCTCTGTCCTCCATGGGCATTTCATAACACAAGTGCACTTGCACACATATAGGCATAACACTCATACACATAAAATAAAAATAAAATTATTTTTAAATGCGGTATTTAAAATAAAAGTTCAACTGTCTTGGCTTAGCGGCAGATTAACAACTGTATGAGAACAGAGAGAAAAAAAAACTAAACAACTTTTAGAGTACATGGACTCTTCCAACCATGGACACTACCAAGTGATCTGACATACTTATATTTGAGTCCCGAAAAAAAAGAGAAAAAATATGTTTGAAATAATGGCCTTTATTTCTCCTAAGTTTATTCAAACTACTATTTCCCTGTACATAAGAATCTAAGTAAAACACAAATAAAGATAAAGATAAAGCAAATCATAGTAAAGCACATAATAAAACTACAGAAATCTAGAGAGAATAAAAACATTAAAACAAACAGAAAAGAGAAACAGTATTACATACAGGTAACCAACAATAAAGATTAGTGCTTGCTTTCAACAGAAACATAAATCAGAAGGAAATGAAACAGTATCTTTAAAGTGCTAAACTCCATAGCCACTGACATTATTCTTTATAAAGTTTGAATAGGGATGTTTTCAGATAAAGAATAGCTGAGAGAAGTTACAAGTTCAACACAACTGTTATTTACTAATGTATTGAAGATCCTAGCTAGACTTGCAAGAAAAGGATTCAATGGCACAGAAATGAGTAAAATTTGCAGATGTAATAATTGTATATATAGAGATTCTATGGACTCTATTAAGAATGACTAAAAATTATGAATGAAATTATTAAAACTGCAGCAGTCCCCTCAATAGGTGTTTATATGACAACTTTCCAATAAAAATCTCAGCAGAATCAGTGGTATGAATCAATAAGGTAATTTTACATTTTGTGGATTTTACATTTTGGATAAAAGATTCCCGCTTAGCTAAGCATACCTTAGTGAAGCAGTACATTTGGGAACTGCCTGTGTAAGAAGCTGTTCACATAGATCCAGATGACAAATCAAAGCAACTAAGCACAGCACCCAGAAACAGCCAGCTGGGTATGTGAGATATAGATTTTACAACGTGGCCAGGACTTTGTTTATGGGATTTGTTGCAGTTAAATTCCTAACACCAAACAGGAGGTCTTACATGCTGACAGAGCCTGGACTAGAAACAAATGGAGCAAGGAAGGAAGGGAGGGAGGGAGGGAGGGCAGGAGGGAGGGAGGGAGGAAGAAGCAAGCTCCTTGAGGAAGTTCGCAGGTGTGAAACAGGACCAGCAAGGGGCAAGAAATCCCTAGGAATGCCCCCATGGATGGGTCAAAGGGTGGGATGCAAGGGTGTGGTCAGTCTTAAGGGACTGGTGAGGGCACAGGTACAGAGGGGTGGTCAGCCTGGGTGGAAGACTGCCCAGGGTCACCCCTTGGGCTTCTCCTCAGCCTGCCTCTTCCCCACAGCTGTCGCCAAGGACCTCAGGCTAAGAAGCCCAGGATGGATTCGGAGAGGAAGCGCAGGCATTCCTGTTCCCAGAGGGAGACCATTGCCTCCAGTTCAGTTTCCATTACATTTCTTTACTGTGGTTTTCAGACAGAATTGTGACAAAAAAGAAAGAAAGAAAGAAAGAAAGAAAGAAAGAAAGAAAGAAAG
>NW_008345972.1:1741257-1742759 GCF_000622305.1 Nannospalax galili
AAAATGTGGCGGATGCTGTGTGGAAAAAAAGAAAGCTGAATTATGAATGCCAGTGTTTCTATTTGTTCTCCTTTCATGTGGCTGGTTCACCTGACTGTTCCTGCTATTGGAAGTGAGAGGAAGCTAATAATTTCCGATCTCCAGTCTGAGTCCCTGTGCAGCCTACACCAGGTAGTGTGTGTGTTAGAGGAGCCAAGCCTGTGTCTCTAGGGTCACAGGAGCTGCTGACCTCCTTACCCTCCCCTCCCCAAAGTCTCATCATAGAACAAGGTTGCCATAGCAGTTTATCCGGTGACACCCATTATCCATCCACACTGGAAACCTGAACGCACAGCGTGGAGAACACTGGGACCTGCAGACAATCTGAGCTCTTACCTCCTCTGACCACCCTGGACTTCTGCCTGCTGTGGTGGTCAAGGGGAGCCACCAGTTAAGTGTGTGAACTAGTATGCTGACAGAGAACCTGTGATTTCAGCTCATATTGCAACACAGCCTTCAGTGTGGTCCTAGTTTATTGAGACATAATGCTTGTGCATCTTTATGGGGCATAGTATGACATGTCTAATGTTAAAGATGTATGGAATGTTTAAAGACCAAATCAGGGTATTTCCAGCTCCTCAAACATGAATCATTTTTAATTATTTATTTCATAACCACATAATTAGAAGAAACATTTCATTACAACAGCATTGACATATTCAATAACAATTTCCATAGCTAAGATGCATCTCTTTGAAAATTGGCTATAAATTTTTAGGTTTACAGTTTAATTAATACAGTTATACAATATTGTACTCAATATAAACCCTATAAGACATAAAATTGAATGAGGTTTTAACCTTTAGAAAAGATCTCCATTTCATTACTAAAATACATGGTTTCATACTGAAAAAATATGCATTTCTAATCTCTATATATCAGATTATTACTAGTCACAGTCCTTGAGATCCTTGACTCCTGAGCATGGATATAAAGTCATCAGGTAGATTTCAATGGTAATGTTTTTCACATCTACTAACTAATAAGGAGTAAATTTTTATGCTTTGAAGAATTTGTTTTCATTTTTTAAATTTTTATTTAATTTAATAACCACATGATTAGAAAAAGCATTTCATTACAACTTTAACATATTCAGTAACACATTCCAGAGTAAGGGTACATCTCTTTCAAAAGTGGCTGTAAATTTTTAGATTTCACAGTTAATTAATACAGTTATACAATATTGAACTCAGTATAAACCCTGTAAGACATAAAATTGAGTGAGTTTTTACCCTTTAAAGAAGATCTCCTTTTCATTTTAAAATATGCTGTTTCCTGCATTTGCACGTGTCTTTAATCTCTGTGTATCTGATTATTACTAATGTCTTTTTTATTGTGGATTTTTTGTGTGTGTATATCATATAGAACATCACACACAATCTTATTCATCTATATATACACTTCCCAAATGGAACCCCCCCCACTGGAGCCCATATACTCTGTCATCCCTGTTACTGTCCACT
>NW_008345972.1:1742844-1754994 GCF_000622305.1 Nannospalax galili
TATCAGCTATTCCTCATCTAGCAGCAATCAGTTGTCAATATTCCTTTAGATAAGATTGGGGTCTGGTATTCATTTTCCCAGTTCTATGCTGGGTTACTGTCTGGGAGTCTTTTGGGCCACTGGGGTCAATAACTCAAAGGAAGGTATCTCCTGTCTGGCATTTTTTCTTGTTATGTAGCCTTTAGCTATACATATGGACTCTTAAAAAATTGTATTGACTCCATGAATCTTTAGTTATACTTTCCTTTTGTGTGTTTAAGACC
Source organism: Nannospalax galili (assembly GCF_000622305.1). Taxonomy (NCBI): domain Eukaryota; kingdom Metazoa; phylum Chordata; class Mammalia; order Rodentia; family Spalacidae; genus Nannospalax; species Nannospalax galili. Next base: position 1,743,108 of record NW_008345972.1, read on the forward strand.
CTACAATTGGCCCAGATAAGCCAGTTTATTTTTACTCTTACAGTCATTTGAGAATCTGTTCCTCAGGGGTCACATGGGCTTGGGAGAAGCCCCTGGCTCCTTTATTTACCAGTTTCGTCTATGTGAAGATAAGTCAAAGGTCCTGCTTGACCATGGATGGCTTCGCTTGGAAGCACAGAGGAAATGTTTCCTCTGTGTTGACTCTCCTCTTTGCAGATTGGACACTGGTTCAGGTCCATCTGGTGGGGCTTCAGTGGCCTCCTTGATCAAGAGGACAGGTGACTCACTGGAGTTACAGGACATTTTGAGAGATGCTCATAGTTCCCTAGGACTTAGTCAACCTAGAAGGGAAAGGAGCAAAAACTGTTCTTTATGTCCCTCTGTCCAAATTAGGCCTCATAGTATGGCTGTTAAACATCCAAGAAGGTTAGTTCCACCAGTCTGGTACTTTTAATTACCACGTGCCCAAACATGAATCATTTTTATATGCTGCAAACTTGCACACTCTTCCAGTTGCTTGGAAATACATGGTAGAGGGCTGTGTCATTCTTCCTGTCACTGCATTTTGGTATTCCTTATCGAATCTTCTTCTGTCCCCTCTCTCCACTTCTCTTCCCATCTCTAGTGACCACTCTTCTATTCCATTCTTTTATGATATGAACTTTCTAGTATGCACAAATAAGAACAGTGTTTGTCTTTCTGTTCTTAGCTTATTTCACTTAACATAATGATCTCCAGTTGCATCCACCTTGTTGCAGATAACAGAATTCCATTACAGGGGAGTAACATCCCACAGCATATCTTACTGTGGACTTTTAAATCAGCCCATGTGGTAATGAGAAATGCGTTGAGAAATGGGTTGGCATCTTAATTAGGTATGAAAATAGAACTGTTTTTCCCAATGAAAATAAGTGAGTACTAAACATCTTGACTCTGAACCCTGTAAGATGTTCTTGATAAGGAATTCTCTCTAGTCATTAGGGAACTCTTCAGGGTGATGAACACCATAATGAGAAGCTGTAGCAAGGATGTTGTTGTTATAGAGGTTCCTCGAGGGAAGCCTTCTTTGAGCTATGCATCATCATTAGCTTGTCTGCCCTTCTTCTCATCTCCAATTTTATGTCCTGTCCCTGTCCCTCCACTCTGATCTGTTCTGTCATTGTGCATTTTCTGGACTTTCATATAAATGAAATTCAACAGTATATAGTCTACACATTCTACCTTCTTTTACTAAATATAATTATTTTGAGAGCTATTTATATTGTTTTATTTATTCATATTTTATGGCTTTTTAATCCTGTTTATTCCATTTTATGGTTATGTTATTATTTGTTTATCCAGGCACCCATTGGTGGATATTTGGGTTGTTTCTCAATAGTCTGGGATGATTAAAATGATGCTACTATTGACATTTACATGCAGGCCTTTGTATGGCACTGATACATAATTAGCTGTTTTTGTTTTCCCCCAAGACAAATCTAGAAGTACATGCCTAGTTCCTATGATGCCGCTGATGCTGGTTTTAGCATTTTAAGAAACAGCCAACCTGTTTTCCTAGTGCTTTCACCATTTCCTTTGCAGTACTTTAGAGTTCATTTGCTCCATGTCTTTGTCAACACTGCCAACAATGTCCAGTGCCCATGGCTGTGTGGTCCTGCCCCATTATGGTTTTGAGTTGCCTTGTTGTAAAGACTGATGACACTCAGCATATTTTCATATTCTTACCACCCATATTTCTTCTTCATTGATGTTTACTTTTTTCTCCTTTTTGCTGTTTTTAGTATGTGACTTATATATACTTTCTTCTAGCCTGTGATAACTTTTTCATTCCTTGACAGTATCTTCCAGAAGTTTCTAACTTGAAAGTACCTTTATTTTTTATATTTTTCTTTTTCTACTTAGGTATTAGAGTGGTTTATAAGAAATATTAGCCTGACATGGAAGCACAGATATTTTCTCTGTCTATCCTTCCAAAGGTATTTATTTGTTTTTTCATTCACTGAGTCAGTCATTTACTAATTTATGTTGATGTGGAATCTCACTGTGCTACACAGGCTGGTTTCAAACTCTGGGACTTTAGTGATTTTCGTGCCTCAGTTCTCACTTACATAGCTGGAATTACAGATTGTTGCATGTTTTTCATTAAAATCTGTGATAACTTTTTCCGTTGTTTCATGTGCTACGTGAAAAGAAAGTCCTTATGTGCATGGATACCCACTTGTTATTTATATTTGCTGAAAATTTCATAAGTTCTTTCTGAACCAAGCTAACCATGTATTTATCTAAATTTCTATCCGGATGCTGTACAACACCCTTTTGTTTGTTGTAGATTTAAAATGAGGCTTGAAGCCAGCAAGTATAAATCTTCCAATGCTGTTTTTATTTTCATGTGTAAAGTTGCTTTTCTGACTCTTTTACACTTCTGTATGAATTTCAGATTCCACTCTTCAATTACGAATGATTTTTTAAAGTGATTTAAAAGATAAATAAGTTAGCATGATGAAGATTCCCCATTTATTTTTCAAATCTTTACTTTCTTATGTAAAGTTTTACACTTACCACTATGTACACCCCTGTGGGCAGGCCATGTGGCCTTCCTGGGCACAAGTTCGTAAGTACTGAACAATAGTGTGTTGGATATGAGAGGATATGGGGGGTTGAATCTTATCAAAATACATTGTATGAAAGTCTCAAAGAATCAATAAAAATACTAAAAAATTATGTTCATGCTCTTAAAAAAGAATGTAAAGCTATTGTTAAACAAACTATTCCAAAATTAAACCATTTTGTTGATAATAGCCTAGGTCATTTACATACTTATTGATTTTTTTTTAATTTAAGTCTTCCCATCCTTCTTACCATGAAAGCTAGCCAGCAGGGAGGAACTGCCCTGATTTCTCCATGTCTTAAGACAAACATGTATGGTGTCTTCATCGATAAAGTCTTGCCATCACATTCTGGTGAGCAACCAAGAGAAATAACAACAGCCAGTTTTATTTGGAGGCTCTATGGTACCCCTGATGAAAGGGACGTTATTGTTCAAAAACAAAACAGAAAACAAAAACAAGCAAAAAAGCACTGGGCTTTTTGTCTGATAACTTATGCCTTCTTGATAACAAGTACTCCAATTTAAACACAAATTCTAAAGATTTAAGACTAGGATCCAGATATGATAGAGGGCCTGTGGCCTTTGTCTTAGAGGGTCTGGGTTACCTCATGCAATATAGTGTTTTTCAGTTTATCAATTTACCCACAGTTTTCATAATTTAATTTTTCTTTACAGCTGAGTAATATTCTACTGTATAAATGTAACACATTTTCATTATCCAGTCATCAACTCATATATAACCATGCTGTTTCCATTTGCTATCTATTGTGACTAGAGCAGTAATGAATATGAATGAGCTACTATCTCTGTACTAGGAAATAAACTCATCCGGGTATACAACTAGGACTGGTATAACTGGGTCATATGGTAGATCTAGTTCTAGCTTTTTTGAGGAACTTCCATACTGATTTCCATAATGCCTATGCCAATTTTCAATCCTACCAACAGTGAATAAGTGTGAACAGTGAATATTCTCACTAGCATTTGTTGTCATTTATTCTTTAAATGAGTCATTCTGAATGGGGTAAGGTGAAATCTCAACATAGTTTTAATTTGCATTTCTTTGTTGACTAAGGATGTTGAACACATTTAAAAAATATTTCTTAGTCATTTGTACTTCTTCCTTTGAGAATTCTGTTCAGGTCAATGGCCCATTTTTTTCCTTGATACTAATTGAGTTCTTTATATATATAGATACTAATCCTCTATCAGATGATTTTCTCCCATTCTATGGGCTTCCTCTTTGTCTCGTTGCCTCTTTCCTTTGCTATATAGGAGATTTTTAGTTTTATGATGCTCTGTTGTCAATTGTTGGCATTAATTTCTGATCAAATATAGTTCTACTCTATAAGTTCTTGCCTGTGCCTTTATATTGTAGCATGTAACTTATCTTTTCTTATAGCAGTTTCAGAGTTTGAAGTTTTACTATCTTAGAGGTCTTTGATCCATTTGGATTTGATTTTTTGTGCTGGGTAAGAGACAAGGGTCTAATTACATTCTTCTTCATATGGACATCCAGTTTTCCCAATACCTTTGTTGAAGGTGCTATTTTTTTCCCAGCATGCATTTTTGGCATCTTTGTTGAAAATAGGGTGCCTATAATTGCGTAGACTTAAGTCTGGGTCTTTTATATTATCTTTTGATATACATATCTTCTTGTGGTAATCACATGCTGATTTTTATTACTGTGTCACTGTAGTATAACTTGAGAGCAAGTATGGTAAGCCATCCCACATTATTCTTTTTGCTCAAAAGTTCTTTCACTATTAGGGGTTATTTCTGCTTTCATATGAGTTTTAAGATGAGTTTTTTCTATTTCTCTGAAAAAAAATGTCATGGGGATTTTTATTGAGATTGCATAGAATCTGTAAATTGTTTTTGATATGATGGTTATTTCACAATATTACTTTTACTAACCTATGAACATAGGAGGTCTTTTCATCTTCTATTATCTGCCTCAATCTCTTTCTTCAGAAATTTATGTTTTCATTATAGAGGTCTTTTACCTAAGGAGGTGAAACGTAAGGATTATTCCAAGGTAACTTTGTTTTTGTGAAGGGGATTGTTCTCCTGATTTCTTTCTTAGCTCATTTATTATTGGTATATGGCAAAGCTACTGATTTTTGAAAGTCAATTTTGTAGCCTAACCCTTGCCTAAAAGTGTGAGTCAGTTTTATGAGTTTTCTGGTAAAGCTTTTAGCATCTCTTATAGAACCATATCATCTACAAAGAAGGATGACTTTACTTTGCTTTTTCCTATTTGTCTTTTTTGGTTTTGAGCCTGAACCTTTAATGGCTGCTCCAGCTCCCATTTATTTCCTCCATTTATCTTAGGACTTTGAGCACTCTTTTGAATAGGAAGGATACAGTGAGCAGTTCTATCTTCTTGCTAACTTGAATGGGATTGCTTTGAGCTTTTCTCTGTTTATGATGATGTTGGTTATGGGACTGACATACATAGCCTTTGACATGCTGAGGTTTGTTTCCTCAGGTCCTTTTCTCACTAGGATTTTTATCATGAGAGGATGTTGGATTTTGTCATAGGATTTTTCTGCATCTATTGAAATTATGGTATTTAAAGTACATTTATAAGACATTGCATTTATTGATTTGTGTATGTTGTACCATCCCTGTATCTCTGAGATAAAATCAACTGATCATGGTGAAGCTGCTTGATGTGTGCTTGTATTTCATTTGCAAGCATTTTGTTGAGAATTTTTGCATCTGTGTTCATCAGGGATATTGGTCTGTATTTCCCTTTTGTTTTTGTCATGTCTTTACCTGGTTTTGGTGTTAGACTGCAACTGCCTTTATAGAAGGAGTGTTCCTTCTATTTCTAACTTGCTTTTAATTCATTGAAGGCCTGGTAGAAATATGATGTGAGTTTTGACTTGAACATTTTCAGTCAGGATACCTTTATTACTGTTTAATCTCCTTGCTTATTATACGTCTCTTTAAATGATTGAGCTCATCTTGGTTTAAATTTGATGGTTCAAGTGTACCTGGAAATTCATCCATTTATTCAAGCTTTCCAACTTAATGGAATGTGGGTTTTTAAGGTATGCCTTTATGATTTCCTGAATTTCATTTATATCTTTGTGGTATCTCCTTGGTAATCTCTAATTTTCTTAATTTATGTCTTCCATCTCTTTCTTTAGTTAATTTGGCAAAGGATTTATAAATTTTATTTACCTTTTATAAGAACCAATTCTTCATATTTGTTGCTGTTGCTGTTTCTGTTTCATTACTTTCTGCTCTGGTTTTTATTATTCCGTCCAGTCTATTGGTTTGGGGTTTAGTTTGTTCTTGATTTTCCAAATTCTTGAGGTGCATCATTGAGTTATGTATTTGTTCACTTTTTAATTTGTGAGCTGTGCCAACATTTCTGAATGTTGGCAGTTATTAGCTACTAATTTCTGTGCTTTAATGTATCCCACAGGAAGTATGCTGTGTTTTCATTTCACTTCCAAGAATTTTTTTTTGTTTTTCCTGATTTCTTCAATGACCCATTCATTGCTCAGTTCTTTGATGTTTAATCCCCATGAGTTTGTGTATTTTATAGTATTTTATTTGCTACTGATTTCAAGCTTGATTCTATTGTGCTCATATAGAATGTATGGCGTTTTCTCAATTTTCTTAAATTTGTTGAGCTTTTCTTTGTCCCATTATGCGGTCTACTTTAGGGAAAAATTTCATGGGCAGCTGAGAATAATGTGCATGCTCTAGTGTTTGGGTGAAATATTCTGTAGATATCTGTGAGAACCATTTGATCTGTGGTAACATTTAACTCCAATGGTTTTCTGCTTTTATTATTTATTTATTTATTTATTTATTTATTTATTTATTTATTTAGATGATTTTTGATTGGTGAAAGTGGATTGTTGAAACTATCATGTTGGAGTTAATCTGTGGTTGAATGCCTAGTGGTATTTTTTATGAAGTTGGGTGCATCTGAGTTTACTGCAAATATGATTAGGATTATAATGTCCTCCTGACTGGTCCTGCTTTGAGCAGAATAAAGAAATCTTTATCTCTTCTGACAATTTTTAAAGTTTATTTTGTCAGATATTAGAACCATGACACCTGCTTTTTTTCTGGTTCCCATTTGCTTGGAATACTTTTTCCATTCTCTCACTTTAAAATAGTAACTGTACAAGTAGTGTCTATACTTGAAAGTGAGGTGTGTTTCTTTTAGACAACAGAAAGATAGATCCTGCTTGTTTGGGGGTTTTGTTTATTTGTTTGTTTTGATCTTTTTTGAGACAGGATTTCCCTATAGCCCCAGCTGGTCTGGAACTCACTATGTAGACTAGGTTGGCCTTGATCTCACAGAGATCAACCTGCCTCTTCCTCCCCAGTGTGGGTTTTAAGGGTGTTCACCACCACCACCACCACTACCCTCCATTTGGATCCTATTTCTAAATCTTATCAGCTGTCCTTTTCATTAGGAAGTTGAGACCATTAATATTTAAAGTTATTCTTGAATGGTGTGGGTTGATTGATGTCACTGTGTTGCTTTTTGTGCTGTTAGCTTTCTTAATGCTACTTCATATACCAGTTGTCTAGCATCATTTTTTTCCTGTAGTCTCTTAGCTGTGTTTATCCCTCTCTTCAGTCTAAAGTATTGCTTGCAGTATTCTATGTAGGGTTTGTCTTGTGGACATGGATTCCTTTCATCTGTCTATATCATGGAATGTTCTTCCTCCTTCAACTCTTACAGATTTGCTGGACGTTGTAGTCTCAGTTGGCATCTGTGATCTTTTAGGACTTGAAGTATACTGCTCCAAGCTCTTCTCATTCTTCAGCTTATATTGAGAAATCAGCCGTTATTCTGAGGAGCTGGTCTCTAAATGTGACATACAACTTCTTTGCAGCTTCCAATGTCCTTTTCTCTGAATATTTAATGCTTTAACAATAATATGGTGTGGGGATTTGGAGGCCCTATTTGGTGTTTTGTGTGCCTTTCATACATGAATGGTCATCTCTTTCCTTACTTTTGGGAAAATTTCTTCTATGACTCTATTGAAGATCTGTTTTATGCCTTTGACCTGGAATTCTCCTTCTTCCATATACATAATTCATAGATTTGGTCTTTTCACTGTGTCCCAAAGTTTATGTACATTCTGTTCATAAGAGCATTTTTGAATTTATTTTTTCTGGTTGAATGAGCTTTACCTTGTCTTCAGGGTCCTGGGGTTCTGCTTCCTATGTCATACTTTCAATCGGTAGGACTTTGTAGTGAGTTTTTAAGTGAGTTATTGAATTTTGCATTTTTATCTTCATTTCAGATTTTATCTTCATTTTGGGTTTTCTTCAGTATTTTTCTTTATTTAATTCTCTTTTCATATCCTGAATTGTTTTCACTATTTCACTCCATTTGTTTTCTTTAGTTTCAATTACGAATTTATTGCTGTCCTCTTTAACTTCACTTTTTTTCTTTGAACTCTTTGAACATGATTAAAAATGCTCTTTTAAATTCTGTCTTGGGATTCATCTATGTTATTCTCAGATTGTTACTATAGGACTGATGATCTTTGGGGAGACATACTGTCTTAGTTTTTCATATTGCTTATGTTTGTGATGGGACCTGAGTATCTGGAGTTAGGTTGTTGGCTAAGCTTTTGATATGAGTTTCTAGCCCATCTATGTTGAGTGATAGTTTCTTTCTGATTTTGATGTTATCTTAACTGTGCTGGTTTGGGGTCAAGTAGGAGATGCTTGAGACTTCATCTTTCAGAAAATTGGTGCTGATTTGTGGTTGGGAGGCTGGGGTGATTTCAGTTCAGTGGTTCCCGAGCTGTTGCTGGCATTTTACTGGTTGCAGTGTGTGGCTAATTGAGCAAAGTCCAGGTTCAAACAATAGGGCAGATAGGGCAAAGGGGTCTCATCACCAGTGGCTGTTAGCAGGACTATGAGGACAGCCACTTGACAAATGTGGCATCGTTTCTGATGTATTTTTATTTGATTACTCTTCCTGTCTTGTTATACTGAACTAGATTTCCAATACAATGTTGAATAAGTACATTGAGGTTAGGCACCTTACTACATTCCTGACCTTAGTAGGAATTATTTATTTACTTACTTATTTGTTTATTTATTTAATTTACCTGTTAACTATAGATTTAAAAAATATTTTATTTATCAAGTTGAAAAAATTACCTTCCTTCTTAACTTGTTAAACAATTATAATGAATGGTTTTTTGATATGGTCAATTTCCCTTTCTATGTTAGTTGATGGAATCATAATTTTTGTTACTGGAGAAATATTATGGTACATTGAAATAACTAACATAAAAATCTTGGACCAGCCTTTCATTATTGTAATAAACCTCACTTAGTCATAGCATATAAGTCCCTTTGTTTGGTCTTTTTGAGACAGGGTTTCCCTGTAGCCCCAGCTGTCCTGGAACTCACTATGTAGACCAGGCTGGCCTTGAACTCACAGAGATCTGCCTGACTGCCTCCCGAGTGCTGGGATTAAAGGCATGTGCCACCACACATGGCTTATATTTTACATGCCGCTAAATTTTATTTGCTAAGATTTGGTCAAGGATTTTTGCAATTTTGTTCATACAGAAAATTGTCTAGTTTCTTTCTGTTCACTCTTTCTTTTATTCTCTTTCTCTTTCTCATACATACACACAAACAAACACACCACACACACACACACACACACACACACACACACACTCATTGTCCTTGTCTTTGATATCAGGTAATTCTTTTGAATATGTGAATTAGGATGTTTTTTCCCCTCTCTGGAATAGATTTTGAAGGACTGAATGACTGAATAATGGGTGTTGATAGTTTTTAAACATTTGGTGGAATGCTTTCTACTGAAATCCTCTGGGCCTGGAGATTTGGAGAGGAAAGGAAATCCAAATTCAATTTTCAAGGGAAAGACATTGTAATTCAATTCTGTTAATGTTACAGGGCCTTTCATATTATTAATTTTAAATTGGGTAAGGTCTGGTGATTTATACTTCTGGAAGAGTGGATTCCTTCTAAAGAGTCAAAGTTGCATGTGCAATATTGTTTCCATCATTGTTTTTGTTCCTCTGATGTCTGATGCCTTCCAGGTCAACTGGAGAGAGCCTTGTCTTACCTCTTTGATACTTCATCAGTCTTCTTAGAAACTTGCCCATTTGACTCTAACCACCTTCTTATCCGGTTTCCCTGGTTTTCTCTTTTGTTTTCCTATTCCCAATGCCCTTGATGCATGTCATTTAATTATTCCTACCTGTAACTTGCTTTGGATTTACACTGAACTTTTGAAGTTTGTTGATATAAAAGGTTTTGTAACTGATTTGAGAGTTTTACTCCTTTCTAAAGTATTCACTTAGTGACAAATCTTGCCTATCAGCACAGCTTTGGCAGTATCCTTAATTTTCTAAGCATCGTGCTTTCATTTTAACTCAGCCTACTTCCTTTGGGATTTCCTTCTTAAACCAACCGTGAGTTGCTTAGCAATTAGTTTCTGTGTAGAGACCTATTTTCACTTCCTTATGGTTGGACAATAGATTCTGTTATTTCAATTTTTAACATTGTTGAATTTTGTTTTGCAGTCCAAGATATTATCTATTGATATTCGTATGTTTTCCATGGGAAATAGAAAAAGATATGTGTTCCATTCCTTTGGGGTAGAGTATATTGCAATGTCAATTGGACCCTTTTGTTTAGGAGGGTAAGAAGTTCTATAACATTGATGATTTTCTGTATTTCTTCTATCAGTTACAAAGAGGTCAGTTATAGTTGTGGATATGCATCTGCTTTTCTTTCAGTTTTTCCTTTGTGGAATTTGTAGCTGGGTTTTTTTTTCTAGTGATTATGTTAAGACTTCTAAGGTGTACTGGCAACTTTGTCCTTGCAAAATGCTCTCTTTCTCTTTTGGAATTTTCTTCACTGAAATGTTTATTTTATATCATATGGTCATTCCTTTCATTTGATTGATGCTTATATGTGATACATTTCAGCATGCTTTATTCTCTAACTACTTATGTAGTTATACATTTGGTTCATGTTTTAAATTCTGGTCCAAAGGCTGGGCTTGGTGGCACATTCCTTTATTCCTAGCACTCAAGGCCAGCCTGGCTATATAGCAAGGTCCAGGCCACCTAGGACTATAGGGAAACCCTGTCTCAAAAAAGTTGTAAAAAATTCTAGTCTGAGAGATTTGTCTCTTCATTGTTGTATTGAAGCCATTTATACATGATACAATGGTTGAGAAGTTAAGACTTAAATGTAGAATTTTACCTTTTGCTGTCTATTTTCTCTGTTCATTTCTCAGCTTTTTTCCTCTTGTGTTTGTATGTGAAGGCTTTTAAGACTTCCAGTTCTAGCTATCTATGTATTTGGCATAGACTTTTAGCAGAAAAGAACAGGAAGCATAGAGAGCTTATCAAAGTTGGGAGCCATGTTGAAGGCAACACGAGGAGGTTGGTTTACTTACCTCTGAATTATTTTCTGAAGAGCAATCATAGCCCCTCGATGGGCTTCAAAAATTATTCCATTGTTTCTGTTGCTTCTGGAGTTGGTGGGACAGGCTTTACCCTGGAAAAATAAATCCAGCTCTCCACTCCAGGACTTTTACTGCCATCAGAGTGATCAGGATGACAGTGTAAGATCCCTTGCATTTTGGAGTAAGTTTGTATGAAAGAGAGACTTCCTCCAAGTTTTTACTAGTACCTATTTCTACAGTCGATCTTGAGATCAACAAGAGCATGATCTGGGGTAGGAAATGCTGAATATCAAATTGTCTAGTAAATCTCTTACTAATTCCTGAATTAGTAACATACCTTAGCATCTGTCCTATCTCAAGGTCTACTATTAGGTCTTTTTATAAGAATGGTCTCCCATCTCAGGAGTTGAGTTATTCTTAACCGAGGCACTATTGGCAGATGATGACACTTGGAGAAAGAAGAGTCAGTTTTCTTAAGGGTGTGGCTCCTGGTAAGTCAACTAAATCCCAGTGGATGGCCTCACACCTATGAGTATATGAACAGCACAAATTTGACTCAGTAGGTAATTAAAAATAAACACATGTTTTAAAGAGGACAAGAAGCTGGGATTGGGTAGGAAGGGGAGGTGTGGATCTGGGAGGAATTGGGGGAGAAACGAATAGTATAGATGATCAAAATACATTGTATGAGATTCTCAAAGAATCAATAAAATTGTGTGTGTGCGTGTGTATATAGATGATAGATAGATAGATAGATAGATAGATAGATAGATAGATAGATAGACAGATAGATAGATTTAGATACAGATAGGTAAGGTGTT
>NW_008345972.1:1755119-1807916 GCF_000622305.1 Nannospalax galili
ATATAGATATAGATATAGATATAGATATAGATATAGATATAGATATAGATAGAGAGAGAAGAATGGTTCCCCATAAAAAATAACCAAATGGGTTATTTTTATTTTGTTCTTGGGCTATTCTATATCCTCATCAAGGCAATGGAGAGTATAGGTAGCCATCTTTCTGAATTTTCTTGGTAAAGCTTGCCTATGACATGTTTTAAGGTTTGATTGGCTCTTTCTACTTTTCCAGAGGACTGAGGCCTTTGGAAAGAATGTAAATAATATTTAATATTTAATGCCTTTGCAACTCCTTGGATTATTTACAAAGTAAAGGAGGGTCTATCGTCATTTTGTAGTGCTCGAGGAAACACAAAGTGGGGGATAATTTCTTCTTATAACATTTTTGTTATTTCTGTAGCTCTCTGTTCTGGTGGGAAAGCCTCCACTTACCCTTGAATGGTGTCTCTTAATACCAATAGGAGCCTATATCCTATGCAAAGTGAAGCAAGTGAAATCTTCTCCAAGATAAGTGTCTTACCTTTAAACAGGGCTTAACAGTGGAGGAAGTTTAGGTCCTGGGTTGTTAGCCTGCCTATGGGACAAGCCTGACACCTGACGTATTCATTTTACAGTAACTTCTATTCCTGATCCCTTTAAAAAGCCTTGAAACTATTGCCATGGTGGCATCCTATCCTGCATGAAAAGCCTTTTTAGCATTCCAGTGCCTTGTCTTAGGCAACATCAACTTGTCCTCATGCACCCACCAATCATCTTTTTCTCATCTTCTTTTCTACAATGAATTTCTGCACTAGTATATCTTGGTTCTAACTTCTGGCTGAGAGGAAGCAGAGGTAAGATAGTGGGTGTCCCTGGCTTCCAGGTCAACCCTTCTATACTTCAGAAGCCTCATATCATCTCATTGATGGCTCTTTTAGTGAGTCAGGGAGGCTGAGGTTGGTTTCCTTGGGACTCAGGAGGGGCACTAAAAGGTCCTACATAGTGAGGTGGTTGTTGATTCCCCTGAGAAACAAGAGGACCTTGAAGTAGGGAGTTCTCCAGGAAATCTGGATTTTCTGATTTCCCTTTTAAAGAGAACTTTTGGTATAGGGCCATAAAACCTGTCTTGATGAGTTATCTCAGGGCATTTTTGTTGTCTTCAATAGTAAAGATCTAATCAAAGAAAAGTATTATGGTTAAGGCTGACATGGGGGACATCTTCCTCTATCCTCCTTCTGGTACTGGGACTACACAGTATTGCAGTAGATGATATCATACGTCTTTTCCTGAGGTTATCTGGGTCATATATCTGCCAATGATTAAGGATACACCCAATGGGAGAATCAGGTAGAATAGAAGAGGAGTTTCCCTTGATGACTTGTAATAGAGGAAAAAGGAGAAAAAAACTGAGGAGCTCTAGCTTTGATTCCTTCAGAGGGGCATTTGCTGGATGTGGTGAGCAGGGTGAGTATGGGTTCCTGGAGAGTCCCTCACTGGAATTTCTTCATAGGATACTGAACAACTTCATTGTCTTAACTTATATGGACACCAAGATCCGATGTTAGCATCCTTAGCCTTGGAGTTGAATGACTCCATAGTCTGTGTTCTTTTAGCTGTGATACCCCAGGTGGAAGTACTGGCTTTTAGCTATTCTCCAGCTGGAGACTTTGGTCTCCTGACAATCAGCCACCTATGAAATGTGCTTACTCATATGTTGAGTTATTGCCTGAATGAGGGTTGGGGGAAAAGTTGCATTTACAGTTAGGAGTGATGGCTTATTGCATTATGATCCTTATCATAAAAGAGTCCTGGTAGGTCATATGTTCAATCAAGTAAGTCAAGAAAGTGTCATGATCTAAAAGTGTTTTTTCCTCCTCAGAATCAGGGAAAGTGATGGAGTAGGGATACCCCATAAAAATGTTTCACAAGTTTGATCCAATTAAGGGGTGATTTTTCCCTGGGTAGAGGGTGAGGATTAATTCAGTTTATACTACAAAAAGAACAGGTGCATTGAACCATTGAGTCTAGAGACTATATTAGTTGGAGAAGGTGAGGCTCCCAGAGTTTAGTAATGAGATGTTTAAAGAAGTCACGAGAAATTAAGTCAAAGAGAAGGCAAAAATCACTGACACTGGCAAGAGCAGACATCAGAAGCCTCAAAGACAGGGGAAGTAGCCAAACAAGTATAGTGGAGAGTCTCTTTTCCTGGAGAGGGCTCATTTTCACGTTGGATAAGAGTCTGCTATTCCTATCTTTATTTTGCAGTTTCATTTTCTTTGAAACACATATTTGTCTCTATAAGCAAGTTTATAGATTACTCAAGCAAAACCATAGTACAAGAAATAAATCACATTTTTAATACTTCAAGCTTAGGAATAGTAAAATTTAGTATAATTACTTCAGATTTATATAAGACCAATAGGAAGGAAAAACGCTTTAAAATCTCAAATAGCCACAGGAGTTAGGTTTCAGTCCAGAGAGCAGAAACAGTACTAAAAGAAGTTGTTGGTTGGATTTGCTCCCTCTCAAAGCCATTTCTGTCTCGGGCAAAGGAACTGGTGGAGACTGTTCAGCTGCAGCTACCTACTTAATAGAGGCAGGAGACTGCAGCCTGCTGGCTCTTTTTGACAGAACTAAATATTTGAGTTGGCAATTCCATCCGTACACTTCAGAATGAAAAGAGGATCAGATCAGATCAGATCCTAAGGAAGGAAATTTTAACAGTGAGACAAGAATGAAATTATTTTCTTACCTCTTGAACTCCTAACTGGACTTTCCAAATACATTACCAATGGTTGGGGTCTGGGTTCAGCGTTTCAACTTCTTAGACTCTTAACCAAAGTATTAAAAATAAAGGCTCACACAGATTTCCGAAAGAAGTAAGATGATTTTATTTGGAGCAAAGCAATAGTTCAGATTAAAGAGGGATACACTGTTCAAATTGACAGCAGGTCACATGAGTGAGAATACTCAAGGGTCCCAATTATTGCTCAGGCTTCCTTTTAAGAGGCTTCAAAGAAAGAAGGTGTAAAAGAGATATGATTTGTGTTGTTCTCTGTTTTGATTGATAGATTAGATTATATAATCATTTGTATACATGTTCCTTCCTCTAATGTATCTTATTTTAATCACAGGCATGCCCAATTACACATAGCATGATCAGGATCAGATTATGATGATGCTGTTTGCCCTCTGTTTACCTTATCTGTTCAGTTTTCCTATTTTTTTGTTCTTTTTGCCTTCTGTTAGACTAAATGAACATTTGTAGTGACTCTACTTTTTAGAATAGATTTCATTTGCATATATATTGAGAATACAACATAGAGGATTCCTATATATTCTGCACCCACTTTCCCCATTATTAACATCTTACATTAGCATGATGCATTTATTATAATTAATGATGCATATCAAATATTGATGCATATCGTTAATTAAGTTCATAGTTATTTTGGTGATTTTTAGTTTTCATCATTAAATGTCTCTTTTCTTTCTTTCTTAGATCCTACCCACAGAATCACATTGCGTTTTATTAATGTAACTCTTTACATTTGACTCTGATGGTTTCTCATAATTTCCATATTTAATAACCTTGATACTTTTGAAGAACAGTTTTAAATATTTAAGGAACGCTTGCTTATTAGAATTCATGTGATGCTTTTCTCATGATTAGACTGGACATTTATCATCATATCATACCACATTGCATATTGCTTTCATGATACTTTACTACTGATGCTGACCTTGGTCTTCTTGTCAAGGTTATGTTTAATCAGGTTTCTATACATAAAATGTTTTCCCATTCTCTCTTCGCTACTATATGAAATAGAGTCATTTTACAAAGAACACATGAAATAATGCAGATTTATCTCTTCCCATAAGGACAAAGTTTCTATGCAGATTATTTGGAATTATTCTGCATATTTGTATGGCACTGTCTTAATTGTTCCCATTGATGTGATAAAACATTCTCACAAAAACAAGTTAATGGAAAATGAGTTTGTTCTGGCTCATAGTGCAGTCCATTGTGGTAGGAATGTCAAGCAGGAGCCTCAACATATCCCTGAAACCTCTGCCTTACACATATGTTTTTAATCCCTAGGAGGGACAATTATGAATTTTCCTTTTAGAGTATTACCAGGGAACCAGGAGGTGAGGTTCAAAGTGCACTGTAAAGGAATCCATCCTCAATGGCCCACAAACGCTCTAGTCCCTGCCTAGCTACCTAATGAAAGAAAATGAGTATTGAAAACAGATTGAAACACTAAGAAAGGATGCAAAGACGATTCTTGTAATGAAGAACACTAAAGCTAATGATCGGCTTTTCAGTAGTTTGCACATGACAAGGAAAGATTCAATGACTTCGGAGATGTCACCATTTGAGGCCATAAGACTATCAGCATTCTCTTCTTTCCTTAAGTTGACCAATCCAAAATTAGGAGAGGTTTTAAAACCCTTAAAATCCGGGTTTCCCCCAGGAGATGTTGGATTCTTGGTTTCTGGGTTCCCTCTCCACTTGTGGACAGCGTAGTCTTTCTGTATGAGTATGTGTATGTATGTGTGATTCTTTATGTGTATCAATGTGATTCTTTGTCTTTCAAAAAAGTTGGTCTGTTTCTTCCTGATTCTTTGCCTTTCAAAAAAGTTGGCCTGATATTTTTATTGCCTATTAATTCTCTAATTGGCTGAGAAAATGATCCCAGCCTTACCTCTAGATTGATAATGTGTCAACTGCAACAATACAACTGGTCTAAAGTTACCGACAGATGTCAAAGCTTGCATCCAGGAAGTTAAGATAATACAAAATATGACACATAGCAAAATAAATATATAGGGAAGAAGAAGGATGGATAGCAGTATGATACTTAAGGATATGAAACCAAACCCAACAAAACCAAACTAGCAACCTAGAATTTCATCTTCTCTAAAATGATTCTTCAAAACTTAAGGATAAATACATTCTCAGACAAACAAAACCTAAGGGAATTCATTGCTAGTAGATGACCTGCAAGTCACCTGAAAATAGATTAGAGAAAAAAAATATGATATTGCATAAAGTTAATGTTCTAAATTTTATATACTTAGAGAAGAAATAAAATTCAATTATATGAATATGCGAGACAAATAGGGCATAAAATAGAAACAAATAATGAAAAGAACAATAATCAAGAATAGCAGATGGCACAAAAAGTAGAAATTAAACCAACTATTAGAATAATCAGTTATTGATCTAAATTTATCAATTAGAAGCAGGTGCTATAATGGATAAAACAAGAACCAACTATATCTCACCTAAACTAAATCCACTTGATATGTATAGACACTGCTATATTAAAAATAAATGAATGGCAAGAGCTTTGCAATCCTCCTACTCATCAGAATAAAACTAGCTAGCTAATCGCTCTCAAGAAAGCAAATTACAGGCAAAACTAATGTTGGCATGATTATGTAAGGACATTGAATAATGACAAAAAAATCTTACACAAGAAGGTACAATGATCCTTAACATTGCAGGCAATGTCCACTAACAAAAAACATGTAAGGTGGGAAATGGTAGTACTTCAAGGAAAAATTAACAAATATAGCCTTAGAGTTGGTGATTTTCTCCTGCTCTTCCTATCATTCACATATCAAATCAGCAGAAACTAGAGGTAGCTGATGAGAATTTCATTGGTATCTACAGAACAGTCTTCCAACAATAGTAGAATAGGCATTCCTCTCACATGAAAGATTCACAGCGATAAACCACATTCTGAGCTAAAACACTCTAGCACGTTTAAATAATAGAAAACATTATTTTTTCAGACTACAAAAGAATAATCAGTCAGAGCCACTGAGCACTAAGCAAAGAAGTAGTATTGTATTATAACTAACATGTAACCATAGAGCTCTCTCCATTGATTAAATAAGTAAATAAAAATAAGTCTGTGATGGTTAGTGTTGTCAACTTGACAGAACTAGATTCACCTGAGAGAGGAGGCTCTGAGCATGTTTACACACTAGGAGGATCATCTTGTTTTGATTAATTGCCGTAGGAAGACATACCCACTGTGGGTAGCACAGTTCCCTGGATGGGATCCTGGACTGTATAAGTGGAGAAAAGGAGTTGCACAGGAGCATGCACTCATTCTCCCCTGCTTCTTGATCCTGGATATGATGTAACCAGCTATTTCAAGGTCCTTGGAGAAAGCTAAGGATATGCTAAGGAAATGAGAAGAATAATTATAGCTTTAATGAGATAATGTACTTATATCTCCCAGAAGCCTCTTTCCTTGTGCAGTTGCTTATAGATATCCAATGCTAGGTCTGCCTGATTTTCTGAGTTCCAACTCAAAGCACATAACTTTTTCCTTTTCCTTCGTTCTAACTCTTTTGCAAATCTGACCTTCATGTCTAAGTTAAATGTCCTAATTTTCTCTACTCTTCTCGATCTCCTTCCTGAGAGCTGTCAAGATTTACAGCTTGTCTGCCATGTTGTTTTTCTCAAAAACTCTAATAAAGTAGCCTAATAAAGTGGTTCTGAGTCTCCTAAATTATTTTATTAAGACCAGAACCCATGAAAGGAACCCAGTAACTTCTCCGTGTTGCCAATTTTTTCCGTTATAACACTCAACACAGTCATAAATGTAAGTTACTTGTCTGAGATCCCAAAATCTCCATGTGAGTTTGAGTCTGATGCTTGTTTGTCCTTTTAAATGGTCTTTTCTCTGCCTTTTAGTCTATCTTGTTATCTCCTTGTTGGTGAAAGCCAAATAGCATCTGCTAAGAAACAGGGAATGCAGTCAACAGTATCATAAGGTTTAAGTTGGCCTTGTTGAAAGGTGAGCTTAGTATTCACCATCACTCTGGGGGACAAGAGGAAGAAGCTTCCATTTCTCTAGTTTCGTTGTCTGTGTCCCCTGTTGCTCTGAGATTCCTCTTAAAACTTATTCATAAAACAGAGTCTGAGATGCAGAACTCTCTTCCATATATAGGACAGTCCATTGTTGGTACGTTTGAATCCTATTGATATGACAATAATGAGTGAAGGGATGAGGAAAAGCATTCAATAATCCTGTGGTTATGAATATAACTTAATGTTTTGGTGTTCTTCAGTGAAACAGTGAACGCCTATCATAGTGAAAAGAAAAGAAATATTCCACATTGAATCATTATTAAGTCATGTCTGAGAGTATCATCTGTGCCTACAGATGAATCAAATCAGAATGAGAAAAGTGGCTGTTACTCATATTGCTATAGACAAAAACGTTATGAGAATGTTTTTCTATTTACAAAGCATAGGTGAAAATATAAGAAAATAGGCAAGAAGTTGTCCTGAAAGGATCACGTTCCAGCCATCATTCTGTGAGTCTAGTCAAAGAATGCAATCATCGCAGAAATTATATTGGGTAATTATTATTGGGACTGCCTAGATATACACAGATGAAGTTCTCACTCTTAGAGTAGAATGGAACCCATGCATCTCCTACTGCACATACTTCCTCTTCATCATCCAACTGCACAAACTGTCCACTCCCTGAGAGAGACAATTGCACTCACATAAAAAAGCAAACAAGAGAGAAGCTGGAATTCTCCCTTTGGGCAGACAGTAGTGTAGTTTAGTTGGAGTGATGGGCTCTTCCTGGCAGGCAGGTGCCTTCAAAAATCCCTGCTATCACTGATGATTGTGTTGTCACCGATGACTGTTATAAACCAGACAGACACAGTGCTTCCTTGTCTATTATATTTCTTGTTGCCAGGTTCAAAACCAAAAGAATTATAATAAAACATCAGCATGTGTAGTTCTAGTTCCACATAAAGGAAAAGTAGGGTTAAGTTGGTCAAATAGGTGTTTTCCTGGAGCAGCTGTTTGGCAGCACTTTGGAGAAGATCTTTCATAATGGTTTGCATAATTGAGTACACCCTCTATGATACAAGATCTGCAGGCTGATAAACAGAGATTGTGTAACACTAATTTGCTCAGTCCTGAGTAATGGATCGTACTTTCTCCACCCTTCTTTAAAAAGAAGAAAACGAGAACCAAAATAGGAGATTTGCAACATGGTGATTGACCTAGGATTTCTACCTTAAATTGATGGAAAGAACTTTAGTCCTAAACTGCAAAGCTGTTCTATTTTGTGCAAGTACCTGTCATGATCAGTTGTTGGTTTTAAAATTCATCCAATAGCACATTCATCACAGCTCAAGGGATCTGTAATGACTGGCTTTCACTTTGGTCTCCCATAAAATTCTAAGGTAGAGATGAAAGTTTGGTCCATGAAGATCATCTCATTAAATACTTCTGTCTGAAGCAGAGTTGAGCTTAGTTATTAGAACAACACTCTATTCTTGAACCACCTAAGTTGTAATATAATCTATTTTTGAGGACTGTGTTAATAAGCAAATTTCATGACAAGAATAAGATAAGATATTGCAAAAACCAAGAGTATAATTTACACTTAGTAGATGAATCAATACAACTGGTGATTTAAGTAGATGTTTTTTGTCACTACAGCAGGATTTCAAATGTAAAGTCCTATTCATGCAGAACCTTTCAAAAAAATCTAAAATTCTTTGACTTTGATATATGCAAATAGTAGTTTTTATCTTTGTGTGTGTGTGTGTGTGTGTGTATGTGCACACGCACGCTCACACACACGCACTTGCATTTATTTGTGTGAGTGCAGGCATAGGAGTGCCCCTGAATGTACATGGAAGTCAGGGGACAAACTTGGATGTCAGCCCTTGCCTTTTGTGTCACCTCTCACCTCCCACATTTTTCGAGAGAGGAACTCTTTGTGATTATCCACTGTGTACACCAAGCTAGCTGACCCTAGAGTGTCTGGGTACTCTCCCGTCTTCTCCTCCATAGGAGCACTGGAATCACAGAAATATGTTGCTGTTCTGGGCTTTTCTGAAGATTCAAACTCAGGTCTCTGGCTTATGTGACAAGTGCTTACCCACTGAGTCATCTCTCCAACTCTCACACTGTTTTCCATAATGGCTATACTAATTTATATTGTCACCAAGTGTGTGTATGTGCACACGCACGCTCACACACACGCACTTGCATTTATTTGTGTGAGTGCAGGCATAGGAGTGCCCCTGAATGTACATGGAAGTCAGGGGACAAACTTGGATGTCAGCCCTTGCCTTTTGTGTCACCTCTCACCTCCCACATTTTTCGAGAGAGGAACTCTTTGTGATTATCCACTGTGTACACCAAGCTAGCTGACCCTAGAGTGTCTGGGTACTCTCCCGTCTTCTCCTCCATAGGAGCACTGGAATCACAGAAATATGTTGCTGTTCTGGGCTTTTCTGAAGATTCAAACTCAGGTCTCTGGCTTATGTGACAAGTGCTTACCCACTGAGTCATCTCTCCAACTCTCACACTGTTTTCCATAATGGCTATACTAATTTATATTGTCACCAATCAAAATATGAAAGTCTCCCTTTTTCCACATCCACAGCAGCATTTATTATATTTATATTTTGATAACAGCCATGCCTGAGTAAAGTGATAGCTTTTGTTTTTTGGTTTGAGTTTCCTTGACGATTTGTAATATGGAAACACAAGCTCCCATGTTCATTACAGCACCACTCACAATAGCCAGGATATAAAATCAACCGAAGTATTCGTCAGGCGATGAATGAACAAGGGAAAGAGGTTACATACACTTGACAGAATGCACTTCAGCCATAAAAAATGAAGTCTTCTCATTTGTGATAAATGGATAAACCCAGAGGATATTATGTAAAGTGAAATAATCCAAGCACAGAAAAGTAGATGATCTCATTGTCATGACTAAGTCACATGGTCTCACTCATGTACTGAATCTCGAAAAGTTAAATTCTTCAATGAAGGGTATAGAAAGAAGGTGGCTGAAAAGGCTGGGGGTGCTGGTGGAAGTTGGTCAAAGTTGTGTTTAGATGGTGGAATACCTCACTGTTTTCTATTTATGGTAAGATGGTTGTGGCGAACAATATTATACTGAATATTTCAAAATAGCTAGAAAGGAGAATTTTGACTATTCTCAATATGAAAAAATGACAAATGTATGATGTGATGGGTATGCTGAGAATCTGATAATTGAAAGTGTCTGCATGTATTAAACCATCACACAGTGTCCATATATGTGCAATTATGTGCTGATTTAAAAAAACATGTAACTACTAAAGAGAATTTTAAAATAGGTTACAAGTATTTTTAAAATAATGTACTTTCTATAAATTATTAAAGTTATAATTTTTAAAATATATTATTTTGCAAGGACCAGTTCCTGAACTCTGAAATTTCTCCTCAGCATATAAACTTTGGATATAAACTTTGGAGAAAAAGCGGCTGAGAGCCTCCTTCTTCCTCCCAGGCATAAGTGGGGTATCAGTTCCTGCCAAATTTCAAGAAAAATCTCAGGGATAATGAGAAGAAGAGCTCTGAAGTGGGGATCAGTCACTACTTCCCCAGGACTGAAGGGCTTCCAAAACACAGGACTCAGTTTCAAAACCAAGAAAGTACCAAAAGTAGAGGAGGATTTGGTTTCCTTCAAATCTGACCCTGGACTTGAGGAGGGCCTCATCAAGCCAGTGTCAGAGCTGTGATGGTGTTAGCCAGTCATCCCCAGCTTTATTCATTCAACTCCCCGGGCCATAAGCTGAGCATGTCTCCTCTCTTCCAACTTGCCCTCAGCCCTTGCCCTGCCCTCAGCTGATGTTCAACTTCCCATTTCACTGAGAGTGCTAGTCAGTGAGATGGGCACATCTAAAGAATCTTTGCAGTCTCCTGCAGCTGTCCAGCAGCACAATCTTCCCACCTTCCTGTGACTAAGTGCTCCCTCCACCTGGGCACAGTACCCCATCTCTAGTCCCTCCCTAATGACACGTGCCTGCAAGTCTCTCTTCTCTTCCACAGCAGTTTTCTTTTCTTTTAACATTCATCTTTAGCAGGTTCTAATCAGCATAAAAACATGTTATCTTGCCCATCTTAAAACATACACATGCACACACGCAATTGCATTTTCTACACCAGGCATCTCCCCAGGTCTTTCTGTTCCCACTAAGAAACTTTCCGAACTTTTCTATTCTCACCATAAGAAAAATATTTCTCTTTTGTTATTTATTAACATGAAAGTCAAGCCATTAACAATGTTTTTTCATGAAATACAATGATCAAATATCACTCTTCACCCCCTATGCCACATTTAATCATTCTTTCTTAAAAATATCTAAATTGACTTCTAGGTAGGTGTAATAGTTTCACTAAGCAATCCCCAGTTAATAAGCATCAACCTTCTATGCAGACCCACATTAATTATCTTGAACAGTTTTAGAGCTATTAGCCTGCAGGCAGCTCCCTGGGGAGACCTTATTACATGGCTCTTCTGCTTTGCTGCACTTTGACTGAAGATCAAATACCAATTAACTAATTTTCTAGACAGGGCACATTACCTTCTGAATCCATAATCTCTTTTGCAAGCTGAAATTACTGTAAAAATTCCTATTGATTTTAAGGAACCAGAAAATCCTAGAGCTTGCTGGAGTTCTTATCTAACAACTTGGGAAACCTTGTCATATTAAGAGAAATGTTAAAAGGACAGTGATGCCGGGCATGGTGGCTGTGTCTTTAATCCCAGCCCTTGAGAGGCAGAGGCAGGTGGATCTCTGTGGTTTACATTGTGACCTCCAGGTGGGCTGTGACTAGAGAGACCCTGTCAAATAAACAACCAAAAAAAGGACAGTGACAGATAACAATACTGCATTTGACAGCAGTCCATAACCGATGCATTCAACTTACTGTTCACAGCCTCATTTATATCCTGCTAGTAAGTGATAATCTAGAAAACCACATCTTTAATACATTCCAGTGATGTCAAATAAAGGTATGCTGTCTTCCTTCATTCACATCCTGCAATGTGATTCAGAACTGTCTTCAAAAACATTATTCAGCTGCACACAAATAGACCAGATTCCTCCAGCAGGCATGCTCCACCTTCCCTAGAGAGACCCTGTCAAATAAACAACCAAAAAAAAGGACAGTGACAGATAACAATACTGCATTTGACAGCAGTCCATAACCGATGCATTCAACTTACTGTTCACAGCCTCATTTATATCCTGCTAGTAAGTGATAATCTAGAAAACCACATCTTTAATACATTCCAGTGATGTCAAATAAAGGTATGCTGTCTTCCTTCATTCACATCCTGCAATGTGATTCAGAACTGTCTTCAAAAACATTATTCAGCTGCACACAAATAGACCAGATTCCTCCAGCAGGCATGCTCCACCTTCCATGACCTATACTAAGGAATGTTCACCACAATCACTTTTACAACGTGCAACAGACTATGTGTCAGCTTGACTGAACTGTGATGACCAGCTAAGTTTAAGTTTTTTAACATTTTATTTATTAACTTTAATTTTAATTGTATGAGTGTATTGTCTACATGTATATAAGTGCCCATGCCATCCACATAGGTCATAAGAGGGCATCAAATTCCTCTGGAACTGGAGTTACAGATGATTATCAGCTGCCATGTAGGTGCTGAGACTGAACCTGGTTCCTTTGCAAGAACAACCAGTGCTCTTAATTGCTGAGCCATCTCTCCAGCCCAAGTTCAAGTCTTGATGTTGGCACACACACACACACACACACACACACACACACACACACACACTCCAGGTACACACCACCACCTCTGTTTTTTACATGGGCACTGGGGACCCAAACTCAGATCCTCACACTTGCACAATGGTCACTTTAGCAACTGAGTCATCTCCCCAACCCTAA
This sequence comes from Nannospalax galili, assembly GCF_000622305.1. NCBI lineage: Eukaryota > Metazoa > Chordata > Mammalia > Rodentia > Spalacidae > Nannospalax > Nannospalax galili. The sequence goes on from NW_008345972.1 coordinate 1,767,865, forward strand.
ACCGGTGATTTCTTGCGGTCAGTTTAGGCTAGTGTCTCTTCCACAAATAATACTTCACATTTCAAAGTGGACTCTCTCAACAGTGTGAGTCGGTCTTCTCCAATAACTGAATCAGAAGAAGGCCTTCAGAGTAAGGACACAGGTTTCTCAAAGGAAAAGGAGTTCTACCTCTGGCCTGTGACATGGATGCCATCCCTGGGTCTCTAGTCTTTTCTTCATGGTAAATGTCGCACTCTCCAGCCCAATAATCACATAAATCAATTCCTCAAAATAAACTCTGACCTTTGCCCATTGGTTTTATTTAACAGGAAAACTCCAACCCATACAGAAGGTGGTAGCAGTGGTGTGAATGGGGTCTGAGTCAAGGCCAAGTTCTCTGACATAATCTCTCAGCTTAAGATGTATGAGAGGAAGTGTACTGAAGAATGCTCTTGGAATTAATAACCCAGGTTTCTTGAAGGCAACAGGATTGGGGAACTGGAAGGTTGGGTGCAATTGGTGGTGATACAGAAGCAGGACAGGTATAGTCTTTAGGAATAGGACCAGGTAAGACTCAGCTACAACTTAAGAAGAAAGGCTCTATTTTTATTTATGGTTCCAGAAAGACAGAGTCTATAATGGTGGGAAAGGCATGCCAGCAGGAGCAGGAAGTAAAGAGACCACATTTCCTCCACACACAGGAAACAGAGCAAACAAGAAGTAACCCTCAAAACCCTCAAACCCTCAAAGCCCACCCCTTGTGATATATGTCCTCCAGCAAGGCTCCTTTTCATAACAGTGCCACCAGCTGGGATCCATGTGTTCAAACACATGAGCCTATGGGGACATTTCTCATTCAAACCACCACAGAAAGGTTGATCACAGAGAAGACCTGCCCTTCTGATCCTGTCACAGAGGCATATGGCATCAACACCCTATGTAGCACTGTTTGTGAAGACCATAGTCACCTGGTTAAGGTGGTGGCTGCCAATTTCCCCATTGTGACATTAATATGGGTCCCTTCTGTTCATACTTGTTTTCTGAGTGTCTGTTACACTTTGTGTACTGCATAGGCTCTGAAGTTTGGGATTAGAATGAAACCTGCTCTGGGCACATATATAGACCTACAGGGAGGCAGACTAGTGTGCACTTGGGAGAACTTCAATGTTCAGACCAGGGATGGGATTCTCCCAGCCTGAGATTCACAAAAGAATCCCAGATATATAGGGAGGGCCTGTCCATAGTATTTTTCCTGGCGTGGGAATTGTGTCAGATAAGCAAGAGTCCTGTCTGCCTTTTTAGTTGGCACCAGTCAAGATTAACCCTATACCCCGTGCCTATGCAGCTGGAAAATTGTCAAGACATTTTAAGAGGGGAAAAACACATTAAAAATAATCAACATAAAACATAAAAGCTAGAGGATATGAGGTCAAATTAGAACTTAGACTAAAGGAAGGGAGAGATTTCATCACACAGGGAAAATGAAATAATAAAGGGAGAAAGACTTCCTGCAAACAGGTAGAGGACCAGAAGCAGTGTTTTCAAAAGCAGAAGTAAATTTATATCCAAGAGAAAGAGATTTCTATACTAAAGAGAAGAGCAAAGGCCACAAAAGCTGTGTGGCTGTGGCACCCTCCACCTCACACGCCCTGCAAGTGCTCAGGGTGTCACAGTTCATGTCCTCAGATAATCCACTGCTTTCTCCCAATCTGTCCACCTGTCTTCCAGCCCAGTTGTCTCTCCAAGTGACCACTGTACCATACTGCCTTCCTTTCCTGAGCCTCATCCTCACCACTCCTTCACTGTGGAGTATCTAGAACGTTCTTTGAAATCAGATTTCTGACTATGCCCTCTCCTAGTCATATGGTGTCCTCATCTTCATAACAAAAACACCTGTCCCCTGGCTCCAGCCTCCCCACCCCTCTGGTCTGTGTCCCTGCACTAGCCTACACATTAACTAGGGTTTCCTCTCATTTCCATGCCTGTCCATGCTTCATCCCTGCCCCTGGGATGCCTCTGCCACTGCTTCCTCTGGACTCATTCCAACCGACCTTCTAAAAGCTTCCTCAAAGCCTGAGCCATTCTCTCACTCTCTGCAATCCTAGCCTGAATCCTAGCCCGGGGTTTCCTCAGGTCTGTTCTCTGGTACAGCAAGTTTCTATTCCATGTGGCATCTGGTAACTTCCTTCTCTGTCACTCATCAAATATGGAATGGAATGGACAAGTCATTCCTTATCTCTGAGTCTCAGTTTCCTCATCAAAAACTACAGTCCACAGATTAAAACAGGTGCAGATTAGAAACATGTGAATAGAAAATAAAACCAGGAGTCTGCACTGCTCATCCTCAGGCTGTTATTGCTGTCATCATTCCATAAACAACACAGCATAACTATTTACATAGTAACTACCTTGTAGGTGACAGTAGTCTAAAGATGACTTAAAGTAAATGGGAGGATGTGTGTGGGTTTATGCAAATTCTAATTATTTTCTCTAAGAGATTTGGACACTCTTGGATTTGAGTATCTGTTGCTAGGACCTGGGCCCAAACCCCATGGATACAGAAGAAAGATCATATAAAGAAAACAACAGGCTATCCTGTTGTGGGTAGGGAGGTAATGCCTGCAACTGCCTGCTGGGCATGCTCTGCGCTGTAGCAGATAGTTCTTGCCCTAGTTCTGTTGCTATACCTAGTTTCTGTGACTCTCCTCCCAACTAGACGAAAAGTCCTGATGGGAAGTAATGATGCCAGGATCACCTTTGAACGCCATCAAAGAACATGCTCCCTGCCCCTGGTTGCTTTCTGTAAGTATGCAATATCGGAAGATGAAGGAAAGCAAGGAGTTAACCCTAACAAACCAAAGTTCCTCACGTGCCTCCTACGGATCATTGAAATCTAGTTCATATAAAAATGTGAATCACTGATAATTAGTGATGGTCAACAATGAAGTATCCAGAGAGGCCCAGACTAGAATATTATGGAATTTAGGGGAATCAGAATAAAAATAATTGCTAAACTCTGTTTTCCTCTAACAATGTCTTTCCATAAACATTTATTTTAAAAATAATGAGGCAGTGGAAGAACTTCTGAATGGAAAAATCTCTGCTAAGCCAGAAATGCCAAAAGATCTCTAAATTCTAGACCTTCTCTTCAAGAAATGCCTTAATCACTGTGAACAAAGCTCTTGGAAAATGTCTACTGCCCATCCAGACAAATTCCTTGATGCTAAGCATGACTTTAGACTCCTGTCTGACCTTCAATCTGGGGTTCCTATAGAGAGAATGCATGGGGCAGCCTTACATAAACCCAGAGAACAGAAACAGGTTCGACAGGAAGTTAGGCCTAGTGTCCCCCATGCCCTGTGGTCAGATATAGGAACTGAGCTCAAAGAAAAATGCACCACAGGGTGTTCTAGTACGTGACAGGGAGCAGCAGACAGCCTCCTTTAAATTAACCTGTAAAAGAATTTCCTAGCCAGATGTGGCAGGAAGATTTTGAGGCAGGAGGATTGCCATGAGTTCAAGGCCAGCCTAGGCTACCAAGTAAGATTGCATCTCAGAAAAAAAAAAAAAATGTAAGGAGCAATTTATTTTTTTAAACTTTATTATTATTTTATGTGTATGAGTATTATACCTGCTTGTATGTAAGTGCACCCATGTCGTGCAGTGCTCACAGAAGCCAGAGGAGGACATTGGATCCTCTCTAACTGGAGTTACAGATGGTTGTTAGCTGCCATATGGGTGCTGGAATTTGAAACTGGATCTTCTGCAAGAGAAACCAGTGCTCTTAACCACTGAGCCATCTCTACAGCCCCAAGGGATTTCTTTATTTTCTTAATACTGTTTATTTTCTTTTTTAATACCTGTAGGATGTCTCTGTCTCTCTGTACATATGTGTGTGTGTGTGTGCGTGTGTGTGTGTGTTTGACACACTGCCTACTGCACTAAGGAGTCAGATTTTCCTAGTTAAAAATTTACAACTTAAATATCTTTTCACATGCCCAGCTTTGGGTTTCTCTGGATTTCCCAGCAGCTTGCTGCTGAGTGAGGAATGTTCAGATAGGAGCAGGTAACAGAGCTTATTTTTCAGAATCTTCCACATGCTGGCCCAGAGCATCTCAGGATCCTAATATTCTTGTATGTCGCTCCCTGCTGACTTTTCTCCTTCCCCAGATCTTTCTACTCAGTATCCCTGTGTCTATTTCACTCTATAAATGCCCAATAAAATATAACTGTTAAAGCTAGCAAAATGCTAGTAAATAGACATAGTCCTGAACTTAGGCTTTTTGGACTTTAAATATATATATATTTTTTAGTTATTTTTATTTTATGTTTATGAGTGTATTGCCTGCATGTATGTAAGTGCCTCCATGTCATTTTGTGCAATGCCTACAGAGGTCAGAATAGGGCATTGGCTCCCTGGAACTAGAGTTACAGGTGATTGTTAGCTGCCCATGTGGGTTCTGGGAGCCAAACCTGGATCCTCTGCAAGAGTGCTCTTAACTACTGAGTTATCTCTCCAGCTCCCAGCTTTTTGGACTTTTTTGTTTTCTGTCTTTTTACTTTATGATGATGCAAACATGAGACAAATACAGTGGGAGCCAATTACACTTCAAATTTTGACAGTCCTTTCTCAGGCTAGCTAAGTGTTCTCTGGCCCACACTATGCTGAACAGGGGCAGCAACCTCATTACCCCATGCACCATGCAATCAGGAGAAAAAAACAGCAGTGTCTCACGGTATATGGTGCTGCAAGGCTGTAATGGTTGGAACAAGGTCAGGTGTATCAAATGTGTCTCAATTTAAGATATTTGTAAGTTCCAACGGATTCCCCCAGACTTGACTCTTTGTAAGTCAGGGAGTATCTGTACCAAAGGTGAAGTGTTGTCCTACAGAAATCTGTCTCATTCATTTCTGAGGTACTCTTCATACTTAGTGAATGCCGTTTTGTATGCACGACTTCCCTGATTCTCACAATCAGGAGATGATTTTTCTCTTCTTGCAACCAGCAGAGCGCCCAGTGAACGTAATTATATGTCTTAATTCAGAATGAACTTTCTGTTACCTAAAAGACAGCGTGCCCCAAAGACAGGGCATTCTCACAGGTGCCACTTGGCTTGCTCAGCACAAGGCCAGCTCTGCAGGGTTGGAAAGAGAAAAGTAAAAGAGAAAAAAAATTAAGAGAATGAATTGCAAGAGAGACAGAGAGAGGGGGATAAAAGAGAAAAAGAAATCATATATCTTGCTTTGATCCTCAGCTCTTGGTGACCATGACCAGGCTCACTGTATTTTATCCTCAGTCTGCTCATCTCTCACCTGGGTCAACTGTACGCCCTCCGTGAATTAAGATTAGACAGCTCTGTCCTGTATCTGTCAGTCATGGAGTCTGAATGCAACAGTGGATCTCTGCTTTGAGCTAAAACAGTTTTCACAGTTAGTGTCTCCAGACATTCCTTAGTGCAAAGATTTAATAAAAAATGTACAAAAAAACTAGGTCAGAATAAAAATAAAAATAAATAATAACAATAAAACAGTTTTCCCAAGTATTCATTCCCCTTCTGCTCAGCAGCTCCACCCGACTGCAGGGGTCAGTAGAAGAAGAGTGAACAGAGCACTAAATCTCAATTATAAAGTCAAAGTCCTGGGTTTGAATCATAATTTGAGGTTCCTCTTTCCAGGCTGATATTTTTACGGGAACATTGAGAAGATAATGAAGACTTCTTGGCGGTTCCAGCCATCCCTTCCCTCTTCTGCTGAACTCTAGTCCTTCAGGCCCCATCTGAGGCCTCACCTTTACCCACCAGTGCTTCATCCACTCCTCCTTCCTCAGGAAGATTCTCTTGTCTTCTGCAGAGCAGACAGCCATTCCCAGGCAGGCTTCATGAAGACCTCAGACTACAAGCACAGGAAGTCATGTGGAAGACCCAAAGGAGCTGAAGAATGTGGAGTTAGAACATTGGAGAGGGCACCCCAGCACTCAGGTAGAAGGAAAAGGTGTGTAGTGGAGACTAGAGAGGGCAAGCACTAAACACTCCAGGTTCTGAGGCTGTTGTTCTCCTTTCAGTTCAGAAGTCTGTAAGACTTCTATAAAGTTCCCACCACTAATGACACTGAAGTGCTTCCCTAATCCTCTTTCATTTTTCATCCTAAGGAAAATTTGCTATTTTTCAAACCCAAATGTGTGTGTGTGTTTGTGTGTGTGTGTGTGTGTGTGAGAGAGAGAGAGAGAGAGAGAGAGAGAGCAAGAGAGACAGAGAGGGAGAGCAAGAGAGACAGAGAGGGAGAGAGACAGAGACAGAGACAGAAAGAGACTCTGGTTGGCTACCTTTCTTCATCTATATGGGAGCACTGGTTTCCCTCAAGGGCTGTCATTGGCTCATTTGGGGGGTGGGGTTTCCTGGAACTCAGTATGTAGATCAGGCTGGCCTTGATCCCATAGAGATCCTCCTGTAGCTGCCTCCCAAGTGCTGGGATTAAAGGCATGCAGTAACAAGTCTGGCTTTCATTGGCTTTTAATTGCTTAGTAGGCCATCCTGGGTCCACACCCACCAGCTATGCTCATTCATTTATCTGTGTGACAAGATGATGTGGAACAAGACCTTGAGGATCAAAGTGAAGCCCAGTCAGCCTCACCATGAACCTACCAACACGAAAGTCCACATGGAATCTTCTCAGACTCAGCTGGCTTCAGGTGACGACTGAGGGGCAGCAGCACACCACCCTGACTCTGCCTCCATTTGAGGACTTCTAGGATGGGAGCTGTAATGACTGAGTACTGAGTCCATGCACACGTTAGGACAGAAACATCATCCATCGTGCTACAGAGAGCATGCAATTTCTACTGATTTTAATCCAGTATAGTTAAATCAGTAAATAATTTATCACAACTTTATCAAAGTAACCCTTAAATCTTTTATTAGTATTTATTAAGATTTGAAAATTCTACTGTGAGGAAGACTTGCAGCATGAGATCCATACTCCTAACTTCTCAAGTACACAATGCCCTGTGTTGACTATAGGCACAGCATTGTATAGCACATCCCTGAGACACACTCATCTCCCTGCTGGTTAGTCATTTCCCATCTCCCCCGACTTCACCCCTGGTAAACACCTCCCTACTCTTTGAGACACTGAACTTTACCCTTCTGCTGCCTCATAGGCAGACTCATGCACGTGGCACTTGTTTTTCTGGGGCTTATCACACAAGGTCTAAAGCCTCTTCCATCTCCTTCATATGTCATCTAAGTCCCTTCCTTTTTAAGGCTGAATGATAAGTTGCATGTATTAAATACTTTGGAACATTATTATCAATAACCACAATGTGGAAATAGCTAAAACATCCACAGATGGTTGAGTGGGTAATGAAAGGGGTTGTGAGTGAAGATCTGTCTGCAGGAGATCTGCCCAAACAGGACCCTGAACTAGCAGGGGGAGGCAGACCAGCCCAAGCAACTGGCACAGCAGAAGACAGACCTTGACTCTTTCCATGGGGCCCTGTTCCCACTCTGAGCAGGAATGTAGAATTCCAGAGAAGCAATCTGGTTAGAGGAACTCTGCCACAGATCAAAGATGTAAGATATTGGGGGGATAATAGGAGACAGGTGTTATCAAGGGGAAAATGGGGAGGGAGGAGGAAGTTAGAGGAGAGAGAGAGAGAGAGAGAGAGAGAGAGAGAGAGAGAGAATAAAAAAAAAAAAGCTTAGGTGGTATGAAAAGCCAGAGGGAAATATATCAGCTTAAAAACTGAAAAATACATGTGTATAGTTGAAGACCGTATAGTAAGAACCACAGTACCAGACAAGAGAAACTCCCTTTGAATTGCTGGTCAGGGGTGTCCAGGAGATTCCTAAAATTACACATGGCTTTTGCTACAGCCCTTGATTACTTCCCAGAACTTGAAGACAAGACCCTATTGTTGAAGACAGGATATACTTCACACACAGGACTTGGAGAAATTAAGCTGGAGCTGACTTGGAAGCCTTCTCCCTGAAGACTAGCTCTCATAGTTTTGGAGAATACTATGCAATTGCTAAAGGAGAAAATCAGTCAATGGTCCAACCACAGCTTTAAAGCCCAATAACTACAACAATGACTGGCACAGCAAACTAAGGTAATACAGTAGTGGCACTTTTATCTTAGGGATAATCATCAGCTATGTAATTGGTTCAAACCCTCTCAATGAGAGGAAATTCATGTGTGGCACTGTAAATATAGCCAAATACACATGGCTGGAGAGGTCATAGATCCTAGAGAAAACCATACCTCTGTCATATCCCCAGACAAATGTAATTTCTTACCGTATGTTAAGTATGAATCCTTGTATTTACAGATAAATAATGCCTCTCACCACTCATCAAAGAAACTTCTTTTTACAACAAATGGAGACTATTACAGAGTTCCACAATGGGTCACACACAGAGAATAAGTGTCTGAGAGCTGCCCAGCCTTAAGTGACACATCTACAATGGAACCTCTACACCTAAGGCTCATGGAACATAGCAAAACAGGGAGTAGAGAGAATATTAATGCACTCCTCAACTCTCACCAGAGAAGCTTCCTCACGCAATAGAACACTATGCACACAGAAGACCACAATTGGCCAAAGTGTAGAGAATAAGAGACTGCAGAGAGGGAGTTCTGGGATAGGACTTCTGTATTAAACCTCGCCCACCCATGGTTCAGGGACCATTGCAGAAGAGAGGGAAGAAAGATTGTAAGAGCCAGGGTTGGTGCATGAACATTAGGTAACAGAGTCTTCCAGGCCTCTTGGAATTTGATCATCTGATCTTACAGCAATTGTGTGAGCATGCATAAGACTCATGCAAACTCAATCAGACAAAACTCAGCATAGGACTGGAGAAATGAGCAGCAGGCCCCAACCTTAGCCAGAGAGCTACTAGCAGCTGCTTACTGCTGGGTAAGGGAAAAGCTCTAGATAGGCTGACTAGATGCCAGTGGACGTACTTGCACTGAGGGACATTTGGGTGAACAAACTTGACTCAGTAGGCCTTAACATATATGACAGAATACATGAAATCTGGTCGGGGGACATGGGGGTGCAGGTGGAGGGCAGTATAAAGATAATTAAGATGGTATGTATAAAATGCACAAAAATTCAATAAACATATATTTAAAAAGAGATTGGGAACCAGAAGTTTATGGTTCGTTGAATGGAGAAGGAAAAAAGCATTGTTACCAGGAGGTCATAAAACCATTTCTGGTCATCTGTACCTTAAACCACACTCTTAAAGAGAAATTGCAGCCTGGAGCCCCTACTAAGGGTAACAGGCTATGACTCTGATACTAAGCTCAGGGGGTACTCCTCACTGCGACAGCTAAGGTGGAACCTCTGACCCTCAAGACAACATGGACAGGCTAGTTTCTTCTCTCTCACCAGATTTCCTTCTCCTGAATGGCTCTGCATCCTCCAAAGCCCATGCTAGCCATATAGCCATGTCTCCAGGAAAATGTCAGCATTTCCAGGTCAGCCCACATACCCAGAGGCACAGTGAACCTCTGTGAACTGCTTACCTTCTTCCACCCCCATCACACATCACTCCTCATGCCAGGTGCCTCCCCCCATGAAGTCCCGAGGGAGCAGGTGTCAGTCCTAGAAAAGGGACAGAATCTTCTGCCCTGTTATGGCATCAGCAGGGAGTTCTTACAGCCCTTATTTCTTCAGCTCTTAGGAGGCAATACAGTGTGCAAAGTTAGTTAAGTGTAATAGGGAAAACTGGAATGCTTTCCAACCCATGCAGGATGGGAGGTAGAGATCAAGGAACAGTTGGAAAAGAGATATTTCAGGAAGGCCAATGCACTAAAACATCCTCATCTTGTAGGCTAACCTTAGAAGCTGGATGCATAATTTCCCTTGGGGCCAGGATTCAAGGAACAGATCACACAACACCATTTCTTAGAGCCCTCTCATTCCTATGGTTTCCAATTATTTCAGTAGTAACAATAAAATTCATGTTTCAAACCTCAGATCATTGATACAGTGCTAAAATTGTAAAAAAATGTTCCAAGAATAGTGAGCTGAAAGGTTCTAATTAGTCGTGGGATAACTGTTCTGTATTAAAACCTGGAATTTTTTAGGGGAAAAAACAACAATTGCAGCAGATGAATGAAATCTGTTCATTAAGGGTGAGGCAATGGAAATGTTGATGCGCTAGTTACAGAAGGACAGCTTCCTTAGAGAGCAGCAACAGGCTCTGATTCAGAGACAAAAGGCCATTGTTTCCCACACATGGAAATCTTGACAAATTAAAATCTGATAAATACTCAGGATATAGAAGCTCAAAAGTGATGTAAAACCTTAATGGTATAAGTATATGCAACGCTTCAACAGAAATTCTTAACAGGCAATTATTCATTTTCCCAAGAAGAGCACAAGACAGTAATAATGATTGGTGTAACAGAAAGGATGTTCCCAAGACCCCACTGGTGATGAAGCAAAGTCACCAGTAGAACATGTCCTGGGATCCATCAAGAGAACAGCAGAAGTGGCTTTTCCTGTGGCTGTGAAGAGCTCAGTAACACACAATGTACATATGATTAAAAAGACAAAATGCGGAGTGCGGCCAGACCTACCTGCACTATGACAGCTGTCAACCATTACAATCAGGCTTAGAAGCACGGCACTGCCTTTCCAGAGAGAATCACATTGTTTCATCTGAAATCCAAGCCATAAGGATTTCTTTTATCTGAAAGTTTTGATCTCTCAGGCCAAAAGCTTCCTGACAAATGTAGTGGCCCCACAGACCCAGCAAAACACCCTCTTCCCTCAGCTTCCTAAATTTGTTTTAGAATTGACTATTTACTATTTTCCCTCTAAAACTCTTTTTTGCAAGGTTCAAGATGAAGTACTACATGTAGGTGTAGTCAATGTGGCTGAGTCAAAAAGCTTGGTGGGCCACCATTCTGGTTTCTTCTTCAGGGTATGAACCCGTTAACAGGGTACTTAATCCCCCCTTCCCCCTGGCACCTCGGTTCTCACATAAAATATTTATAATAATGCCTTGTTTATAAGAATTGAGTGAATCTATACCTGCATACTGTTAGACAAAAGGGGCATGTTTGATAGTTGATAATGATTCTTATGATTTGATTGAAACACGACAAATTCTAATTCTCTTTGGTGGATCAGAGCTTATATGTAAAAATCTGCATGCCATAGGGAGGAAGTGGACAGTTGAAAACAAGAGGATGCTCATGTGGTTCGAAACTCCCTGACTGGATAAAAGAATGTATTAGGTTTTCCACTGACTCTTCCTGTTGCATTAATTAGATTATTTGAGCCACCAAAAAGAATACTGTCCTCTTGATGAACGGATCTCATTTAGAGGAAAAGACAGAGGTCCCGGGAGTCTATGCTAGCTCATTCCCAGTGTCTGTGGGAACTCTGGGCAGTCTACCTGAAGACAGTGCTTTGGACAGAAGGGCTGAGCTTGGGTCAGCTCATAGGTACTCAGAGTTGATTCTATGCTGGTCTAAGGTTGAAGGGGAGAAAACCCTGATGGTCATCTTCCATTGGGAAAGAATATATGATAATAAAGAAAAATTGTACATTCATGCTATGTACCAGGTGTGAGAAGAGCCTATAGGTAGAGAACACAGCTCACCCAAGCACCAAGGGGCTGATCTTATCACAGACACAGATGGGAGAGGTCATGGTTGGGGAAAGACAGAGAGTGGAACCCCTTGTAGACCCTGAGAGCTCAAAATAACTCATTAGAAAATGGCCCCAGTCAAACAACATCACACAGATGAAGGTCCAGAAGAGAAAGATAAGACTTAGCTCATTAAGGCATGTCCAGACAGTACAGAAAATTTCTAGGACCTATACAATTCTGGGCTTGAGAACTGGCCAGCCAGCCATTAGGTGAATGTCAGTAAGGTGCATTTCTGAATATAGATTTTCCCGTGACAGAAAATCAGCTTGAGCTCCCATTGCTGCAGGGTGCTGCAGATTCCCCTGGGAAGGCTGAGCAGCAGAGAGAATGGTGTGCGCCACCTTGTGATCCTGCAGACTTAAGTCTTCCTTACGCAATAGTGAGTCTGGAGCTGGCATCCATGAATGGGCCTTTGTTTCTACTGAGGCCTTGGTCTCCACTGCACATCATTGGCTCAGCAAAGGTACAGAGGTGGGAAAGGTCAAGGCTGTCAGTGTGTGGATAAGCCCCTATCACCTGCAAGGAAACAAAAGCTTTCTTTCTACAGTCCTCTTATATAAGACTCCAAGCTAGTTCAGGGCAGCCCAGACCTTCACAGAGAAGGCCAATAAGAGGAGCTGCTGTATCAATAGCCTCTGTCTGGGGAACAGTGCTGCTAGGATTGCAATTGTTAGGGAAGATGAGATTTCTGAATCTAACTTGGAACCCCTTGTCCTGACCCTGACGTCATCCTCCTCAGTGCAAGTGAAGCATGCGCCCTTGTTCTGATGGAGCCCCAGTGGGCTTTGTCTAGGGCTGTGTGGATGGACTCCAAGCCCTCTTTTGTGACTGTGGGGCCATTCTCTCACACATCACATGAAAAGGGAGACCTAGTCATGTAAGGAAATCATGGTTCTCACAGTGGGCTGGGCTCCTTCCACCCTGACTCCAAAAGCAAAGGTTGTTCCTCTAAGACCTGTCTTTATACTGGTGAGATGCTTCCAAAACAAAGGCCAAGACTCCTCTGCCTACCTGTGGACCATGGTGCACCCTGGCTCTAGCAGTTCTAGTGCTGGGGGCCTCAGGCCAGGCCCTGTTGGAGCGAGCTGCAGATGGGCAGATCAGGCAGGAATGTACCTGATGGGAGGTATAGGGGGAAGTCCTCTTCTCGCTACTCTGGGTCCACAGACTGAGGTGTCATCCTCTGACCTCAGCACTGAATTCCAGTGTCTGCACTGTGCAGGGAGCATGCATGCCAACCAGGGCATCTGTGGTATGACCTTAGGTCTGAGGCATAGAGAAGATGAAAACATCAATGTTGGTTTCTCCACAGAATAAAGCTGTACAAGCCAAACCAAGCTGAGTGTGTTTAGACATTCAACAATGAAGGGGGTTCGCTCATAGGCTATCACAAGTATCAAAGTCTTTAAAAGGAACCTTTCCCCAGAGAGGAAAAACTGTTTCCCAGAATATTGGTTGATCACAATCTTCTCTTCTGGTCAACCCGGACTGCAGGTCCATCTCTCAGGCTGAGGCGTGGATAGTGCACAGATGGGGAGTGGGCCCAGGGCAACATCTGGTGCTAGGGGGTGGGTCACAGGCTGAGATATAGAGATGACTAGAGTTACAGCTCACAAAGGAGAAGGTTCCGGGCTCATCTTTGCACACAAGTGGATAGAACTTGTGCCTTGATGGGAGGACAGGGATGTGACTGCAACAGGACCCCAGCAGCAGCACATGAGTCTTAGGAAATGCCCAACCACAGCTAGAGATGGAAGACATGGCCCTCAGGGCACAGGGCACCTCACACACAGTTAGGATGGACACAGTACATCAGCTTGGGGTCTTCCCAGAGGCCTTCTTCCTGCCCTGCCCTGGCACATTTGAACATATCTTTTCACTATAAGAATTTGCCTGATGCTGGTGGCAGATTGTGATCAGAAGGCCTTGTGCTGGTTGCTAGCCTGCTCTTGTCATTTAACTGTGTACAGGATGACTGGGAAATGGCTAGGGTAGAAAACCTCTGTTGGATTTGATTTCTGAGCTATCATTTGATTTCCTTCTGGTGCAAGCCATGATCCTGGGCCTGCAGTAAAAGCAGAGGGAGCCTTTATACAGGGGGAGAACATGATCAAAGCTGTCCTTGCTTACCCAGACCAGGGCTTGGCACAGTGTCAACATCAGCTTGGTATGGCTTTTAGGTATGATGGTTTCTAGCAAAAAACTTGCCTCCTGATAAAATGAGAGAATATTGCCATTTCAAAGTCCTTTTCTGTCTCCACCCTTTGCCCTTGGGGCACTTGAACCATGTGTTGGAAAGTAGGGCCGTTTACAGGGATGCCTCAGACCTGGGCCATCCTCTTCCAATTTCTTAGGGACAAGTGGGAAAGCCTAGGTTCCTAATCATCAGGTGCTATGATTCCCACAGCCTAGGGCAATCATGCACCCAAGGGATTTCTGTATTTCCCTGTTCTTACCAAACAGAATCTCCAAAAGGCTGTTTCATTCTCATAACTCCAGACTGACTTCTTAGCCCTCCACACCTCTGCAAGCCTACACAGGCTCCTGACAGCACAGGTTATTGTTTTCTGTGCCCACAATGTGGGCTCACAGCTCCTGCAGGCCCCTCAGTGGGATTTGTGAGTTTTGGCGTTCATACACGTCCACCCAATAATAAGGTCCTCTAGGTTAGGAAGGAGTACATTTACCCCGAATCAAGCCCCTGAGCCTGGGATGCTTCAAAGGGTCCTGCTTAGTAAATGCTACTGGATTTATGTTCCTGGAAATGAAGCTCAGTTCTCAAAAAAATACTAGGTATCAGGCAGTGACATTCAGTTTTAAAGGGAGGTCAGTAGGCAGCTGGCACCCAGCAGAGTGGTGTATGCTGATTGATCAGTGGGATCTTAGTGTGAGGACCTAGGACACACATCTCCAGGGGGTCACTGGCAACAGCTCTCTGGAGCTCTACTTCCATGGTCTCCTTCTTGCTCTGCCTGCAAAGCATCTCCTTCACCTCAAATCTGGCCTCTGATGCCAGACACCGAAGGAATTTCCTCTCCTCAGACCAGAGAGCCAAAGAAGGAAATATGGACGTATACTGCCTGGGAAATAACAAAATTCTCTCAACTGTATCCAGCCTGACCGAAACTGACACCACCTTCTTTAGTTCATTTATTTTTATTTCCATAGCATTTCCTGGCAATGGCCAGGAATTTATAGCAAAATTCTGGGAAGTGAGGAGGGTGGATTCCATTGAATCCTGGTGTGTCTGCTGCAGAGGAGTCTTAGGCAGCCACATCAGTGGGAGGCCCTGGCCAGTTTGCCAGCCAGGGAGCAGGGGTATCATTCAGGGCATTCAGCTGCCATTGCCAACTTCAGCATGATTTTCAGAACAAACTTTGGACAAATGCAGTCAAGGTAACATTGTGATTTAGCAAACTCTTCCATTTGAGAAAGGGATTCAGGGTGTATAGACACTGAGGAGAGGAAGATAACCCATGGGTCTGGTTGATGCACACAAGTTCTAGAGGATAAAGAGGACAGTGTAGCACTTGGTAACCCCCTGGGGCTGGAGTCTTCAACAGGAGCTGTGGGAGTTAGGCCTCAGCACTTGAGTTGAGTCCTGAGAGACAAATGGCTCATCAAGCAGAAAAGGGCCAGGGAAGTGGGAGAGAGATGAGCATCTTATATGTGGCTTGTACCAGTGCAGGGCAGTGGCTGTCAGGAAGAGATGAGCCATGTGCCACCTATGAAAGGGGCCAAACACGAGAAGATGTGAAGAGGGCCAGGTATTCCCTTCATGAGTGGAAGGAACAGCCTCATCCAGAATTGACATCTTGGCATAGTGGGGACACACAATTCCAATTACTTGTATCACTGTGACCAAAATATCTGACTGAAACAACCAAGGAGAGGAAAGGTTTGTTTGGGTTTAAGGTTTCAGAAGGGTGTGAGCAATAGGGAATGTGCCCTAGAGACTCCTCCTATCTCACTGGTCTGGGAAACAGAGTAAACAAGGCAGGAATCAAGGATGAGTTTGATCTTCAAAGACCTGGCCTCAGTGATTTATTCCTCTAGTCAGGCCTAACTCTCAAAAATCTCCCCAGCTCCATCAGCTAGGGACCAAGCATTCACATGAGCCTATGTAAGACATTCCAAATTCAAATCCACATGAAACAGCCTGGCCCGCAGGACCTCTGGATATGATTGTATTTGAAGATTTGGCTTATAAGGAAGAGGTTACTAGAGAGGTAGCTCAGTGATAGAGCATTTGCCTAGCATGTGTGAAGTCCTGGGTCCCTTAGCACTGTAAAATATCACAGTAATAACAATTAGATAAAGTTTGTATGATACCAGCAAGGTAAGTCTTCATCTAATCTGGTGTCCTTATAAGAAAAGATTAGACACAACAATACACAGAAGGGTAGCCTTGTAAAGATACAATGAGAAGGCAGGATGGCATTAAGAGAGAGGCCTGAGAGGAAACCAGGTCTGTCAGCTCCTCATCACACAAGGCTGGTGTCTTCTGTTGAATAAGACACCCCCACTGTGGCCCTTCATTAAGGAAACCTGAGCCTACTGTTCACCACCCTGTTTAGTCACTTCCTGAGCGAGTATAGCTGGAATTTGCCTGTGACAGTCCTATGAAGGCTCTTCCTGGATCTCCAGCCATGATCTTCCGAGAGAAGTCTTTCAGTGTGGCTGTATTTCCCTAAGACCCAGTAGGTTTTGTGAAACTGGGCTTGAGCTTCATGGCCTGCTTTGGAGACCTAAGCACCAGACCCTGGGTATCCTGGCCCCCTGGAGAAGGGTTAAGGCCACAGCCCAGCATGACTAAGAAAAGACTTAACAGGAAAACCACTTTTCACAGAAATTCGCACCTGGGCAGTAACAGGTACCAAATAGTAGCCTGTGCTCCCGTCACAATACCACTTCAAAGGGTTTCCCACTTCCAGGCTGACCTCCCTGGATCCCCATCCTTATAAAGCCAGTTCTGGGGCAGAGCAGAAGCTCTAGGCCCATGGACAGAGGGCTTGCAGTCTTCACACAGAGCCTTTAGGTGGTGGTACAGTGTGAAAGGAGAGGCTGTTCTCCCTTCAGATTGGGAAGGGTCAGGCGAGCTTCCTGAGGGAAATGTCCATCCTGCTCAGCCCTTGGAAGATGAGGAGGGTTGGGCAGAAAAGAGGAGAGATGAACAAGAAGGGCAGTCTGAGGGCACAGGGATGCTCACAGCTGCTTAGTTGGATGGCAAATAGTGAGTGTTTCCTTCTAGAAGGCACAGTGCTCCATCCTGCAGCAGATCTCACCCTCCCTACCCATGCCCACCTCTGCCCACTCCTTCTGCTTTGTGCCAGCTCACTGTGGGGACCAGTCCTGGCCCATGGCCATGAACAGCTCACAATCTCCCTAGGCAGAAGAACCACATGACTCTTGTAGGCTGCATGCCCAGATTCCCCAGGCCATTCATTGAGAAAGGGTCTGTACCATCAGCTGATCAACAAGGTGATGATGGTGAGGTTGGAGGACCACTACCACTATGTGGCAGCCAGAAATTGATTGTGTAAAACATAGGTCTTGCTCAAAGAGAATAAGAGATAGTTTATTCTGAGTCAAATATGAATGACCATGGCTCAGAGTACACAAATTCCCATTACTCCAAGTGACGTATTCTACTGTGGAAGAGGCTACATGAACTTTTATAGGCACTGCACATAGAAAGCCATAAATCACTGCATTTACCAAATATAGTGGTGGGACATCCAGCAGTTTACAGGCAAGCAGGGAAATGACTGTCACACAGAACTCACAGCTTCAGGGCTCGTGGAAGCTAGTGGTCTGATAAGTCAATGCATCCCAAAAGGTTCATTGAATAGTCACCAGAATGTCAGATTGGGATTCAGGGGTTGGTAGTGATGACTTTTAAGGGGACTAAAGCAAGACTAAGGTAATTCTGGCTTTCCATCAGCTCACTCCATCTCTCCACATCATGACATTCTGAAAACCCATCTTCAGGGTCTTAAACACCAATATGGCTTCTTCAGACAATTCCCATTGACAAAGTAAAATGTAGCAAAATCAATATGCCAAGGGTTGCAGAAAGTGGAAGCCTTGGGAACTCTCAGACAGGGTTACGTGACACATTGCAATGCCAAGCCATGAACACTCCTGGGTGTCCTGCCCACAGACTGGCAAATTTCCCCCACCAGTATTGACTCCCACGAATAAAAGGTTCCTGATGGCACCCATGTCTTCATTCCCACCCCATCTTTATTCCCCAAATCAGACCTCCATAAGTGACATGGACAAGTGACACGTACAGCTCCCACCGTTTCATCTTCATTTGATCTCCCAGAGAAGGTACCTGGTCACACAGGAAAAGATTGGCTTGGCAAGGCCTGGGACAACTAATCAGACCCTCAGCTACAGTGAGCCTCAGTTTTCTCAGCTGTTAAATAAACTAGTGAATAAAAATATCCGCATCTCCTTGGAACTCAAACTCTTTCATTTTAAGGAATTTTAACCCAAATGCCATGTTTGGGTTCATCCAGAGAGATGGAATGAGAAATTTCTACTCGATTTCACTTATAAACTTGGTGACTGTCGAAAGGGATCAAGGTCTTTTTTACAAGGGCTTGTTTTCCTGTAATTTACAAAGGCCTTCGCTCATCCTCTGCTTTTATCTCTCCCAACATGGGTAACATGTTGTGTGGCTGTCTCCACATCCCCAATGAGGCTGCTCAGGTTCAGTGACTTACAGGGGATTCCCAAGGGCTGTGCAGCCAATTAGGAATTAGATCCCAGCTCCATTTATTCCCCTAGCCCTGAAAGTTACTCCTTGCACTCTGCATGGAGCAAGCCACACCTTTCTTAAATAGTGTGGCTTGACAGCAGCATTTTACATTTTATGGTCTTGCAATGTGCCTCCTCCCCGGGTGTTCAGTCCTGACAGGCCTGGTGCCTATTAATAGTAGTGGTGATGTGTGTGCTGGCATTCGGGCTTGGCTTCCAAGGGGACAGGTGGAAGAAACAAAGAACAGAGGAGGGTGGGGAGAGGCATTTAAGTTCAAGGAGAATTCCACAGCCTGAGGTAGGTGCTCAGATTCACCAGTGACTTCCAACTATGGCAGAGCTGCTTGGGAAGAGCCTGGACTTGGACAGGCTTGAAAGAGGAAACAGTGCTAAGCTACCATGAGCCTAGGTCTGTTGTGAGTGGAAACCAAATGTGGCACCATGGACACTGTCCCCTGATAGGAGGTGGGGCCTGATGGGAGGTTTTAGGTAACTGGGGAGTGCCTTTGAAGGAGGACTGTGGGTCCTTAGTCTCTTCCACTGATTTCCATACCCTGGCCATGAGGTGGGTTTTTCTCCACCACATATTCTTGTCATGGTATGTTGTGCCTCACCACAGACCTAAAAGTAAAGCCAACCTACACCTCAAAAATGAAACTTTCTTCTTTATAAGTTGATTATCTCAGGTGTTTCATTACAGTAATGGAAAGCTGACTGACACACCAATTATGCCATAAATCTGAATGTCCTGTTGGTCTAGCAGTCTATTATCAGAGGGCTTTGAGGGCAAATGTGACAACAGAACTACCCAGAGACTATCAGAGACCCTCCTTCAAGGCTACATAGAGCCCCTGATTGCCAAGGAAACTGAAGAGTCAGAAGACCTTCAAATTTTTGGAGGTAAGTGAGGGCTGTGGCAATAGCCTGTGTAAATTTGGGGTTCTCTTGGACTACCCTGGCCAACAACTCGATTATGAAATACACAAAAACTCAATTAAAAATATATGTATGTATGTATGTATGTATGTATGTATGTATGTATGTATGTATGTATGTATGTATGTATGTATGTATGTATGTATGTATGTATGTATGTATGTATGTATGTATGTATGTATAATGCAAGACTAAGGTCAGCATCCTGAAAAGGTTTTCTCTGGGAGGGGCCAACAGTGTCAAGCATCATTAACCTACTGGTCACTCCCCATTGGATAACAGGGAGCACCTGAAATTCAGATTCAGGAGGGCAAGCAAAACCAGCAGCCCTGCTGTGGAAGGAAGCTGGCTGGGAAGAGAGGGCTCTGTACAGGTGGTCAGCAGAGCTGGGGGGATGCACAAACGTGGGGAAAGAGTCCCAAAGTCAATAGAGTGGACAGGGGGAGCCAGAGAGGGGTCCACACAGAAAAGTAGGAAGATGCATAGGTCTTGAAGACTATGGTGAGGCCCTTTGAGTGAGATAGATTTTATTCTTATACTGGGTTAAAGGATAAACTTGGGCCCATTAAACTTTGAATGAGTAGAACCAAGCATTCAGTGATTCATGACCAGACAGTGCCAGACCACAGACCACTCCATATTCAAACGAGGGGACACACTGGGGAAAATTTATAGGTGTTCCAGGAAACAAGGCAGAGAAAACATTTCATGAGCTAGACTGGAAAGTTCCCAAAGATTAGTTGGCACTTTCTGGTAGGTTAGGCTTACGTTTCTTTTTACTGGTTACAATGAACTTGAGCCTCAGTTTGCTTATAGAAGAAGCCGGAGTCCAGGGCTGCCTCACCTGACAGCCTCCCAATTAACTGTCCTGGCAACTGCATTCTATTTCCACATCTGTATAAATGACCAACACTTGGGAGCCCCAAACCCAAGGCATCCTCAATCTCCCATCCTCTTATCTTCCCTCCCTGGACTTCAGGCAAAATGATGGCAGGTTCTCATGAAAGGTATTCTTTATGCAAAGTAAAGAACGTGAAATCATATTTTTGGATTCTCCCTGTTTCAGCACATAAATAAAAATCATTGACTTTAGACAGTGTCCCTGCAGGCAGTTTTACACCAGGCACATTCTCCAGACATTCAAAGGTATTATCTCGGGTTGTCAGAACTGTGCTTGCTCAGGCATCTACACAGAAAACACAGCCACCAGTGATTTCATTGGCATTTTCTAGATAAACCGTAAATTAGAAAGACGCAGCATGAGTCAAGCAAGGGCTCAGGTGGGAGGTGGGATGGAATAAGGTCACTTCCTTGAAAGACAGCAGCCAGTCATGACATGGCTGGTGTGAGGCGCTTAGGAACCTCTCAAGCACGGGCTTTGGTCAGGCAAAGAAAGAAATTAAAGTTAAAGCTGGCTAAAATAGCTAAATGAACGCAGGGTGAACATTTAACATCTCCAGTTTCATAGAGCACAATGGCGGCTCTCTGATTTGTAACTGTTTTATTTTAATCACATGAAAAGATGGGACTGGAAATGTAAAGGGCCAAGGAGGCACTGATGATAACAGCCATGATCTGGGGTCTGACACTGAGGATGGTCTCCTCAGGCACTCAAGTCCTTCCACAAGCAGCTCAGTCAAGGAGGGTGGGGAAGTCATGCCCTGTGGGCATTTCTAAAGGGCAAAAGAGAGATACATGAGGAAGGAAGGTACCTATCCATAGGTCTCAGCTGTGAAGCAAAGCAAAACCAAGGTATATGATGAGGGGAGAGAGTCTAAGGCCCAGCCTCACACCTGTGGTTTGTGGATTTTAGGAAAGAAAGCTAGAATCAGAAATATAATAAAAAGATATCAAAAAGAATAAATAAATTTATATCAGAACCAGGAGACAAAGAATGTCATCACCAGAGGAACAGACATGGAAGGGATTCTTGGAGGGCAATAAACAGGTGGAGTCTAATTGAGGAAGAAATTACCAACTAAAGAATTGAGCTGCAGGCGAGCAAGAGAATGCCTTGGTAGAAGTGGGTGGCATCTTTGTGAGGAAACAGAGTTAACCACACATATGGAAAATTATAAATTATAAGGTTTCTAAGCCCAGTCCTTCTCCATCAGTGACAGAATGGTCACTGTAGCATCCTTAGAAGCAAGGCAGTGGCTGAACTGGAGTCCAGTCAGGGAGGGATGAGGCCAGGCCAGCTGCCGCCATCTGAGTGCTCAAGACTGAGCTGAGATCTCTGTCCTCAGGACTACATTCTGAAGATCCTGCACGCAGCAGAGACACACTCAAGTCACCACATGTTTGACAGAAACCGACGTGACAAACATCTCCACAGAAATAAGAATTCATTTGAAATTTGAATTGAGATGAATATCTTCATAGGGCTTGGAGAGGACAGACTGCTATGACAAAAAATAAGAAGTCAAATAGTCCTTCAAATTAAAGAGGTATTTTTTTTTTAAATCAATAGTTGAGCCCAAACCCAGATATTTTTTAAAAGACAAAAACAAAAGGAAAAGATCAAGGGAGAGAGTTTTGCCAAAATCAAACCAAGAGGGCAAAGAAGTAGAAACTGTAACAATAGCAAAAAAACAACAAACAAAAAGCACAAAAACAAAAGAAAAAAAAAGAAGAAAGAAAGAAAGAAATCGGATACATAAGATTCAAGAGCAAAGAACGTCTCAGAGTGGAGTCTTAAATTGCACTGGCCTGCCCAGCAGAGGATGACTGATTCTAAAGACAGAAGCTTTGGGTCCCATTGGGCTATATCTCCAGGTGTCTGGGAGGACCCTGCCTGGCTGAGAGCAGCATCTGCACTTGAGCGGCAGGAAAACCTTCCCTGACCTGAGGCTGTCTTCCTGAAGCAGTTTTTGCCTTCTGAGAACAAGCAATCCTGCAAAGGCTCCCCTCATACTCAATGGTGACCCAGACCGACTGGCTGTCTAAAGCTAGGGGTGCAGGAAAGTTGAGCCCTTCTGCTGGGTCATATCCTCACCCCTCACTCATCACAGATACTGAGTTAAGAACCACTCGTTCAACCTTACAGTCCAGCCAACCTGCAAGGGATACTTGGAAGTAAGATTTCCCAATGTCAAAGATACAGAGAAACTTCCAGAAGGGTCTAGGAACACAGGAAAGCTAGTGTGTCTATACAACTATGAGGATAAAACTAGTTCAAAACACCACAGCATCATAAACTAAGAGTACAGTGGGATCTTCAAGGTAAAGGGCTGAAAAGCTGCTGTTTTTTGTGCTCATTTGTAAAGAAAGGTGTAGAAGAGGAAGAGGAAAGCAGTTTTATCTATGTGAGGCCTAAGGAAACTTACTATAACAGACCCTTTGAAAAAAAATTAGTCAAGATTCAGAGCTGGGGTGTTGCTCAGTTGCTGAGGCCAAGCCTGGTCTCTACCCAGCACTCCATGAATTGGTTGTGGTGGTGCATTCCTATAAACCCAGTACTGGGAAGGAAGTTAAGAGGATCAGGAGTTCAAGGCCATCCTCAGCTATATAGTGAATTCAAGGCTAGCCTGGAATACATGAGACCCTGTCTTAAAAACAATGATTTGAGAGTTTGACTCATCAAAATATATATTTTCTTAGTCTAAAAGAGGAAACAAGCTGAGAGACTCAATAACAGATGGACAAAACATACTTTATCCAATTTCTATTGCACAATGGATGAGAATCTGGAAAGAAATCCTCAGATAATCAAATCTGAAGGTCCCCAAACAAAATTCGGGGAGAAAGAAAGAGGGGAAAAGAAGGGGCAGGAGAGAGGGAGAACCAGGGAGAGAGGACATGGTGACTGAAAGGAGAAAAAGAAATGAGCACGTTCCAACAGAAGGCGTGCAATGCAATGAAAAGGAAGCAGGAAGGGGAGGGAAGAGACAGCCAAGAGGGAGGGCCTGTCTTCCCTGTGACCTTCAAGCCATGCCCAAGGTCTTTCCAGGGTCCAAGCAGGGCTTGTATATTAGACAGGTGGCTGCATAAAGAGTAATAGACTATGGAGGAAAGAGAGGGAGAATGGAAGACAGTCAGTCTGGGTGTGTTCTACCACCTGTTAGCCAAAAGCCAGAGGGTAAACTAAGGTGCTCAGTCAAAAGGACCACCATGTGGCCAGATATGAGTGGTCTCACAGGACAGTGCATACCTGGAATATTCCATGTGTCTTCTGCACACCTTGGCTTCTGCTCTTCAAGAATTAAGGCAATTTAACCTATGTTACCCTCTCCACATGAGCCCCATTCTGTGTTAGCTGCTTCTGTCCAACCCGAGTGTTCCTTGGTAACAGTCTTCAGGCTTGAAGTTAGTGATGAGGGGCTGAAGTCCAGAAGGGAAGAGTCTGCCTTCTAAGTGCCTGCCATCCCCACCTGCAGGTCACAGGCTTCAGGACGAAATGGCGGGGCACACATTGCAGCACAGCTTCCCTCTTCCCAGGGTTTCTCTCTGCCGAAGTCTTTATCACCTCCAAAGCCACTGGAACACTCCCAGTTTGTTACCTGTTACTTGGCTGTTCGGCTTACAAACCTTCTGGCAAGTGAGCAAACGCCAAATCTCTGAAAAAAAGACCAGAAATAATTAACCCTCTGCTTTTTTTTTTCTTTCTTTCTTTCTTTTTGGTCTTTTTGAGACAGGGTCTCCCTATAGCCCCAACTGTCCTGGAACTCACTATGTAGACCAGGCGCGCCTTGAATTCACAGAGATCCGCCTGCCTCGGCCTCCAGAGTGCTGGGATTAAAGGCGTGCACCACCACGCCCGGCTTAACCCTCTATTTTTAATACAAAAAAATTACATACAGGGGATTCTAGAAGAACGTTGAGCTCAATAATTAATGAAATTTCATTTAAAATTGTCATAAAGTATTTTTCTCTCAGCGAGACGTGAATTAGAGGAAATCTCAACACCTCACAATAGTAGGTGACCTGTGTTTGGTGGTGTTCTATTTTATTTTATTTATTTATTTATTTTTATGTGCAACATTTTAAGTGTTTTGCTTGCATGTATGTAAGTGCACCCATGTCGTGCAAAGTCCTTAGAGGCCAGAAGAGGGCATTAGAGCCCCTGGAACTTCAGTTAAAAACAGTTGTTATCTGCCATATGGGTGCTGAAAACCAAACCCAGGTCCTCTGCAAGAGCAGCCAGTGCGCTTAACCGCTAAGCTATCTCCAGTCCCACACTTAGTGTTCTTAACATCCCTTGTGTTATTTTAAACTCATACTAAGACTAAAATGGTCACAGATGCTTAAGGGTGTAGGGAAGTGAGGACTGTGCCCTGGCGTCTCCAGTGTTCCACATTTGTTATGTCAGTCAGTGCCTGCAAGAAACAACTTTTGCTAAAATTCCTTGGACAAGGGTGAGGGGTGGGTTGGAGAGTGGGGGTGGCTGTAAACCGCGTCAGCTGCCTCTTCTCTTGGTCCCAGAGACAAACCAAGGCACAATTCCACCAAAGTACACTCTGGGAAACCAATGAGTTTATTGGGCTTATTTACTGAGCAGTGAGTAAGGGTTATTTAGCGGGAGTGTGGATGCTCTCCTACTAATGCTCGGAAAGTCTTCACTCAAGCATGGATGATGGCTTCCACATAGCCACATAAACAGGCAAGAGGCCTTCTCTTAGTCTTCCCTAGGCTATGTGCAGTTAGGGCTAGACTGGGAGGTGCAGCCAAATATTCAGGTGAGGGTCCCTTGACTCTCCCTGCCCCTCCTATGTAGAGAGTATCAGCAGTCAACAAGTCCAGCTGTGATGATCATAGGCAAGCGGGCGCAGCTGAGCTCAGGGAGATGGCATCTCTCAGAGGGCAGTCCTATACGACACAACCAACACAAACATGTTCACATGACTTTAGAGGGTGACAAGTTCCATGTTCTTCAGTTTGAAGGGAGGGTATGGCTGAAGTTCAAGTCCAGAGATAGTTATAGGCTGATGTCTCTGTCTTACCATCAGGAAGAAGGTTCCTGTTACTCAGTCTTTTTCTTACATTCAGCAGATTGGCTAAGCCCTCTCCTTGCGGAGAGCCACCTGCCTCACTCAGTTCACTGACTCAGATACCTACCTCACCCAAGAAATACCCTCAAAGTCACACCCAGAATAATGTTTGGCCATATATCTTGACAGCCTGGAGCCCAGCCAACTTGACACATAAAATTAACTTTCACATCGACCAACTGCAATAATTTACTATATTAATATGCAGAACTTAGTTGTCTCCTAACTACGTGGAACTGACTGCTACAGCAAATGATTCCTTACGTGTAAGGCCACCCGATATCACACAGGCCAAGGTAAGCATATACCTGTTATCACAGCCATCTGTGAACTGGTCTAGAAAAAGAAAAAGGTTTGGGTGAGGCTGCTTATGCCCATTATCACACTGATACAGGCAGGAGATGGGGTGGGGGGCAAACAAACTCTAAAGAAACACAGACGGATAAAGTTAGAAGCTCTTCGATACGAGCACTGAGATCAAATCAAGACACTGGGAGGTTTAAATGTGCTCATGAGGGCTGGGAGGAGCTGACAGGTAGCCCACTGAAAGGCAAAACATGCTAAAAGCTAGACTTTTCACTTAAAAATTTTATGGCAACCTCAGCACCTAGTAAAAGCAAGAACTCAGTGGAGAGAGGGCACACCCCAGCTCTGATCACTTAAGTCCCTAGGAGGTGAGTGAACATCTGTGAAATGGGAGAATTACACCTACCTGGTACGGGTCGGGGAGGGCTCCATCCACGTGCATTTGTGATGTGCTGAGCACAGTCGTCTGGGACACAAGGAGGACAGCTGGCCTCTGTATCTGTAGGCTTCATATCCACAGATTCAACCAATTCTGATCAAAAACATTAGGGAAGAAGCAATTGTTCCCATCCTGAACACACACAGGCACTTCTGTGGTAACCATGCAGTTTGATAACCCTCACACAGTGTCTGCATTCTATCCTGTGTTATAAGCCATGTAGAGAGGATTTAGAGCAGTCAATAGACTTTCACAGGTTGTACACAAATACCACTTCTTTACGGAGAGGATTTCAACACCTTCAGATTTCATGTACCATGGTAAGCTATAAAAATCGGGGGCTGGAGAGATGGGTCAGTGGTTAAGAACACTGACTGCTCTTGCAGAAGATCTGAGTTCACATCCCAGCACCCACATGGCAGCTAACAACTGTCTGTAACTTCAGTCCCAGGGGATCCAACAGCCTCTTCTGTCATCCGCGGGCATTGCACGGCACGAGTGCATTTACCTACATGCAGGCAATATACGCATACACATAAAATAAATTTTTTTTAAGTTATAAAAATCAATTCCCTCATGGGCACCGAGGGACAATTAAACGTGTTAAATAACTCAAATGTAAATTTTGCATTTTATTTAATAATGTGAAAAGTAATTTCTGACTAGGGAACTCAGTCCTTCTGTTGCCTCTATTCCCTAGTGGGGAAGTAAAGGCACACATGTTCACTAACTTCCCAGAATCCCACATGATCATGTGTGCTGGCGTCAGAACCTCATTCTCTCTCCCTGCTGACTTCTTGCTTCTATCAAGCTTAGCTCTTCCCAAGAAGTTCTGAGGTGAGTCATGCATTCTATCAGGCCTCCCCTCTTGGGGAGCTGCTTCACCAGCTCTTTCTAACCCTCCTAGTCCCTTGATCTGTCTTAGTGTTCATGCTAGAAAGGCGCTATCTTACAGCCTCTTGGGGCGGGGGGAGTGAAGGGGCCTTCCCATTGGACATCTTTGCACAGCCCTCTTGTTTAAACTCCCTATCTAAATCTTTAAGTACTCTCCTGGGACCCAACCTAGGCTCACTTGGGCATCCTCTCAGGCTTGTGTCACTGAGGATGAGAAGTGGGCTCTGTTCACTGTTTTACATTAAAATTCTGCACAAGTTTACAAGTCAATATGTAATCTTGAAAAAATGAGTATAATAAAGTGAACAGAGTGGACTTTTGGGAGCTTTTTAAAAACTTAATTAAGGACCCTGGTGTGCCCCTGGGAGCTTTCACAGACCTGCCGTGGTGATCGTTTTCTTTCCCATGCCTCCTTGCTCCCCACCATTTCAGATCTGTTAATTCCTTGTGAGCCTCCAGATTTGGGAATTGTTTAGACATCTTATATTGAGCTTCCTTCCCCAACCTCCTTCTTCTCTACCCATCTCAGTTCTCAGATCTGCTCAGGTTACCAGAATTCTTACACCCAAGTGTGAGCTCTCCCAAGACCTATCAGCTTACCTGTTCATCTAGCAACCCCCTAGTCCTCTCTGCTGTTCCAGGACTGTGAGGACTAAAACCTGGAAAATCAACTCAAAAGTTGCACCTATCCTTAGCTTAAATGAGACCTCTACTTACACCCCATTTACACACATCAATATAAAGTGACCCCAAAACAGAACACTGTGCACTGCTCACCTTGGTTATAACCTGAGAAGTTGGAGAAACAGCAAACAAAGATACAAAACAACCATCACAAATATGAGATCACCTACCCATACCAAACACCACCACTAAGAACATAAATTCAAATGCCTAGGACTTATCAAAACAAAACAAAACAAAACAAAAAAACAGAAACAACATGAATAACCAAAATAATATAAATAATGTTTACTACTGAAATTAACACCCCTATCTTAATGTTTCCTAAGAATGACAACCTAACAGACACACAAGACAGTGATTTCAAAATAGCAATTAAATGTATTCAAGGAACTCAGTGAAGACATTAATAAAATGCTGAATGAAGACCATGAAAACACAAACAATAGAATGAAAAATTAAACAATATAAAATAGGAAATAGGAATTCCATAAAGAGGTAGAATATTTGAATAACAGCAAACTGAAAAAAAATTAAAATAAAAAACACAGGAAGTCAAATAAAAGCTTAGAAGATAAATCAAAAAAGAAGTGGAGAAAATGGAACAGAGAATATCAGATCTTAAAGACAAGCTTGGGAAAATGGATTGCTGATTCAAACAAAATATCAAATCTAAAATAACTCAGGAATGGAATATGTGAGATCTCTGGGATGCTGAAAAAGGACCAAATCTAGGAATCATAAGGTTAGAAGGGAAGAAAGCCAGGTCAGAGGCAGAAGAAAACATTTGTAATAAAATGAAAGAAGAAAAATTCCCAAATCCAGGAAAAGACATACCTATCAAGGTACAAGAGGCATGCAGAGCAATACCAAGTAGTCCAGACCAGAAAAGAAGCTCTTCACATCATATAATAGTCAAAACTCTAAATGTACAGAACATAAAATATATTGAAAACTGTGGGAGAGAAACAAGGCAATAAAGGCAGGCCCATCAGAATAACAGCTGGCTTTTCTGGAGACTATGAAAGCCAGAAGGGCTTGGATCCATGTCATACAAATCATGAACAAACACGGACTCCAGTCCAGACTACCATACCCAGCCAAACTGTCCATTGTAATTGAAAGAGAAAGAAAAACTTTCCATTAAAAACAAATTTTAGGAATTTATGTCCATGAAACCAGCTCTACAGAAAATACTCACTGGAATACCTCAGTCTGAAAAGAAGATTAAAGACTCCAAAGGAATCACAAAGAATAAAAAAAATTATCCCAGAACAGTCAAACAAAAGAAGTTTAGTCTAAGAAAACAGAACTAAAATATCAACAGAATGGAAATTAATAAACACTGGGCAATAATAACTCTCAATATTAATGGTCTCAACTTCCCAGTAAAAAGATATAAACTGATTGGATAGAAAACAGGATCTATCAATTTATTCAATATCACTGCATTCTACCTCCCCTCCCTGGAAATCCCCCATCCTCCTTCAAGAAATGTATCTCATCAATGATCAACACTACCTTAAGGTAGAAAGGATAGAAAAAGTTATGTCAAGCAAATGGAACTAAGCATGTGTAGTTTTTCTAATATCAGATAAAATAGACTTAAAACTAAAACTAGTTAGAGACAGGGAAAGCAACTTCATATTCACTACAGGAAAAAAAATCCACCAAGAAGAAATCCTAAATATATATGCACCTCACACAGAGACATACAGTTTCATAAAAAAAAACTTTATTAGCTCTAAAATCTCACATTGACTCCAATAGTAATAGTGGATGAATTCAGTACCACAATGTCAACAATGGATAGACAACAAGACAAAAACTAAACAAAGAAACTCTGGAGTTAAATGAAAACATAAATCACATGGACTTTACAGACATCTATGGAACATTCTATCCAAATAATACATTTTCTTCTCAGCAGCCCAAGGTACCTTCTCCAAATTTGATTATATATTAGGATGCAAAGCAAGTCTTCCCAAATTTAGGAAAATTGAAATATTGTCCTGTATTCTATCTAACCACAAAGGACTAGAGCTAGATATCACCAAGAATAAAAATGGGGAAAATCACACAAACTCATAGAAGCTAAACCACTCACTACTGAAAGTAACTGGATCAAGGAAGAAACCAAGAAGGAAATTTAAAAGTCCCTAGAAGTACTGGGCATGGTGGCGCATGCCTTTAATCCCAGCACTGAGGAGGCAGAGGCAGGCAAATCTCCCACCTGGGTCTATATAGTGAGTTCCAAGTCACCTGGGGCTATAGGCAGACCCTGCCTCATAAAAAGACTGAATGAAGATTAAAACACAACATACCAAAATCTATGGGGCACAATAAAGACCATGCTAAGAGGACACAAGAAAATATTACTCAACTCTTAAAAAATGAAATTATGAAATTTCCAGGTAAATAAATGGAACTAGAAACAATCTTTCTGAGTGAGGTAATGCAGACCCAGAAAGGCAAACTTCACATGTTCTCTCTCATAGGTGGATGCTTAGCTTTGAAATCTTAGATAGGCATATTTCAATTTGAAAATCCAGAGAGCTCAGGAAACTAGTAAATGGATGGGGGATGGGGAACTTCCTGGGAAGGGAGGTAGAATGCAGTGATATAAAAGTGAAAGGGGGAATAATAGAGCAGGAAGAGTTAAGTGGGGTGGTGAATGGGAGGGAATGACAGAGAAGGGAGTATGGGGAGGGATAACTAACACTAAAAGCTTTTAGAAAAAGCCATATGGAAACTTACCACCACAGAAACTTCTTAAAGTATACATACATACATACACACACACACATATATGTATATATTGTAAAAAGAGATTAAAAGGAGTTACCTTATAATAAGGGGGCATTGGCCCTACTAGACACCATAGGCTAGCAAAGTAAAACCCCAGTGCTAGGAATGGGCTTCCTTTCTTGAAATTGTTGACCAGAGATCCCATAAACCCTTGAACAATACTAGCCATTGTCTCTGGCCTTGGTTACCTACCTGAACGTCATAGTAAAATCCTATTGCTGAAGACACTGTGTACCAAGCTGTCAAACAAATGAGGGGAAATCAATCTTGTGCTGACTTCAAAGTCTCATCTCTACTGGCTAGGGTCCATAGTGCTGAGGGTGCTATGCATGTTACTTGAAGAGAAAGTTAATCTTCAACTCTACCTAGCTGTGAATCCTGTGGGCTACAACAACAAGTGGCCTGCTAAAATATTCACACCAGTGTCACAAATATGATAGGAATAACCTAATTGATTTCTAATTGATTTTAAGGTCTACTTCACAGGATGGAGCTTATACTTGACACTGATGCCAGACCTAGGAGCCTGTGGCTAGACAGGTCACAAGCCATAAGGGAGACCCTAATACTATTATTCTGCTAAATATTTTATTATGCTAAATAATATTAAAGTGGGTTATACCCATAGATTAATGCACCTCTCAACTTTTCAGCAGAGAGGCTTCCTTATGCAGTACATGATGGTTAACAGAGAACCCCAACTGACCAATGTGCAGAAAGTAAGAGGCTAAAGGCTACTTTTCTCTGAATTGGACACCTGTATCAAATTTCTGCCTCCGGGGATCAAGGATCATTTTAGAAGAGGTAACAGAAAGATTGAAAGAGGCAGAGATGGTGCACAATCTCAAAGAAACAGAGTTTTTCAGACAGCTGGGCAGTTACTCATATGAACTCACAGCATGGTGACAGCATGTACAAGTCCTATGCAAGCTCAAACCAGACAAAAGTTCCAGCATAGATGTGGGGAAGGGTATGAAACCTCAATGCTCCCTAAGGAAGTATTGTCAATAGTCAGTCTAGTTTAAGGGTGAGACTTAAAAGCTGGTTATAGATTGACCAGCCTCCAGTGGGTGAACACACATTAAAGGAAGGGCATAACTGGGTATGTAGATAGGGAAGGTATCTACATACCATCAAAATATACTGTATGAAATTTGCAAAAATTCAATAGAGTCAAAAATTTTAATTAAACTTATTCCTTGACAATTTCATGAATGTATATTATGTGTTCTAGTTACTCATACTCCCCACCTTTCCTAGCTCTTTGGCAACTACCCCTCATACCTACAAGTCCCTTTGCCACAGTTATGTCTTTTTGTTTTGTTTTGGGACCCACTGTTTATAACCATGGTTAGTCTATGTGACCATGAGTTTGGAGCTTGGTGGGCTTGCTGTTGTGTACATAACTGAAAACAGTAATTGCCCCTCCCCCAGAGCTTTTAATGGGCTAACATGCATTGAAATTCCCAAAGGTGATAAATTCTGTCATGTTGCCCTTATTTATTTGATGACCAAAAGGTCTCAATTTTACCTCAGAACATACTCAAAATAGATCTCTGTGATGCCACCTTGCCTCCAAACCCATCCTGTTGAAAGTTGTTCTGGTTGATGGAGATACTGAGAGAGGCCATGGTGATCATTCAGAGCCATCTTGAGTAAGAATTTCCTCTATGCCCATGTTTAAAAAGTTAAGGATTTGTTATACACAGAGACTAAGGCAATGGAGCACATGCAGGCCTATCTGCTATTCGGGACACAATGGGTACCATGAGCCCTACCAGGCAGAACTGGCCCCACAACAGGACAACACCTTCTCTTTTACCACTGTCCCTGGCTCATACCAGGCAACCTAAACTCTCTTATGGCTCTGGTGGCCTCCCAGTCTGGGGTTCTCCTGGCCCATGGTTTTAAAGTCACATATGATGGTATTCAATAGAAAGTAATAGAAAAAGTCAGTCTTTCAAGTGCCAACTGTGGCTATCAGCCACTGGTTCTGACAGGTGTTGACAAGAGGCACATCATGGAATAAGGCTGGTGTGTGTCCGTGGTCATCATCGTGCACCCAAGCACCTACCAGAGAACTATGTTCCCCTCGAATGGGAGAGTGGGTACTGCCTTGCAGGTCGGTGATAGTGAACAAGTGACATTAAGCTCTGGGAAAAGTTAGAGTTCTGCAAACAGAGTGAGTTATAAAGAACTGATACACAACCACGTGAATACAGTTAACAACATTGTATTGTGTTCTTGACCCTAACAAAGTCAGGGCCGGCGTGGGGGGAGCTTTTAGTATTTTCACAAAGGAAACAAAGTAATTTTGTAAACTGATGTAAACAAACATTAGCAGGGTTGTGACGGATATTTCACAATATGCATGTGTCAACTCAGCAGGTAGCACAGTTTAACTGTGTATATTTATTAAAGATGATTAATATTCACAAAAACCCTAAAGCACAGGTAAGTATTCAAAGAACAACATATGAAAAACACAATTAAAATTCAGATTTCTTGGCAAAGCCACATCCTTCCAATCAACCACATGAGAACACCACCCACCTTGGACCTATTCTCCATTAAAAATGCATTGCATCCCAAGGCTGGATTTAAAAGACCTATGTAGAGTTTACTAGCCACATATCT
The DNA here is from genome assembly GCF_000622305.1 of Nannospalax galili. Classification (NCBI taxonomy): domain Eukaryota; kingdom Metazoa; phylum Chordata; class Mammalia; order Rodentia; family Spalacidae; genus Nannospalax; species Nannospalax galili. The sequence goes on from NW_008345972.1 coordinate 1,800,972, forward strand.
CAGTAAGCTAGAAAAATGAAGATGAAATAAAATGCTAAAACTGGGCTAGAGGTAAATAAAGCTCAGTGACAGACTGTCTGCTTAGCACATACAAGGCTCCAGTTCAGTCCCCAGCACTACAATAAACAAATAAATGCTTTTAAATTCCAAACATGATTTTAAGCTTTGCATGGCTCTGCAATCTATCTAAATGCCTTGAGGTCAAGGGTCATATCTCATATTTTGTATTATTTATAGGAAATAGTTTACTACCCAATACACACTATGTGTCATTATTCAACCAAGTAAGGACAGGTGGGAGAAGAAAAGATAGAGGGAGAGGGGACAGAGGGAGATGGACAGGGAGGGAGAACTTGTTTAGATCCCAGGACACCAAATCTGAGCTGCTCAGACTTGCCTTTAGCATACTGAGGTGACATATGGTAAAATGAGGAGTTTTCCAGCTGCATTTCTACCGTTGTTCTAAGATTTGTAAAACAAGAGTTATAATGCAGATGTACCTAATTTTTGTATGTGGCATCATTATTACTTCAACAGAAAAAGTCTAACTTTAGTCATTTTCAAGTGGTTGTTTCTACCATTGAAACAGCTTTCATTTTAAAGTGAAATAAAGTAGGGAATTGGGAGTTCTGTAAAGACGTCTATAAAATCTTTAGCTCTAGGAATGCCCATAGAGCAAACACACTTTTCTGTCCTTCACCATACACTTTATTTTGAATATAAAAGTTTCTGGTAAAAGCTCTGGTGTGGTCATTGCTATTGACATTATCAGTTATCTTGTGGTTGTATGTGTTTGAGGAATGAAACAGTCAGGTGACTGTTGTATGATTCAATCTGTAGTCCTCCCATACTTCTGCAAATTTTAATGTCTTCTTCTCCTCCTCTCCTCCTCCTTTGTAATGAACGAAGCATTCAGAGAAAATATGCCTTGGAATTTTACAACATCCAAGAGCAGAGCAGATCTCACATGATGTAGGTCCAGAGACAAAATTACCCCTTGCTCTGATGGTCTGCTGAGGGACACCAGTCTAAAAGGCTCTGTGAATACAGCAGACAGAATTACAGGATCTTTGGTGCTAACTCATTAGAGCCATCCTGCTCACCGGACAGAAAGAGAGGTGGAAGATCAAAGCTCCACTTGCCACAAGTGATGCCACATGTTTTCCTGAGACTTAATGGGGTCTGAGTAGCTGAGGAACTTAGTCACACTTTCTGCTCCATGAATACTCTGAGTGATCCATGGGAGGAAGGGAAGTCAGTGGTCAGTGCAAGGCTTACGATGAACTGAGTTAGGACAAGGAGGGATTTAGGCAACTTACAATGAAATTTCTCCACTGGAACCTGATCCTTAATTCGAAAATTATAGAGACGATCAACAATGTGGCAAAAATGAGAGAGGATAGTTCCTGCTCTCAAGGGAGGGAAGAAATCTGACACGAAGGGAAAAGCAGTGAAATTTCCTTCAGAACAGAGAACTCCACTCCTGCAGTGTGGGCAGCAGGGGTTTGGAATGCAGAAGAACTGGGGAAGGAAGTGATTATGAGTTCAAGGGTAAAGACAAGGGACAATCTTGATCATGAAGAAATAGTTGTAGCTGGACTTGGGAGAGAGAGAGACAGAAGGGAGGGGAGGGAAGGGAGGGGAGGGGAGGGGAGGGGAGAGTTGAGTCATTAATTTATTCATTCACTCAAAAATCTAGAAAAACGGTGGGACAGGCCTCCTTAAACTTCCCCCAGATCCTTTGGGAATTTTGAGTTCATGGGCGAAAGGACTAGAAACAGGGAGGACAGTAACAAGGAGCTGAGGTTACTAGGCAACAATGCAGAGGCTGCAGGTATAGTTCAGGAGCCAGCAGACACTCCTAGAGCCTGGCCATGGGCCTGAATTTTGACTCAGTGGTCCTATGATACTAGTTTGTACAATATGCTTTCAGAAATATATATAGCAAAGTGTAGCAGAGACACTGACCTGTATATACATAGTCAATCCTCTGCTGTGGCCTAGCATTATAACCGTGTCTCTTGGGGAGTTCAGCCTAACAAGGAAGGGACGAGTAAAACAACATTACAGAGCAGGGATCATGCAGAGGGGAGAGGACCTTTGGAAAAGAAGTTTGTGTGAAGATGAGCCCTAGGGGGTAAGCAGGAATTTGAGGTAGTGTTGCATCTTTCATGTAGGTTAGGTGCGTTGTGTGTGAGGAAGAAGTGACTGCGGACTCCATCTATAGCAATTACACGGCATCCAACACAGGTAATCTGCTTCAAGTACTTCCTCACAATAAGGAGGAAATGTTGCACTTCGCAATGCCCCTGATCCATAAGCTAAGCACTTGATTATCCCTTTAGAAGAGAACTCACATGTCCAATGATATCTTCAGAGCATAAATGATAATCATTGAATGTATCCATAGCAGACAAAGAAGGAGCACCTGCCCCTAAGAGGTAGAGAAAGAGAACAGGATGTGGCCAACAGGATAGAAGGAGCAAACTATATACAATGACTTCATTCTTGGCTCATGAGACTTTCTGGCTCAGCTGAAGTGGATGAGATGGGATTCCTGTGCCAACCAAAGTTGGAGTGAAGCTAGTGAAAGGGAAGCAGAAGATGCAGTGAGGGAGGGGCTGAGTCCCAGCATCCCTTCAAGCTCCCAATGCACCCCACACAGCTGAGGCAGAGCTGGCCACAGGTTATGGAACAGTTGGTACCAGCTACATTTACTGAGGTGTGATTCACAGCCTGGATGGCATCTGCACCCGGGAAATACATTCCATGTGTGTTGACATGTGGTTCTCAAGAGTTCAGTGGATTCTTTCAGAGAACTCAAACTCTAGGAAGGAATGAGCCTACCATGGGGCTGATGCAGATGTGGCAGTTCCTGGTGTGCTCTTTGCAGAATTCAGAGTTGACCTCAGAGTTGACCTAGGTATGAATGTTCATTATGACTCTCTCTTGCAGAGTTCATAGTGTGACCTCAGAGCTAACCCAGATGTGGATACTCATGGTGCTCTCCTCTTATAGAGGAGAAAATTCCCAGGCAGCTTTGGAGAGATGGCTCAGCGGTTAAGAGCACTGACTGCTCTTGCAGAGGACCCGGGTTCAATTCTCAACACCCATATGGCAGCTACAAACTGTCAACTGTCCTTACCTCCAATTCCAGGGGAACCCGAAGCCCTCTTCTGACCTCCATGGCGTTGCACCATACGGGTACACTCACATGCAGGCAATACACTTTTACACATAAAATAAAAATAATAAATAAATTTTTTAAAAAATATATCCACAAATCAAACTGGCCTTCAGATGGCAAGTTGTGACTCAGTGGCTCTAGAGTAGATGCTGAGGCTTGTGTGCTTAATACTGGTGCACAGCTGTTTTCATGCACCCGCCACAGAGTTGATAGACTATATCTAAAATGTTTTTGGAAATTAGCTGAGAATGAGCTTAAGTAACTTTCTGAGAAAGATGATGAGGAATATTTCTGAGAGACAGCTGACTTTTACTACTGTACATCTATGCCTCAATTGCCTGCTGACATTTTGCTGCTGGAAATCCAAGTGGCACTCTGGCTCACCACTGTTCTCCTTTCCCAGCTGCATGTCAAAGCCCCGTGTATGAGATTCTCAGTGTCCTCAGACACTGACTATGACAACAACACTGGAGACAAATAGCAGGGATGGATTTTGCCTATGTGAGCCAGCACCAGCCAGCTCCTGGGCTGCAGTGGACTGTGAGATTGGCCTGTGTAGACCTCAGGAAAGCCCTGCATAGTGCTGGTGGTCCATCCCATCTCCAAGAGTCTGCCAGCTCTGGGACCACCTCATTTTGCCCCATTTTGTTAACTTCTACTCATCATTACCTCTTCATGAAATGTAATATGGAAATAATGTCACAGTTCACTAACTTTCTCATGGGCTTGAGTGATAGTCAAATACGCCATTGCATGAAACAAATCTGAAACAGTTTAATGAGGCTAGTTGATGACCCTTTCACCTTACCACACAGAGAAGTAAACCAAAACCCTTGTCACCCCATCCCTTAAGGAGATATCCAGGGATCTCTGAACTTGGTAAAGACCAAGAAATGTTTGGGAACCAGTGATTGCCAGTAATTAATAAGAACTAAGACCTTTGATATATATATATGTATATATATATATATATATATATACACACACACACACACACAAATGAGTGTACATATACAAAGAAGGACAGCAAAACTTTTGCAATTTACACCAATAATCTTATATTAAAAGAACACCCTTGACTGTTTATCACAAAAAAAAATGAATTTTTTTTTCTCTAGAGTAGGTTATTGCTCTTGCCTTGAAACTTAGCTTGACAAGTTAAAAACAACTTCTTGAAAACTTAATTCCAAATAATTATGAATGTTTCAAAACATTTAGATGGCTATTAGGAGCAAATCTCTGATGCAAAATAATTACTTTAAAAATAAGAAAAGACTTTGAAGACTAGCCTTGCAATTGTTGTCTAGCAGAGGCCCATTTGGGTTTGCTTATCGGTCAACACTGCATGTGTTTGAACTTTGGCCAACTCGCTTGCTAGTTTATGATCAAGATGTGAAACTCAGCACATAGGAAAGAACACCAGAAGCAGAAAAGTTTATTCACATTCGTCTCATTGCCCAAAGGGTCTGCGAACAGCCTTGAGCATACAAAGCTTAAGCACAGATGGAAGTGCACACCAGCTCTTCATGTGTGTGTGTTCAGTATCTTTCACGTCCTTACAATGGCCTGCTTAGAATTCTACAACTGAGGTCCCGCCAACTCACCTATAGGAGAGAAGAGATTAGAGTGGAAATTTGACAAATTCCAATGGTGGCCTCTCCACAGAGACACAGGAGTAGAGTGGGGGATGAGGTTTGGGGTCTCTCAAAGTACATACAGGTTTTATACCGTACATGAAGTAGGCTTTACAATGTGCTTCCTACACATCTCCCTTTGTAGCTGGATCCCAGATCCAGTAAATATGAACTCCTGGCTTCTCAAACATCTCTATGCCTGTGGTTGTCCTGTCTCCTCTGTGTAGAGTGCCCTTTCCCTCAGTTCCCTCTGGACAATCTTCTCTGTGCTAACTGTGGTGTCGTGCCCCCACCCCAGGGCACTACGAAAACCCGGGCTCTCTGCTTCTATATCTTTAAACGCCTTAGCAATGCTCACCTATAGGCTGGTGCTTCTTGGTATGTCTTTTAATCTAGCCATTCTGATTTCTGATACTGTGGTATATGTATTGTTGTGAGAGGAGACAAATGCTAAATAAAATAAGAACCCAATGCAAAGAAAACCAGAGGAACTAGCTGGAAATGCTCCAGGCAAACCAGAAAGAAATTCAGGGTCAGGAAAGTGGGGCCAATGCAGAGGGTGGCAACATGGTCCCAATGGGGTCAAGGTCCATACAGCTGGAATTCAGGAGCAAGAGTTCAGGGAACAGAATTCTGGTAGCTCCAAGTCAAATGGCTTCAGTAGAAATGTCCTTATCTTGCCATTTTTCAATGAAGCATAACCTTAAGCCATAGTATGTAACAAACTCTTCACTGGATGCTAGCCAGACCTACAGGATGCTGATCTGGTCCTTAGTAGCTGTATGTCCTCAGGGGTCAGTCTCCCTAGACCTCAGCTTCTAAGACTCAACTTGAAATAACATCAAGGCAACAGAGTGTAGAGTGACTGCTGGGCTAAAAGGCAGGATAAGCCCACCCCATTGCAAACTTGTAATTATTTGTGACATGACCTAACAGCATTTTGGACTAAAGGGAATAAAGTATACTGTCACATGCCTGGAAGGCACAGTAACCCTGCACACATATACACCTTTGTTCTGTAACAGTGACTCCAGTAAAACACAGGAGTATGATCCTAAAGAGCACTGACCAACATTTATTAAGGCTGATAAGTGGGAATCTCAGAGGCAAGAGAGGTCACAGGGGTACAAAGCAAGCATAATCTGTATTCCACGGGCCACATGGGCTTAAATCTATCTAGAATGTCCTAAAGGGTTTTTTTGACATCTCAGCCTTACCTGGCTATAATCTGAATTGGCATGCAGTTTTCTTCTAAAAGATATTTTATTTTTATTTTATATGTATGAGTGTGTTGCCTACATGTAAGTGCATCCATGCCATGCAATGCCCACAGAGATCATAAGAAGGTGCCGGATTCCCTGGGATTGGAATTACAGATTGTTGTTAGCCACCATGTGGGTGCTGGGAACCAAACATGGGTCCTCTGCAAGGGCAGCCAGTGCTCTTACTACTAAGCCATCTCTCCAACCTACACATAGTTTTCTTTTAAATGCATGTTTCCCTTCTCTCTATAAAATTTTTAAAAATTGAGAAATAATTGTCTAACATTTTATATGGACTTCAGTCTAATGTCTGGGAAGTATAATCCCTTGAACTCTTAAAGAAATATACTGATCACTTTAATCTTTGGTTATACTTTCCTTTTGGATGTCTAAGACCATACAGTTGGCCCAAATAAATCCATTTATTTTTACTTTTAGAACGCTTGAGGATCTGTTCTTTAGGGGTCACATGGGCCTGGGAAGAGCCCCTGGCTCATTTCTTTTACCAGTTCCATCTATGTGAAGCTAAGTCAAAGGTCCTGCTCAACCATGGCTGGCTTCACTTGGAAGCAAGGAGGAAATGTTTCCTCTTTGTTAACCCTCCTCTTTGTAGCCTGGACACTGGTTCAAGTCCATCTGGTGGGGTCTTCATGACCTTCCTGAACAAGAGGACAGGTGACTCACCACAGTTACAGGACATTTTGAGAGATGCTCCATAGTCCCCTGGAACTTAGTCAACCTTGGAGGACAAGGAGCAAAGACTGCCCTTTAAATCCCTCTCACCAAATTAGTATAGGCCTCAAAGTATGACTGTTAAATACCCAAGAAGTTTAGTTCCACCAGTCTGGTATTTTTAATTACT
>NW_008345972.1:1808027-1820149 GCF_000622305.1 Nannospalax galili
CTTGGAACTCACTATGTAGACCAGGCTGGCCTAGAACTCTGCCTCCTGAGTGCTGGGATTAAAAGCGTGTGCCACCATGCCCAAATTCTCATTTTTTATGTCTATTTTGGAAAATATCTCCAGTCCCATATCCTTTTAACATCTTTTACATTCTCATTTTCTTTTTCAATAATTATGAGACATAATAACATATAAAAATAAATTTTCCATCTGTTTGTAAGAATTCTTACTAAGTAATGCTTATCCCCTTCTAAGGTTCTAGGGTCAAACCAATGTTTGACTACTGTGTTCCTGGAGAACCAGTGAGGGGTTGCTGAGGTGTATGAGTGACCTGAGGGTATGCACACTGGAAAGCCTTTACCCAGCATGGATCAAGCCTTCTCTTCCTAGCCTTCCCCAGATTATACACTTTAGTCATCCCCAAGTCCAGGAGACCGTGTTTGATTAGGACCAAATTACATACAGTTGGCTGGGAAGAGTGACTGGATGACCCTGCTTACCCGTCCTTTAATGAAGGAACACAACCATCAATAAGCCCAATTGTGATGATATTTAGCAAGCAGGCACAGCTGAAGTCATGATGACGGCAGTTATTTTACACAGAAGAGGCTGCTGTATTGCATCATTTAAAAGGATTTGGGGCTAGAATTTGATAATACCTTATAGGCTACTATATTTTTTAAGGTTCATATAGTGTTCCTTGTTTTGTCTGAAAATGTCATATATGTATACAATATTATCTTGGGTATATCCATCCAAGATCCCCAGATCCACACACTCTCTCAGTATCTCCCATCTCCCTCACAAATTCATGTCTCTTTTTTAAATAAAAGATTTACTTCATTTTTGTTTTATGTGTATGTATGCCACATGTGTACTGGTGCCCATGGAGGCCAGGAAAGTGCATTATTTTCTCTAAAGCTGGAGTTATACATTACACGTGGTTATAAGCCACCCAATGAGGGTACTGGGGACTAAACTCCGGTCCTCTGGAAAAGCAAACTCTGTTAACTGCTGAGCACTCTCTCCAGTTCCATTTTATCTTTTTTTATAACCCCTGAGTTCAATTAGTACTGCCTATATGCACATGAGTATGGGCTCATCTGCTGGGGTATATAGAACATACCAGAAGCCACATCCTAATAAAAAGTGGCTCTCTCTACCTGAGCAACCAGCAACTGCCAAGAGTTCTTTAGATGGGGTGGGGCTTTGTACCTACCTCTACCCTCCTTGTTGGAATTTTCTCTGGCTTAGTCTTGTGCAGGTCTTTTGTAGGTAACCACAGCTAGTGTGAGTTCGTGTGTATAACAGCAATGTCATGTCCAGAAGACAGCACTTCTCAGTTCTCCTCCACATCCTCTGGCTCTTACATTCTTTCTGCCCCTTCTTCCATGATGTTCCCTGATCCCTGGGGGAAGGGGTTGACAGAGTGCAGCTAGGCACTCATAGTCATTTATTCTCAACACTTTGAATAGTAATATGTCTCTGCATTAACCACTACCCACTTCAATAAGAAGCTTCTCTGACCAAGTGTAGGAACAGCAAAAATCCATAAATATAAACACAAATATTTAGAAGGCAGTTTAACAATATGATCATTTAGTTAAAAAAAAAAAACAATAGGTTCTCCCCCATTGCCTATGGCTTCCTCAACCATGGGCTTTGACCAGATTTACAGTTCTATACATGAGTTCCCTCCTGTGGCTCATGCCTCAAACCCAATTAAGAGATAGTTAAATATTTGTTTAGTCTCATGTTATTTTTTTAATTTATGAAATCACTCTGATATAACATTTCAGCATATTTTAAATTATAGTCTACATGGTGTTACAAATCCTGTCATTTTCTGAAATGAGAATGGAATGGTACAGATAACAGAATTTTAAAGGATTTTTTGTTTATTTCTGCTTGGGACCTTAGAAATTAGGATGGTTCTAGGACCACAGACATTTCTCATCATTCTTATGAAGTCCAGGGTCTAGCATGTGTCAGTAAGATGAAGCCTCTTATTGATACTGACATGATAACCTTTGACCAACCAGCCACAGTCACAGAGATGCAAGGCCAGAGCACAAAAATGTAGGACTAATGATGAGCCCACAAGGTGTCCAGAACAGTTCATGGTAGAACTGAGACATCTACAGAGGTCCTTGAACTCAGGCACCACCCAAGAGGGTAGTTAATTGTCCTATATGAGTTTAGATGTCAGTATTGTAGCCAGTCTGAGAACTATGACCCAACATGATGGTGAAGCGCAGTAGGAAGCCCACGAAGGCACCTTGAATGTAAATACAGGTTGAGGAGAAGAGGAGGAAGCAAGCCTCAAGATGAAGAGGTTAAATTTTCTACAGTGCCCTCACGGAGCTTTGATTATAATTCTTATATGTACCTATATTTCTGTCTGTGCGTTGTCTCGTTAAAACTAAATCTTAAGGTCTGGGTAAAGGTAAATGTTGAAGTTGGAGTGTGCAGCTCATGGACAAAAGTACATCATTTGTATGTGCAAGGCCCTGTGTTCAGTCCCCAGAACCAAACTAAATAAACAATAATAAGTACTGAAAGTTTATGTCACTTGTTAGAAGAATCTATGATTTAATTCACTTTTAAGATACTGAAGGTTAGTGGAAGGGGAGTAGTGAGAAGTGAATACAGGTATTCCAGTTTTAGTTCAACATGTGACACGCTCAGAGGTTCTCATCCCTTTTCTTACAGCAACAGTGTTGCACACAAATTGAATACCGATAACTTTCCTGGGGCCTGTCTGCAGTCAGAGGGCAATTCACTCCCCCACACACAGAGAGACACAGACAGACAGACAGACAGTACACTCACACACACTCCAAAAGAAGACAAACAAGAGTACCCAGAGAGACAAACAGCTCTCTTCTAGAGCACTAGCCCCTCAAACTGGTGGGAACACTTTGACAATCATTTTGATAAAACACTGGAAGCTAAATGTGGGGGAAGTGAAAAGTTTCTGGAGACCAGAGCCTCCACTCTTACATAAGCTTCATCTCCAAGGACCACAGAGGAGATCCCTGTATGGCTCTACCAGGACTTTAAAGGAAGAGAATCCATTGTGAAACACAATCAGAGTCCTCACCACAGCCAGAGTATGTTCTCCAGGGGACAGGAGTCTCCAAAGTGGCTTCCAAATCTTGATGCCAGCCACAGACAGTCCATGAGTCTAACCTGCCCCACATCCTAGGAAAGGGGTGAAAATAACATAGACCCTGGCATAGGCACTCAGAAGAGTAGGTTGGAAATGCCATGACTGGAGAATGTGGAGAAGGAGAATAAGCTATTATTTTTGAGGAATTCTTATAAAGGTCACAGCCCTATGGCACAGGCTCACTAAATGACCAAAATTCAATAGAAAGATTATAGACTGTTCCCCTGCACACACAGCAAACACTACAAGGCTCCATATATAACAACAGCAGAGAACAGCTAAAAAAACTTTAATACACACATTTCTCTGAGAAAGATGGAGAGAAGGCCAAGACCATAAAAGAAGGCAGTAAGGACATTGAAGGAATTTTGTACAGTAGGTACAATAAAACTTGTAAAGTACAGCTCCTAGCCATATTCACATAGGTTAACCCAATAAAATGTGTCTACCTTCCCATAAAAAACATAAGACATGAAAAAGGAAAGACAATCATATATGCAAGAGACATAGAAATCATTGGAATCACGAGTGGTAGAGATTAGAATGTCAGGGAGGTAATTTAAGACACTTATGCTCCTGTGTGATTAATATCATCAGAGCTCTAATAGAGAAGGTGGAAACTTGCATGAACTGATGAGTAATGTAAGCAAAAGTCACTAACAGAAATCAAGAATGCCTTGGTGGCTCAAATGTATCTTTCAGGTGTTCCTGCTTGGTTATGGTTCCAGAAACTTCTGTTCCAGGTAATTAGAAAACAGAACAGAGGGCAGCATAAAACATGGAAAATCAGAGTATAAGAAGGAGAGAAAGAAAGAATAGAGCAGAAGTAATACAAGAATATATTAATACTTGAAACATTTCCCAAACTAATACCAAGCCATGGATACAGTAAATCCCGAGAACATAAAGCATGAGAGGGAGGTGGGGTAGGAAGGGGAAAGGAAGGAAGGAAAAAATGAAGGAAGAGAGAAAAGGAGGGAGCGAGGAGGGAGCAAAGGGAAAGATAGACTTAGGTATATCCGATTTATACTAAAGAAGATGAAAGTAAGAGGAAACTTTAACACAAGCAACAGGGAGTTGAGGGCACATCATCTTACTTATGAAAGGAGAAGTTAAGAATTACAGCAGATTTCTTGATAGAAACCATATATGCAAGGAAAAAAAGTGATGTGAAATCATAAAAGTGTTTAAAGAATTTTGTATCCAGTGACATTTTCCCTTAGAAGTGAAAAAGAAAAAAAGACTATCAAAAATGTAATGAATTTGTTACCAATAGGTTTTCTCTGAAATATTGAAAGACGTTTCTCAGGTATATGGAAAATTAAATGAGGTAAATAAATTGGATTTACATAAGGAAAATGAGCATTAGAGAAGGAAGAAATGAAGATAGAATTAAATCTTTTCTTGTTCTTATTCTCAATACTTACCAAGATGGCCACTTTGTGAGAGTGCTGGCCATGAAACATTAGGTCTGGGTATATCATTCTGTGAGAAATTGAGCATGCAATAAAAATCATCAGAAATGTTCACAGAAATACCAATTCCTGGGCCAGCTATAGATGACATTAATTTAAGTATTCTGCAGAGGGATCCAGAAACTATTTTCATTAAAATGGTTGCATATCTCTGCCATAAGCCCTTCCACCTAGATGGTTACAACTAGCTTTCCTTCAAACCAGCTACTCTAGTCCTTACTAGAATCTACATCCTCTTTCCTGACCAGACCTAGGGAGACTGCTTCCCCAGTCCACTATAGAAATGGATGATTTGTTCATCTCTTCTGTCACAAATTATACCTTCTGCTGTCTCTGTGAGGGCAGGGGGCAGGGGACTCCACGTATTAATCTCAATGGGGGGACTCCAGGTATTGATCTCAATTAACAGCTGCCTTTGTGTCTGCATACCTATTTATCTGTCCTTATCATCATTGCCACTGGGTCTTCCTATATGAACACATAGTTTTCAGTGACAAATCAGGACTGGGAGCTGGGAAAAGTCTTTAACCTGTTCAAAATGACTTTGGACATTAGTTAAATTGAACTATGACTGTTGGAGCCAGATCTTGGGTAGAGTGAGTCTTCACTTACTGCTCAGTAGTGATAAAAAGTATCACAGGACCTTCAGAGCCACTCATTTCCTCCTGGAATTTCTACTTGGTGAGCAGGTAAGAATCTAAGGGGCTCCTATGCAGCCTCTGGACACCATGAACAGCCATACTCCCTGGCAGTGGCTTGAGAGACCCCACAGAGGGACACTGTTCTCCCTGGTGGTTTAAGTTCATTAGCTACACTTAGCTGCTAACATGTGTCTTCAGTCTCTTTGAATGCACTATTTTTAAAAAGTGGTGCTCTGACTTATACACCTCAGATGTTCTGTCCGGCTCTCATTCATCAAGAATGTTTATTGAGACCCAGCTGGCCTGGCACTCTCTCTTAAAAAAAAAAGAAAGAATGTTTATTGATACTGGTTTGAGTTAAGTACTACAATTTATGCTGGGAAGACAGCAATGAAAACAATATGGCCACTGACTGCCCTCACTAGCACTATTACTGTTAGAAATCAAACATGTCAGTCAATCAGGTAGTCTTCAATGTAGACAGATGTGCTTACTCAACATACTTTTTGGTTGCTTTCTATGTGCCCTGTACTACTCTGGATAATAGGAATTACTCAATAAGCCAAAGGCAAAGGAAAGCTCAGTTCTTTGAACTTGGCCCCTCGCAGAGAATTACTGCTATAATTAAGAAGTGAAAGGCAGACTATGCCACATACACTATGAAAAATAAAGCAGAGAGGACTTGGGTTCCAGAAAGAGGTAAAGGAAGAAGAGAGAGACTGAGGCTTGGTTCAGTACTGTAGGGAATGGTTTTCTGTGTAACATGACATCTGAGGGTTGGTTTCACAGAAGCTGAATACGTGAAAAGATGTCCAGAAGACCAAGGGACCAAAGGTCCTCTGCTAGAGCAAAGATCTGCTGTCCAGCTTGCAGTGCAGGCTTTCCCTCTGAGCTCAGCAAGCCAAGGTCTAGAAGGGCAGCCGTAGCTGTCTCTCAGTTATACTTCTATCCTTCCTTTTTTGTTTGTTAGCCTGTCAGTTAGTTAGTTAGTTAGTTAGTTAGTTAGTTAGTTAGTTAGTTGGTTGGTTGGTTGGTTGGTTTTGAGGCTCTTTGAGACAGGGTCTCACTAAGTAGCTCAGGCTGGCCTAGAACAGCCCATTCTCCTCCCTTGGCCTCCCTAATGCTGTCACTACAGGCCCATGCCAACAGGTCTGGTACAAAAAGGAAAATTCCTGCAGAATTACTCCTATATAACAATCTATTTAAAAGGAACCTGTAAATATTCGCTTGCTGAATTTACAAATGAGATAGCACTATCTGTCTTGGGAGTGTGCTGACACTGGAGTGTGCCCTCTGGAGTCACCACATGTGGGCACCTGCCCTGACCAACCAGGAGCAGGTGGCAGGCCTGCACTAATGGTCTGTATCCTGGGGATGGGCATGATGCTAAAGCCAAGGCCTCCCCTGGTCAGCTTCATCCTGCCAATCCAATCATGACCACAAACTGAAAACCAGGTTTGAGCCCATGGGCGTGTGGCAGCATGGAGCCCCAACACCGCAATGATTCACTTTTGGCTTCCCCTCTCCCTCTGCATGATCCCTCTGGTGTCCCCACCACATTGAGATCACATACAAGCTCAGAATCAATGCTCCTGTGTGGGGGCATGCAAGAATCTTCTTTTACCCCACATGCCCACATGGAATCTTACCTAGAAAGTTGCACAGGAAGAGGCTCCAGCCATTCTATCCACACATGGAGGCAGGCACTGGACTCAGCTAAACGACAGACAGCCTACCCATTCTGTGTCTTATACTTGCCAGAGGAGCCTGGGCTCCAAGCACTGGCTCCCAGAAAGGAGTTGGAGAAGTTCTAGACCTGACACACAAGAGAAAGGCAGACTAAACAAATACACTTGGCAGACTGTACTGTGCCCTGGGAAATAGGAACTGCCCCGGTGAAGCTCCAAGGAGGGAAAAGGGTGGGTGCTTCTGGGAAGAATCAACTACAACTTTGGCAAAGGGGGAAGTCATGAAAGCTATGTGGAAGAGTCTATCAGGTCGTATAAGCAAAAGCAAGCTACACACTACATGCATTTCCATCTCAAGTGTATGAGAAATATGCTTACCTGGGAAAGATGATAATAGTTGTTTTAAGATCATGGAGCTTAGATATTATTTCTGTGAAGGGGTTTAAGTATTTAGTAAGCGTGAAATCTTAGTTTTAATACTGGGGGAGCCATAAATAAAAATGTCCAAAGATAATATATATGAAATTAATATATGAAATACATAGTTAGATTTTTAAAAATGAAGGCGAAGTTTGCTATTTTCTCACTACTAATCTGAATCAAGTCACTTTGTTCAAAGGGAATACAAATTATTTCTTTACAGATTTGTAAAAGTGACTTGTTCTCACATGGATTAATTTTGGTGTCTTGCTGCCCAGAGTTAGAGCATACACTGGATGCCATTTCTAATCCATAGTTTCCTTGGAGCATTTGGGCCAGGTCTCTAAGATTCTGGAAATGAGTAGAGCCAAAAGAGCAAAAAGAAGCCAGTGGCCTGGACTACATATCCCTGCCCTCACACTTCTGTGGTTGGTGCCCTGTTTAAAGGCAAATCAGAGACATAGATGTGAATCTCTGTATTGTCCCTCACCATCTGGGGCCAGGGTCACATTCCCACCCAAGAGAAGTGAGGTTGAAATTAGTGTGCATTTGGTGCCTGGGAGAGCAGTTTGAAAATTGTGATGGGAAACATGGCTGTCCCTGAGGGTGTTTCCGACAGCTCTAGTGTTTACTGGGTGTGGATGATATAAAAGCCGGGCGTGAAATGAGTAGCATCTTAGAAGTTAGTCTGCTAGGGAAAATGGGTGTGCATACTAATGACGCCAGTAAAAAGGAGACCAGAGCTCCGCCACAAAGTTAAAAAGGGTCTAGAAATAGCATCCTGAGGGGCAGGCTGGGAACACACAGATGATAGACAAGGGCTTTCTGGAATGAAAAGAACACACACACACACACAAAAATGCTCAGAAATAGGAAGATGCAAAGCATAGTCCAAGAAGAGGCAAGCTAGGAGCTACTTGTGGAGTACGGCAAAGATTCGGTGGGAGGGAAGGAGAACAGATCAGACAGAGCTGAGGAAGGAGTCTGGATCACTTCCCAACAGCAATAGAGGAGCTGCTAAAGGCTTTTCATGGTGGGCATGGCACATTCTGACAAGGAAGTGAGAGTAAACATTCGAGCAGCATGTAGGTGGCAGGCCAAAGGACAGTAAGACCCACCAGGCACTGCTTCTCCAGTGATTCTCCTAAACTGCTTTATGTAAATTCAAAGGAATGCTCAGTCTTCCTGTTGTCAGTGTAGCTGAAATTGTGACAGCTCTATTTTAAATGCAATAGCCAAAACTATATTTAATAATAGGATCTCCAGTGGACCAGACTTATGCCAACTTTTCTCCGTCCATGGAATAAATTAATTAGTGAGAGGGATGACACAAGTAAAAATCATCACCTGGCCTTGTTTCAGTGTGTGTATGTGTACACACATATGTGCACACATACAAATGCACTTGAACACACATGTGCACACATGTACACACAGGTGTACCTGCAACATGTGCACACAAGAACAAAATCCTGTGCCCACATGCACACTCACACACATGCATACTTTGCTTGCTGTATAATATTCCAAAGTGTTAGTGAGTATTAGGATTTTTGCAGGCAAGATCTAGCGTAATAGTCCTGGAGAGAATCTTCTCCTATTACCCTTTCAGTAGATACATCGGAGCAGGCCCGGGAATTAAATATTTGAGTTATAATTCTTGGCTCAGAGGATGGGATGTTAAAAAACATCAAAGGCACCAATTTCCTGGCACCCCAGAAAAGATCTGCTTCATTCTACAGCAGAAGATGAGTGCCAAGCTATTATCTGGGCCTGATTTTTCTTTAACAGACAAGACAGATTTTTATGTATGTTATAAAACTTTACTTATTTCTTACTTATTTATAAGCACGTTTTAAAAACCCTGAATTTGAAAGATTACAAATGTGCTTCTATCTGATACGAAATGCATCAGGATTTTGCTCTATAATGTAACACCATCAAATGACTTAAACACTCTAGAAATAATGATGGAATTAAAGAAAATAAAATTAGCCACAATGAAAAAAATGAAAGAAAACTGGGCTTTGCCAAACAAAAGATGATTTGAAAAACTTAATTCATAAGTACACAAAGAACAGAGGAAAACAGCTCACTCTGTCTGTGCCTGAAATGTTGACAGTAAGCAATGCTTAGATATGAAAGGTTACTTATTTATAACTCTTAGGCAAAGGATTGCAATGTTTGGGTTACAAGCCTAATTTCTACATGCAGGAAGCCGCAGATCTGCTCTCAAGGGTCAACTGTGCCCTCAGACATGTGTTTTTGTGATTAGATATCATGGAAAACATGGGAAAGTTTTTCACATAATCAATCAGGAAAATCATTGCAACCTGTTCTTGAAAGGAGGCAGTGAAGGAATGCTCACTGCGGCTTGGTACAGAATTTTCTCAGCCACATTACTGGCTTTTATTCTTGACTGTTGGATAGAAAGTAGATAACTTCATGTGGAAAACTGTTCTTTAGTCAACTCTCAAAGGACTGTAGGATTACTGTAGACATACAGAAAGGAGCACAAATGGCAGGTAGTGGTTGATGACCTTTATATACATAGATATCCCAGCGATCCATCTGACTGAGAAGAAAGGAAAGGAACTGAGGGGTGCTGGACAGCACTACAAGGCAGACCTGTGCAAATGACTTGAGAACACTGTTTCAGCACTCTGACAGACTTCCGGGACTTTTCAATCACTTCTCTGGACCTGTTAACTTTGTTCCAACTGTTTGTTTCCAGGAAGTTCTTTGTTAAGAAAAAGTTCAGAAATTTCTGGCAAGTTAAAGCAAAACACTTTCTCTACTTACTGTCCTCCAAGAGTACCAATGGGATGGACAGAATATAAACAAGGCCAGGAGAAGCCACCTGAAGCCAGTGACAGAGGAGATTCACTGCCAGATAAAGTGCAAGTGGGCTCAATGAGGAGGACTTTGGAAAAGGGTGAGTATGAAGCCTTGTACTGTTGATGAACAAGGCCATAGTGAAGGTCCAACAAGAACACAGTAACACTGGGCTCACAAGGGCAAATGGGAGCACTTGCAATGCGTCATGAAAGACGACAGAAATAAGAGTAACTCTTTTACTCGCGATCTAGAGAGAACTAGACACCACTAAGACAATGGACAATGTCAGCATTTTGGTTGTAGTGTCCCAGCCCCATGGAGTAGAGACAAAGCTTAAGTAGGCCTAGTGGACCAACAGTCAGTATACAGGTGTGGCCATCACTCAATTCCTACTGGTTTATACTAAACACACCCAAAGTCTTTTCAGTGAAGAAACTGCCACTGAAGAAAGACTATCATAAACATATAGAGAAAGGCTGCCTGAAGAACATCCTTTCCTCAAGAGAGCAGGGAATAAGTCATGTTCTGGGTTGAATGAATGCAGCAAGAAGCGGGGATACTAAATTTAAAATAGTGCTCCATGGAAGTACAAAGTGTAGTCAGTTACAGGAGATAATAACCCTTAAAATAGATGGCTCAGCAAGATTCAGAATGAGCAGCATGTGGAAACCTTCTGCACCAGAAGAATAAACTCTGGACAGATAGGATGACTCCCATAGTGAGAGGATTGATAAGAGGAACAAAAGGATTGATGAGAAGAACCAGAGGACTGATGAGTAGAACCAGAGGATTCATGAGAGGAACCAGAGGATTGATGAGAGGAACCAGAGAATTGATGAGAGGAACCAGAGGATTGATGAGAGGAACCAGAGGATTGATGAGTGGAACCAGAGCAAGGATCCCTGGGGACATTTTTTTTTCTTGCAAGGGAGCACAGTCTCTCTCTCTCTCTCTCTCTCTCTCTCTCTCTCTCTCTCTCTCTCACAATGACAGCATACTTTGCTCTACCACACACTCCCTGAAATTACACTCTACTTCACCACAAGCCCAGAGAGTACAGGGCCAAAAGACCATGGACTGGAACCTCTGAAACCATGAGCCAAACAAGCAATTTCTTGTTTCAAAGTCTTTCATCTTAGGTATTTGTCACAGCAACATAAAGCTTCAACAGTCCGGATGCATTCTCTCTGTCATATACAACTGCAAGCCGGCTAACTAGAAGCCCTGTAATTCTCTGATTCTGGGCTCATTCATATAACTAGCTTCATCCAATGAGATATTGGCAGACACACAAGCCATCTTAGAAATGTTTTATTCTGCTCTTGTGTTTCTATGATCTGCAGACTAAGCACATGCCTGTTGCAGCCTGTGTGACCTAGGAACAGGGTTAAAGGCCATGCAGAGCAGAGCCATCATTAGCTAAAACTAGCCTAGCTATTGTTACAGAGTTCAAGACCACCGGGAAAAGACCACCAGATCCAATTCAGATTTTAATTAGCCATATTTTATTACAGCTACAGCTTACTGACAGTCTCCAGAGACCAGATAAGGGACTGCAGTAAAGCTGTGGGGCGGCGGGTCTTTCAAAGGTAGAAACCACAAGCTGCTTCATGCCTGTGGTATTGGCAGTTGCAAGGACAGTGGGGTCACAATGACCCTTAAATACAACAATAAGCAAGTTTTCAGAAGCCAAAACTAGCAATTGTTAGTCATTTTCTTAACAGATATAAAGAGACCTTGACAGTAAGGAGCTTTCTGATTATTGTTATTTCAGCACATTACCAAGAAAGACAGGACATTGTTTAGGTTATTTTCCCTTGGGTGGGCAAGAAGCACGGCTGCAATGTCTGGGTGTCAATATTCCTTTCTGTGGCCAACTATTTCTAAA
>NW_008345972.1:1820227-1860934 GCF_000622305.1 Nannospalax galili
TTTTTTAAAATTTGGGGGGTCTCTTTTTTAAAAAAAATGGAGTTACTCTACTCATTACACTATCTACCCTTTTGATGCCTCAACTCTCAATAGAAGGCCAAATTAATACATAAAGACAAAATAGATACATACAAAATTACTCATAACTTAAAAGACACAATGTTCTTGAAAACAAACAAACAAACAAAAAAGCTGTCTGTTAGCACGGTTTTTATTTTCTGCATGTGCATTTATGGGTCAGGTGACTCACTGATAGGTCATAAACACTTGTATTCATATGGATCAGACCAGGGAGTGGGATGGAATACTTTCATATTTGTTTTGTAATTTTCATGCTTTTTAAATGTCTAATAATGAGAGTTCATTGTTTCAACAACAGAATTATATTTAAAAAGAAAAGATTATGTGACAATGAATGGCCTTTATTGTCATAGCTGAGCACAATTCCCTTTCCACACTGGACGCCCTCATCTGTCTTTCTGATTGTTAACATGGGTAGTTACTGTATTTTAAAATATGTTTCGTGCTTTCCCTTCAGAATTGGAGAAAGACATATAAACATCAGAAATTGAGAGTTTCCATCCTCAGAAGAAGCATCTAAGAAATCTTTAAAACGCTAATTTTCAAAAGGAAAATGCAACCATTTCTTCAGTGGAAGAGTAGCCCTTTAAATCATCCAATCCCTGAGTGGATGGTCAGACATGAAAGATGGCTCTCCTTTATCTCTCAGGTCTTCCATTAGTGTCTATTGAATTTATGTGAGAAATTAGCCACACTCCCCATTTTAACCTAAAAGTATATTTTGGCTGCACTGAAAACTTGTGTAAGTCAAAGAAGGCAAATCCACATAATTATTATCCAAGAGTGTCTGATTCTGTCATCAGAGTCCTTGAGGATCAGCAGCACGTTCAGTTTACACCAGACCAAAGTTTAGTGCCCTTTGCTACATTCATCACAAACTGGATGTGTCACTTCCTGTGATATGTTAAAGAAGAAATGGAAGACGAAGTGGAAGAATCCCCTGAGCCACAGCTCCAGGCTTCACTTACCTGAGAACTGGATGTTGATACTTGCCCAGAGGGTGTTAGGGAACTCCTAGGAAATGATCTGTAATGTGTTAATGTAAGTGCACAACAGTTTCTCAGTGCAAGTAATGTGGAGTTCATGCCATCACTTTCCCCCAATGAAAGTCTCAGCATTGGGGCAAGGCAGGCAAATGATTCAATTTAATTTCGGTTCACATGCACATAGAATTTACTCTGTACCTAGCATCAACTATAAGGTATAATATCCACCTAAATAGTTCTTCTTAAATATCCATTACAACAATAGCAGTAAGACAGTCAGAAGTAATACTAAGTCACTTTGTGACTCAACCTTTTGGTTCTGTAGCTCCAGCGGGCCTGGAATTTACTATGTAAGCCAAGCTGGCCTCCGTCTCACAGAGTTTTACCTGCCTTTGCCTCCTCCAAGTGCCGGGATTAAAGATGCATGCCACCATGCCCAGCTTAAATTTAATTTTTTAAATTTGATGTGTATGAGTGCTTTGTCTACATGTATGCAGGTGCACCTGTGGCTCCCCTGGAACTGGAGCTATAGATGGTTGGTAGCCTCCGTGTGGGTGCTGGGACCAAACCAGGTCCTGTGCAAGAGCAGCCAGTTCTCTTAACTGCTGAGCCATCTCTCTAGACATGACACAACTTTTAAAGGGAACCTTTTCATACCATCTATCCTCCAACTCAAAATTTAATAATTTAATAAGCATGTGCTTTTAAAATAATTCTCTCTTTTGCAGTCTTTATGTGACTATTCCACTAACCAAGTGAATAACACACCTAAATCCATTTAATTGACCACCTAGATAACAAGCCTGGTGGTCTGGCTAAGCAGTGCCTCTTTAGCTGATATGAGTGCAGGGTGCTGTGGAGTCAAGGGGCATGGGGTGAGTGGAGTTTGATTTTTCTAGCTGAGTGATCATGGGAAACTATTTGAGGCTTAAAGCCTTCAATTAAATCCCTTTAGTAAACATAAGTGGAACATAATAGACATAATGAAATTCCATAAACTATAGGAGAAATATGTTAAAGTATATTGTCAAAAAGGGGCTACTTTCTCATAGAAACTTCTCCCTTCTGGTTTAGAATTAAGGTGCTCTGTAAAGACTTCTGCTATCCAGGGAATTCTAGTTCTCATTGTGGAAGGGGAATAAGAGTCCATCTAATATGCCAATGCATTTTCTTTTTGTCAACAAAAAGGCACATGGCTATACATAAAAATGTGTATGCATATAGTTCTTACACTGTACCTTAAATATAGGAATATTTTTAACAATGATAACTTTGTCGTAAGAGTAGAATGAGTTATTTCTATCATCAAAAAGAAGAATCTATAAATAGGAAAGATAATAACTCCACTTCCAAAGTGAGGTCTCAGTGCTCACCTGAGGTCAGCAGGTACAGAATTGTGATTCAGCAGTTATCATGGAAACTGATGCCACATGTCTGAACTTCACTGAGAACTTACACACCAACTTGGTTTGCATGGGGCGGTTACTTTAAAACATTAATCCTGATTCTGGCTGGGGTATGTGTTTCCATAGTAACTGAAGCCATCTGTTAAGAGAGATCTGATGCTTTTCAGAACTGGTTTCCAAAGACTCACATGGGAGCTGTGACAAAAATTGCTTAAATCAAGCTGAGAAAAAACTTTAGTTTATTTATTTGCTTGAGAAAGTCAGTTGAGGCCACATGCACCAACAATGGAGATCTGTGTGATACACAGAACTATGACTGTCTTGAGAGATCAGGAGCAGGAGTCAGGCTGGACAGGCAGCAGAGTGAGACTCACGCACAGTGCGGTCTTATCCTGGGCAAGTCGAGCCTCTGAGGCAATGCCTGGCCCTCCCTAAATCTCTATGCCTGAAACTCTAAAAGGACGAACTGCCTTGAGTGGTGCTAAACCAAGTATCATCATCAGTGTGTGTTTGCAGGTCACATGGATAATGCATTTTGCTCTTCTAGAAGGAAGAACAGATACCTGCCTTAGTTACTGGTAAAGAGTATGTTCCTAACACAAGTTGAGTATTCCCTACTTGTACTGCTTTAGACCAGATGTGATGAGTTTGGGGGTTTGAGGATCACACAGTGTTTTCCATATATGTGTTAGTTTTCCATTGCAGTAAGAAGCATGTGAGATAATATTATAAATTTTATAAAGAGAAAAGGTGCTTTGGAGAACTTTAGGCCAGTGGCAACACATCACAGCAGGAGCACACAGCAGGGCAGCCTCATTACCTCTTAATCAATAATGAAAATGAGGTGAAGAAGAGACCAGGGTCCTACAATCCTCATAAGGAAATGACCCCAGTGACTTAAACTTCCCACTAGCCCCTGTCTCTCAAAGATTCCACCACCTTGCAACAGTGCCACGCTGAGGGCTTTGGGCATCACATGAGCCTCTGGGGAACACTTAAGATCCAAGTTTTATCAATGCATAATGACACATCTTGGGGATGAGCCCAAATCTAAACATGAAATTTCCTTACATTTCATATACAGCTTCTACCCAGGGCCCAAAGTTAACATTAGACAATTGTCTTAATGTAGTCCATGCAATAGTTTGTTGGTGTAGAATTTCCCACTCACTGTGTCATGTCAGTGCTCAAAATATCTAAGATTTTGAAACACAGGGCTAGAGAGATGGCTCAGCAGTTAAGAGCACTGACTGCTCTTGAAGAGGACCTGGGTTCAGTTCCCAGCACCCACGTGACAGCTAACAGCCGTCTGTAAGTCCAGTTCTAGGGGATCCAATGCCTGCTTCTGACCTCTGTGGGCACTGCATGACACAGGGGCACTTTCATACATGCACACAATACACTCATATACATAAAATAAAATAATAGAATAATAGAATAATAATTAAAAAATTAATTTTTTAAAAGATTTTAGAATTCAGATTTTCAGATTAGAGATGTGGAACCTGTATACTTTATTGGATTTCTTAAAATTGATATTAACAACATAGCACATTATAGGAAGACTTTTGAGCTCTTAAATTCTAAAATAAATGTAAAAGAAGGCTAAATTTGAGATCTTAAGGAGAATTTTGTCTCAGGTGTTCTCAGACCTATTGAATAAGTCATTTTGATTTTTATGAAACAATATTTCAAATATTTTATTTATTTTTATTTTATTTATTTATTTATTTATTTGCAAAATAGAAGCATAAAATTTATTTAAAACCACCCATAAACTTCTGTGCAATCAGGAATGATACAATTTGCAATAGCTTCTTCTTTAAAAACTCCTGACAAAAATTTAAAATATAGTTTCAATTACAGTGTTTATTATTCAGTTAGAACAATTTAAAAAGAAATTTTATGCTCTGAACAAACAAGACACACAAGGAAAATGTAATAGACAATGTTTCACAACTATCTTTACCTTTACATTTCAATACTATTACATTTCAATGCATTTCACTACATAAACATGAAATCATGTACAAATGTTGTGCACCAAAATTTAGATTCTTCAAATAACATGCAATTCCAACTCACAAGTCTTCAAGTACTGATGGTAAGTGTTACGTATGAAGAGGACTACATATTGACCATGAATTAAAGTCATCGTGGTTCTAAGATTGTCTCTCTCCCTGCTACATGGTAAAGTGCTTTCCTTAATTGTTCACCTTGTATGTGAAGAACTAAATCAAATATTTTGAGGAATTTAAGAAGCATTTCCTATTTTTTTAATTAATGAAATAAGATGTTAATAGGTTTAAAAAAGTAATAAAAAATAAAACAAATAGTAAATAGATTCCAAAGAGGAGCCAGCCAAAGACCAGAAGAATGAACTTAGGAAGCTGATATTTCTTGTACTTCTATACTTCACCTGGAGAATTGGGGACTATTTCACATACCCAATGATTCCTATAAAACAAGCTGTTGATATGTATGTAAATTTGTAAGGCAGATAAAGAAAAGAACCAACTAGAAATTCATGGTGATCTTTCTCTCTGCCATGTAATCTTACAGTGTTCTCTTTGGGGAACATTTATGATAGTCTCCAAATAGAAAGTTTAGAATTTAAAATGGGTATGAAGATATATATATATTCAGAGTGAAAAGTATCATAACAAACATAATTTGACAAGTTCTTTGGGTGCTAAATAAACTGTGACAGAGTCAAGGCACAGAAAAGAGAGAAGGTGCATACTCCAAACTATTTCAAAAGCAAGAAGTACTTTTAATATTTGTTTGCCCTGTGCCACCTGTAACCAAAAATAGATGCTAAAACCAGCTCCTTTTTAAAAAATAAATACAACAGAAAAAAATTAATTCATGGGTGTGTTAGCCCATGTCTATAATCCTATCCCTGTGAATAAGACTTAGAAGAATTTGATGTTTGATGTCACCCTCAGTTACATAATAAATAAGCTCAGCTTATGCTGGGCTTGGTGGCGCACACCTTTTAGAGACAGAGGCAGGCATATCTCTGAGTTCAAGGCCAGCCTGATGCTACCGGGAGACCCTGTCTCAAAAAAACCAAACAAAGCAAACAAAACAAAACAAAATGTGCAGAGAAATTTATCCCTTTACTATTACAATAGAAAGACTAAATTTTTCATTCAGATAATTTCAAATGGCTGAGGTCAGCCTCTCAAAATCAAAGTTTAGTATTTTTAAATCTATTGAAATGAAGGTTTCTTGAGGGAAATGGTGCTGGGTAAACAATGTTAGTTCCCAGTCCTTCAGGATAAATATGCAAAATTATTAGTGTCTCTAACAGGCAGTACTGTCTGTAGATTATGTGATTTGTCTTGGTTTGTTGTTGTTGTTGATTTGTTTTTTGTCTCTCCTTTGTAGCCACAAAAACAATCATTGGAAAAACTACCTTTGCCTAGAGAATTAAGCATACTGAGATGTATCCATAAAGTGTTTAGCAATCTACATAAGTTATTTTACAAGCCTATGTATAGACACAGTTTATTTTGAATATCTCAAATATATTTGGGGTCACAAGAAAAGGGGTAAACAGGCCAATAACCTTGAATATTCAATGAGACCCCTCTTGCGACTTTGGTGAGCATAGCAAGTTCATATCCTCACCAATCCATATTTGTACTTTGATAAAGTAACTGACTATATACAAATTTAAAAAAAAAACAGCTCTTAAAAAAGATTAAATATTTTTATTGCAATGTATGGTCATTTTTTTTTAGCTTTTATGGAGTTAACATTGTGATAGGTGCTTTAAGAGAAATATTTTTCCAGAAATGGTTTTATAATGAAAACTAAAGGGAACTTTTGCATTGTGGTATGTGGGCAGATGGTCTTAATTGGGACCTTACCTGCACGTGCGTAAGTGTACCTGTGCCATGCAATGCCCACAGAGGTCAGAAGAGGGCGCTGAATCCCATGGAACTGGGCTTACAGATGGTTGCTAGCCACCATGTGGGTGCTGGGAATCGAACCTACGTTCTCTGCAGGAGTGGTCAGTACTCTTAACTGCTGAGTCATCAGCCCCCCAAAAAGTAATTTTTCTGATTATTTTATTGAATTTTTGTGTATTGAAACAGAAGTATTTTAAAGACTATTCATATTTATGAGGATAGATTGATGAAAACTCAAGTGAGATGAGAAGGATCCACAATTTCTATTTTAAAATCTAATTTTTTCACTTAAAGAAGAAAACATCATTGTGCTATTTAGCTGTATAAAAATAATTCCAAAAGTTAATGGTAAAACAGTGATTTATCATCTTATGATTTGGGGTATGGTACGTGATATTCGCCTTAGTTATGTGGTTTTTCCAGCAATAGCTGGGCCTATTCATGCGTCTGTGGTCAGCAGCTGGGTCAGTTGAAGTCTAGTTGGTCCAAATGGCTCTCACCTGGGTGGTCACGCTTGAGTCACATGATCTAATGTCTCAGATTAGTTCAAGCTTGTTCTCTTGGCAAACAAGCTGCTTCCACATGGTCCAGCCCAACTGGTGCAAAGTCACTTCTGCTCCATTTTTTTCCCTTTTGTTAATTTCTAACTGAGCCGTACCTTCAATGGTAAGATGCTTCTTAAGGATGAACAAAAATAAAAATGCAAAAAAAGCTACATCTTTGGAATGGCCATGCTTAATATCAAAGAACTACCCACCTTTCCCTTGCCTGTTCCTAAACAGAGCCAAGTTCAGAATCTTCACGTCTTTCTGCATCTCTGCACACATCACCGCAGCTAGATATGCAAGGATTGGAGAGTGTGAGGTGTAGTGTAGCCATTTCCTGGGAGACAAGAAACCTTCCATCTTAGAGAGAAGCTCATGAAGACACAGGATGTTCTAAAGGGAGGTGAAACATTTCATCCTGCGGGAAAGCTCTAAACTCAAGAAGTAAAGAACAATAGCTTCAGAAAGTTCCTGAAACTGACCAGATTCATTAGGCCCCTCCCTCCTCAAATATATATCTGTGTGTGTGTGTGTGTGTGTGTGTGTGTGTGTGTGTGTGCGCGTGCACGCACCAAGGACAGCTAAGATACTCTCATTAAAGCCAAGCTTCCTGGAAGAGGTAGCAGTGCTCCCTGGAAAAGACTCGGACTAACTGAACTGCCTGGAAGAGACATTCTCTAACCTGTTATTCTGCCCGTGGGTTGTCCAGTATGCTCCAGGTTTCCAGCTTTTGTGAGCTGCCACCCATGCTGGGTTAGACTTTGGTGATTCAGTCATCTTTGGGTCATTTCTGCTCCTGTAAGTAACCCCGATAAAAGTCACTGGTTTACCAAGTTGGACTGCGGTAGTACCCCCTTACTTTGGTCTATTGTCAGTTCCTTATCTCGGGTGAGTAGTCACTGGTTCATGTCTCTCCAGAAATATCATCACACCACCGAGCTCAGCTTCAGATGAGGAGGTTTGCCCATAGGTAGAAACTCATTCTAGCTTCACCACCATACGCAATGCCCTACTAATGAAGAGGAATACTGTCAAAACAACCAGACGTGTAGCAGCTTCCACAACATAAATGTAGACTCTCACCTGTTGAGATCAGAAGTCTGTCATGATTCTTCCAAAGCTTCAGTCCAGCTCTATGAGGTGCTAGTCCTTCCTGAGAGCACAGGGGAGAATAGTTTGCCTATTTATTTAGTGCTTGTTAGAACTTAATTATTTGATGATGTAGAACTTGAGTCCCTGTTTTCCATTGGAATATCAGTGAAAAGACATTTCCAGCTTCAAAAAACTGCCCACTTGGCTGTCTCTCTAATGTTCCTAGTAGCCTCTGCCCCTTCTCCCAGCCTCACCCCTGTGCCTCTCTCTGCCATGCTCCAATGCCTTCCTCTAATGCTTATAAGAGTGTATGTGATGAGATGAGGCTCATCTGGACTATCCAAGACATTCTCTAATTTACAAGCACAAGAATTCAGTTGAAAGGAGGGAGCCTTAACTGAGAATACCACCTATGGTATGAAGGACCCCCTTCATAGGGAAGTGCTTCCTCAGGGTCAGACTCAGAAACACACTGGCTATTATGCTGCTGGTAATGGGGGTCTGAGCCATGAGTTTTCAAGTTCTTGATTTCTTATTAAAAGAACTCAAAGGCACCCACAGATTGCAGAGTAACAAGAAAACTTTATTCAAAGTTATGATACTTTGTTTTAATTGTTAACTTGACATAACCTAGAATCACCTGGTCCAAGGGGGCCAAGCTACATCTTAAACTGACATCAGGACTTATCAAGCAATGGTCAGATGGTACAAGTTTGGCTGGCATGAAAGATGCAAAATATTGTCTTCTGTCTCAGAACAGATGTTGGACTTTGGACTGTTTCCAGGTTTAATAGTTCATACAGAATTTATTATAAAACAAAAGTAGCTACTTGTATAATTTTAACCAGAAAAAATTATATGTAAAATATTATAATAAACATTTTTTTCTTTTTTTCTTAGCTCCCCCCTCACTGGATTTCATGCATTCTGCCATGTATGTTAAGTCCTATCTGGTCAAGCATTTGTACTCAGATATCCTTCCATACAAGTTCATGCACTGAAGTCCCGAAAGCTTATCTAGAGATCTTAGAAGTAATCAGTTGCCAATAATTCCTAGGCTAGGGTTGGGACCTACTACCCATTTCCTTCATTCTATGCTGGGTTTTTGTCTGAGTCAGCCTAGGTCTTGTGCATGCTGTCACCCTTGCTGCAAGTTTCCAGCAGTGTAAAAGCTTCTGTTTCCTTATGTTCATGCCCTAACCCTGGCTCTTTCAATCTTTCCATCCCCTCTTCCACAATGGTCCCTGAGCCATGTGTGGGTGAGGTTTAATATGGGAGACTTATCCAGGTACACACATTCTGCAGTCTCTTATTCTCTAAAACTTAGTTATAGCATTCTGTACACATCGCACTCTGTTGTATGAGGAAGTAAGCAAAAACACAGGTCCCAGAGGAGGGGGCAGGGAAGGGCCTTTGTTTTCATGTTGAAAAAAATAAGAACATATTATTCACTCTCCATTTTTGAAATCACAAGTCTTAGACATTAATGATATTATTATAATTATTATAGTAGTATCTAATTTCGTCAAATGAGGCATTTTGAGGCTCACTTTGACACTGTGCCTTATTTTCAACATCTTTAGTAAAATTCCCACTGCACTGAAGTCCATACCTCATCCCTACTGAACAAGGAGGTGATGGTGTAAGAAAAGCGTTATCTTGGAAGTCTTCAGAGATCACATTTTCCTCAAGGTTCTGTAAACTCATTCTAGAGGAAACTGGGTAAGACTGACACATGTTCATTATTCAGAAAAAAAGAAACATGGTGTAAGCACAAGCCATTAATACCTTTAGAAATTGCATTAGTTGGGTTTTCTCATTGCTATGACAAAATCTTCAACAAAATCAATTTACATAAAGGGTTTATTTTGGCTCAGGGTACAGCCCATCATGGTAGAAGGAACATGAGGCAACTGGTTATATTAAATTGTTTTATTTAGTCCAGACTTCAGCTCATGAAATGATACTACACATACTCAAGGCAGGTCTTTCTACCTCAATTAAACTTCTCTAGAAACATGCTCACAGACATTCTCAGAGGTTTGTCTCAGGTAGTTCTAAATCCTGTCCAGTTGACAATGAATAGTAACCATCAGAGGCACTAGGTAAAGGATACTGATTAAATGGAAGCCAGGCTGGTGTTAGAAGGCAGCTCTTCTCTTGCCTCTCACCTGGTCTTGTGATCATTTCTTCCTTGCATTTCTTCTCATTCAGACTTGAGGGTACAGAACTCTTTGTGCTTTGTGATTTCTCAGTTGCCCTTTAAATCTGTTCTCCTGGACACTGCCCAGCACCTCCCGATGCTATACCAAATCCTTCAATCATAAGAAGCATCAATTGGCCACAGCATCTTTTACAACAGGAGGAACAGAGACTCAAAGGACTTGACACACATTCACCAAAGCATATCAGTGTACTTGGGCAATGATTAAAGTTGGAAAGGTGAGGAAGCCCATATATATATATATATATAATATACATACATATATGCATGGACACACACACATTAACACACATATATATGCACATGCATATGTACACACTCAAGCACACTCATACACATACATGGACAAACACATACATATACATGCAAATGTGCACACACATTCACATGGACACATACACTTGTGCACACACACACTCAGGAGTGTATACACATTTATACTGATTACAATGAACACAGACATACGATCTTTGTGTGCATTCTCTCATAAAACCCGAAGCTGCAGCTGCAGTAGAGCAAGTTGATCTTGTCATGTTGCCTATACAGCACAGAGACATGTATGGATACATCTCAGCAAGGTGGAAAGGTATGACAAAAAATGGGAGGAGGCGATTTGGACTGGGTGCTGTGAAGGAAGATTCAGAGATGAGGCTTGTCATAGACTGAATACTGCCACCGCCAGAAAGCATAGGTAGTTCTGCATCGGGTTAAGAATTAACTGACACTCACTTTATGGGGGCAGGGTAGTACTTCCTGCCTGCATGGTGATCTCACCTTTGTGCGTTAGCACAATTATGAAATATCCTCAATTTGTCTGATTTGGTCATGGGCACAGTAAACTTGCCTTTATTTTGTGAAACTGTTTATGTCTGACAGAATACTCTGTTTTCTCGCCCACCGGGATGAAAGCTGTTCCACCTTGCCTTTCCTGCTTTGATGAACTCTCTGAAACTGAGCAAAAGAAGTCTTTGCCCTCCTGAGTGTTTACTGTTATGTAGTCATTTCCTCTGAGATAAGATATTCTCTTTTGGAGTGATGCTCATCAAGACTCAGGGTGTTCTAAGGGGAGGTGAAACATTCCATCCTGCAGGGAAGCTCATTAAGCTTCAGGAAGTAAGCAGCTCAAAGGCTTCAGGAAGTCACTGAAACTACCACAATCACTAGGTTCCACTCTCCCCAAGCATATATGAGCAGCAAGGACTGTAAGAGACACTCTTAGACTAGCCTACCTGCCCAGAATAAGCAGATCAGACAGGCTGCCTAAAACAAGCATAGGTTGGCCCAACTGCCAGGAAGAGGCTGAGATGCCCAGCTGAGCTGCCTGGAAAATACCTTCTTCTACCTGTTGAGCTTCCTGTAGGTTATGCAGTGGTCTCCAGGCATCACTTTCATAAATTGTCACCATGCTAGAGCTGACTTTGATGATCCAGCTGTCTTTGAGTCATTTCTGCTCCTGCAAATAACCCCTCACCCATACTCCTATAAGTAACCCAATAAAACTCATTGGTTCACCAATTTGCATTTCTGAGGTATCCTTATTTTGGTCTGTCATTAGTTCGCTATCTGGGGTAGTAGGTGTTTGTTAACATCTCCCCAGTAATACTGTCAAACATCTATGTCACATACTTTGGTCACACCAACACAAAAGTAACTAAGATAAGTAGGTATGTAGATGATAGATGACAGATAGATGACTGATGATAGATTAGATAGATAGATAGATAGATAGATAGATAGATAGATAGATAGATGATAGATATATAATAGACAGATGGTAGATAGATGATAGAAATAGATATAAGATAGATGATAGATAGATAGATAGATAGATAGATAGATAGATAGATGCAATGCTGTATTCTTCTCAGTTATGCATAGACAGATGGTAGATAGATGATAGAAATAGATATAAGATAGAAAGATAGATAGATAGATGATAGATAGATAGATAGATAGATAGATATAGATAGATAGATAGATAGATAGATAGATAGATAGATAGATAGGTGACAGGTAGAACCCATCTTCCTCCAGCTCCATGGCCAGATGGTTCTCTGTCCCACCTGGTGTCAAAATATCAGCTGTCTTGGTTCTGTCACCCTAAATACACAATCCCACAGATGAAACCACTTCTTAAGGCGTGGACTGTAGACAGTCACTTTCTGTTGTCATTAAGATAAAAATCCAAAGAGTTTGTAACTTATATGAGGAGATGATTTTAACATGACAATCATAGAGAAAAGGTTATTGAAAAGATATAGGCAGAGGTCAAGACACAGTGGCTGCTATTAGTTGCTCACCTCGTCCAGAGGGAAGCTTACAAAATGAAGAAGGTCCAAACACAGTTCTGCAGATGATTAGAGGCTCAACTCATACAGAAAAGAGCCTGTAATCCCTGTGAAGGTTGAGTAAAAGTGTAAATCTGACCTTAATTCTATTTAGGGATGCCTCGATCGAATGCTGGGAGAGCACTGCTTCTGAGTGCATCTGTAAGTTTCTCTCTCTCTCTCTCTCTCTCTCTCTCTCACACACACACACACACACACACACACACACACACACATTAGAGCAACCCTTCTACTCTTACCTTAGACATCAGAACCCCAGACTTCCTGACTTTGGGACTCTAGGGCTTATACCATTGGTTTATTGGTTTCCAGGTTCTTGGGACTGGGACAAGGGCTACACTGCCAGCATCCTCTTGTCTCTAGTTGTAGATGTCACATACATGATCTCTCAGTCTCCACAACTGCATGGTTCCCTTGACAATTCCCTTGATAAATCTCTTCTTATCTGTGATGATTAGTATTGTCAACTTGATAGACTCTAAAATCCTTTATTTGGGAAATGGGCCTCTTGTCATGCTTGTGGAAGATTATCTTGATTACCTTAACTGAGGTGGGAAGACCTACCTACCATGAGATCCTGGACTGTATAATGTATAAAGGGAATTGATAGCCGATGCATCCATTGCTGTCTGCTTTCCTATTGGGAATGCTATACATCCAGCTACTTCAAGTTCCCATCACTTTAACTTCCTTCCCACCATCATGGACTATAACTATCAACTGTCAGCCAGAATAAGTCTTTTTCCCTTTAAACTGCTTTTGTTATAGTATTCTATCACAACCAACAGGAAAACAAAAGAGACATCTGTCTATCTAGCCATCCAGTCTACTGGTTCTGTCTCTTTGGAGAATTCTAACACACACCCCTCCCCAAACTATTGCTTCCTCATCCTTCTATGAACCTCCATGGGTTTCTCCTTCCTGAAGACCTCCCCTCCTAGGACTTCCTAGGTGGCCTCTGCCTTCCTGAGGAGCCCATCCTGTACATGGGAAACCTAAACGCAATCCCCCCAATTGTCAGAAACCCATCTAGCCCCATTTGCCTCCTCTCCCTTTAACGTATCATGACATTTACTTTCTCATTGTATTTAGCACTGTTTCTTCCCTACAGATATTACATATATAGGATCAGCGGTCTTTGGCCATCTAGCTCACTGACGGTATCTGGGGATTTAGACTAAAAACTGATGATAGGCAGTGCGGATATCATGTGACACCAACTGAACCAATTAGAGCACACATGAGCATGTAAGAAAATGCTGCCTGGAAGATGACAGTATGCAGGAGGCTGTTGTTACCAGGCTGCTGGGTTACCTTTGACGACTTTTGTTTTCTATGCACCGTTTAGTTTTATTTTCCATGTGTAATTTTGGGCTGTCATTTGCTCATGAAGAAACTGAGGTAATGGTCCTTTTCTTTCTTATCTAACATGCATTCCTTAATTTACAAAGAGTTATCAACTATTAATTATCCTACCATCAAGGCAAAAGAGATAGGAGAGTGATGAAAGTTCATTCTAGATTGTACTGAGCTCAGATGCAAAATTGTGTCTATGCAACAATCTTCCATATCGTAACAATTAATGTGGAATTTTTTGTGTGTGACTGTTGGGGTATAGAGTTGTGGAGACATGGTTAGGTGGGCGGACTAGGGAAAGAAGCCAAGGTTGAAGAGAGCCCAGTAGAGAAAAAAACAGAGACAACAGAAAAACCAGTAGCACTGCAGCATCTGACAGGAGCTTCACCACCTCTGTGATGCCCCTCAGTGGAGTTAGTCATTGCTCTGACTGATTTTTCCCCTTCCTGTCCTGGCTATGCTGCAGAAGGACACCCACAGAGGGGAGTTCTCTATCTCATCATAGGACTGGCTTTGTTAGCAATGCATGTTGTGGGTCATTTCTCCACAGCTAGGAAATGCCATATGCTAAATAGGGGCTGACCTCTACCTGGACTCTATGGAGAAGGTTCCCAGTGCAGATGCACGGCCACTGGCAGTACAGTCCATGAATGAGGAACCAAAAGATTGGTACTGACCTCTGAGACTACCTGTCTTCATTATCATGGTCTCCTAGTTTGCTTCTCTGTTGCTATGATAAAAACACCCTAACCAAAAGCAATTTTGACAGGAAAGGTTGTACTTGGCTTACACTTCCACATCACACAGTCCATCACTGAGTGAAGTCAGAGCAGGAACTCAAGCAGAGACCATGTAGGATCACGGCTTACTGGCATGCTTCGCTCTTGCTTGCTTAGCTGCCTCTCTTATATAGCCAAAGCCCACCTGCCAAGTGCTGCCCACAGTGAACTGGGCCTTCTTACATCAATTAGCAGTCATGAAAATGCCCCACGGACACATTCGCAGCTCAGTCTGATGGAGAAGATTCCTCAGAAGTTCCTTCTTCCCAAGTGACTCTAGTTTGTGTCAATTTGACAAAACCAGTACATACAGTATAATCTTGTAAAACTGTCTGATGTGAGCCCAGTGAAAATGAGCTAAACGATACTTCAAAGGCTATACTGTACACTATAAATAAAACTACTTATCGATTATTTAGAAAAGCATGCAAGTCTCACTGCCTGGTACGTTGCCACAGCACCCAGTGAGTCACTCTTTTCAGGATGTATTCAGTCCCTCCTTTATGAATTCTAGTCTTGGTCTCAGGATCTTATTGCCAATGAGGCATGAATACATGGATATCAGTGGGACTGATCTTCTCGCTCACTAGTTTTCAAAGTCAGCATAAGATGAGATGAAGCCAGATGGCCAATGGAGACCTGTTACCGAGGGACAGTGAGTACCACCAACCAAACACACAGGCAGAGGGCTTCCTAAAATTTCTAGCCCCACCAGGCCTCTGGGCCAGGGCTGCCCTGTGGAATTCTCTACAAAGGCACAAAGGCAGGATGTCTTTGAACTGGACTGCCTGCTTGGCAGCTTTCTCCCTAGAGGACTTGATGAGCATTTAATATGTGGTTGCCGTGGCTAAGGAACAGAGACCTATTTATTTTTATTTTCATTTTTAAAGTGAATTCATGTTTAAATTGACAAGCCACATTTGGCTGGTGACTACTGTTTTGTTCAGTGCAGTTCCAGATGACCACAGCTGTCTGTGGGATCCCAGGAAAGCTTGGCCACATTCTGATCCCAGAACAAACTTAATAGCTGTTGTTTGAAACCACTGAACGTTGGAGTCATTTGTTACCCATCAATTGATAGTTGGTTCACTGTCCTCAAGGACATAACGAACTTGCCTCCAAACCTATGTCTGGCTGTTGTTACCTCAGAGTGGCAATCTCTATCTATTCTTGTTTTTTACCTATTCTGATTGAAGTGATAGAAATTCAAACATAAAGTTATTCATCATATTCCCCAAAGCTTCATATGCTCTCTTGAAAGTCACATCATGCCCATTCTTTGGCCAAACAAAATATATTTGGATCTAGGAAGCAGCAAATGAATCAAAGCAATACATTATAGTCAGTGCATATTTATTATTGAGAAGGCATTAGGACCATGCAATCATATCCCTAAACCCTTCTCTTTCAGCTTCACATTTAACATCTTGGAGTCAAGCAATGGATACAGCTGTGAAAAGAACATAAACAAGATAAAGAATGAAAGCATCAAGTTCAATTGAAGACCACCCAGAAGCTTCTATGTAGGAAAAAAAAATCAACTACAAATCAATCTTGGGATAACTGAGTAGGGTGGTCTCCCTTATGACTCCCAACGGGTCACCTACTGATATTAACAGGAGATATTTTCGAAGTTCAGAACTTGATCCATCTACAGAACCATCTCTGGGCACTTACATCGCATTGGATGGAGCCAATTGTTTTCACAGGAACTTGTTAAGAGGAGCTAGCTGGCTGGACTGGAGACATGGCTCAGTGAATAAACTTCTTGCTGCACACACATAAGGACCTGAGCTATATCCCCAGAACCTACATGAAAATCCAAGCATGGTAGCATATGCCTACAATCTCATTGCTGAGAGGCAGCAGGGACTTGCTGGCCAGCAAGCCTAGCCAATGGGTGAGCTCTGGGTTCAGTGAGAGAACATGTCTCAAAATTAAGATGGAGAATGAGAGAGAAAACATACGATATGATATTAACATTTGGCTGGTTAATACACACACGCACACACACACACACACACACACACACACGCACGCACACACACACGCACACACACACGCACAAACATATACACCAGACTAAAACGTAAAGAAAAAGAAGAGGAAGAGTGGGTAAAGAATATTTCTTAGGTCATGCTCTTTCCCACCAGTTCATCCTGGGCTGAGGAGGTGAGCAGTCTCTAGGGCCAAGAGTCATAGGAACAAGAGGCACCTAAGCCTTTGGCTGAGATCCACACTGAGTGTCTTTACTGAGAAGATGCCCATGGAGGACAGAAGAGAGCATCGAATCCCATGAAACTGGAGTTACAGACGGTTGTTAGCTACCATGTGGGTGCTGCGATTCAAACCTGGGTCTTCTGTAAGAGCAGCCAGTGCTCTTAACCACTGAGCCATCACTCCAGTCCCCAAAACCCTCTAGTTTTTTTAGTCAGATCCTACATTTATCTTTATAGTCATACTACACATTATAGAATATGGGAAAGTTTTTGCCCTATCCAACTATAATTTTGTACCCATTAGCTCTCCCATTCATCCCTCTTTGCTACCCTCCCCAGCCTCACTGACCCCTATCCTACTCTACACACCCATATATAGGAACAGCTTCTAGGGGCACATGAATAGGTAAGAACATATGCTTTTCTGTGTCAGGCTTGTTTCAGTTAATGTAATGGCCTCCAGGTTGCTCTGTGTTGCTGCAGATGATAGATTTATTTTTCTTTTTCTTTTCTGTGTTTAACTAGTTTCAGTTGTGTGTGTATGTGGAAAAAGCTCAGATTCAGTTTCTTCCACTAGAGTTTCACAAACATATCACTTATGTGATCTCAAAAAGTGTGTGGACTTCTCCAAGTAAGAAATAATCAGTTCTGCACTGCACCTTAGTCAGCACCCATCTAATTCAGCTCCCACACTGTCTGCCTCAAGAGAGCCTCGGAGCCTGCAGCTTGAGGGCTCAGTCCTCAACTCTTTTCACGCCAGACCCAGTCACACGCCTCAGGTTGTTTCACCTGAAATTCTGACCCATTGGCTATAAATTGGTGTTCCTTATGGTCCTCTCCTCAGACTTAATTTGCCTGAATGGTTCGCAGAACTCAATAACATGTTCATCTATTATAAAGGAAGGTACAGAGGAGGAGATGACCAGGGCGAGATATTGAAGCAGACCTGGAGCTTCCATGCCCTCTCTGAAGGTTTCTTGTGTTCAGGTAGACAGGAGCTCCATCCTACAGGCTTTATGGAGACTCTGGCATAGGTGTAGTTTTAGCAAGACAGTTATGGAAAACATCACTGGATATAAAGGGTCTGAGGTAATGTCGATTAACTATTAGATTCTTCTTACCCTCTCTGTATAACATCCTACCTCTTGGGTATGAAGCAAGCCTCCTTCTGACCAGGACACCTTAGTGCAATTTCTTTATGGCCAGTTTCAAGATAGAAAGTTTAGAGTTTTTACCCTAATGTAGCCTTGGAGAAGAGAAATTCTTGTTGCTGCCTCTTGCTCTGGATGCATTCCCTTTTCTGTTCTACTCTCGGATAGCATCTTCTTCTGTAATGCACTCACTCTGATGATCTATTTTATACTCTCCTAGAAACACTGGGGATCATGAATCTTAAATGAATGACAAATTGCTCATGTGACAATGCTTGGAATACCATCAGACAGAAGGACTAGGGCAAGAAATCAGTGTTCTGAGACCTCTCTGGATGCATTCCCTTTTCTGTTCTACTCTCGGAGAGCATCTTCTTCTGTAACGCACTCACTCTGATGATCTATTTTATACTCTCCTAGAAACACTGGGGATCATGAATCTTAAATGAATGACAAATTGCTCATGTGACAATGCTTGGAATACCATCAGACAGAAGGACTAGGGCAAGAAATCAGTGTTCTGAGACCCAAGGGAATAGAGATCTAGACAGAGGAAGCAACAGGGACACCCAAAGAACCAAAAAGAACTGAAAGGGGGACATGGGAACCCCACCACCACTGGGATGTTAGTGATCTTCCCCTTCTCTTAAGGGAAAGATGCACGGTTTTGCCTGTGCTTGCTGCAGGCAGGGCTCCTAATAAACTCCTAGAGACTTCCTTCCCAGTTGGACATTTCTATGGCTAAGGTATTCCAATTCTCCATTCAGAATCATGAGTACCTTCCTCAAGGACCAGAAAAATTTGTATTACTCCAATTTTCAAGACCTTGGGGGAAATTAAATAAAAATAAAATGGAAAAAGAATCATAATGATAATGCAATCTTAAAATTTTCTCACTGTCTTCATATGTATATTACAGAGTTAGAGCAAATGAATGTTCCTGCAGAACACGTGGAGAGTGGTGACACTGAACTCTCCACGTATGATTTCAGAGCAGTCCCATGGCCCTACAGAAGTAGACAGACCTAACAGTTAGGTGAAGTCATTCCAGAACCTTCCTCGGTATGCCAGTGTGCACTCTAACAGAATCCTCACTCAGCACTGAGAATCCAAATTGTTCCCTTTCTGAAAATTCAGCAAGGTGACTGTTTGTAAAGGGCACAGACTACTTTGAAAGAGAATTGGTAACATTTGGACTTCTATGCAAGCTGAGTTGGAAGAGCTACATGTTTGGAACTTTGATTACTTTAGATTTATACACACATAAAATTTGTGAACAGGATTTGCACAGCAAGGCAAAATCTCAAGTACAGCAGACTAGACTGGATGGGACTACTGCCGTCACCCCAACTGTGCCCAAGTCCCTATTACTGGGTTTAGACTCTTGTCCCAAGATTCCTTATAAGAATCTTCAAGTGCCACCAGAAGCTTTCTTATGAGGTTTTCCCCGGAGCCCTATCCTACTTGAGGCAGAGGATGGGGAGCACAAGTCCCCTGTCCCTGTCTCCTCAGTGGAACAGAAGCACAATTCCAGGCTGCTTGTGGCCTTCTCTCCCATTCCCAAGCATCACTGATTCTGTTTCTTAGACTGAATCTTGCTGGAGCCACTGTGTTACCCTCTTTGAGTCCTTTACCAATTTCCTCTCGAACAAACCCTTGCTTAAATTTACTATACCATAGATCTTTTTATAGAGAACTCATTCAAGACAGCACAAATGGAAAGGCCAGGAGCAAACTGGAAAACTAAGGCAGGAGAACAAGCTTGGCTCAATGAAATAAGGAACATTCTTTTCCACAGTCACAGTCCAGAAGGAATTGTGTTTTATGTCTCTGGAGAGGCACTGAGAACACTAGAAGGCACAGATCAGCCCTTATGAATTGATCAAATAGATACAGCTATACACAAAAATTAGACTGTGATGATGTACACTCCCTCTGACTTCTCTGGCCATAAGCTGGATAGATGTAAACCTCTCCTTCATGGACTTCTCAAATCAGTCAGAGGTACCATGTAGGGTCCCATAGCTGTGGCACCCAATTCCAGACCATACATCTATGGGGCACTGCTAGAGTTGTACTGGCACAATTACCAACAGCAATAATTGCATCAAACACTTGGCTCTGAACCTACATTTCAAATAAGCACGGAAGCGGTGCTTGGCAAGACCCCATAGAGGGACGCTGGCATCTGGAAAGGCTTGTATTCAGTGCACTGGTGTCTCTTCCAGCTCAGGAAGATGACTCCTGTGTGATTCGTCACCAGCTGAAACCTGAAGCTTCACCATGACTCACTTTTACCTGAGATGCCTCCTTGAGGAAGCAGCAGATGCTCTTCATCAGGACAGCAGCTCTGTCCTCCAGCAACGTTGAGCTGTGAGAAGTGACAGTTCTCCTAATGTTCTCAGATAGCATATCTTTCCCGACACTGCCCTGAATTGCTGCACAGAAAGGAGCAGAGAGATCCCCAGCACATGCAGAGCCCTGAGTCAGGCTGGCTGCCACCCGAGGCTGTGGGTAACACAAGCATCACTCCAGGCAGTAAGTCATAGAGGTGTCTCATAGCTAATCCAGGCCAGGATGGAATGCGCAAGTCCTAACAATGGAGCTACGCTGACTGTAAAATACCCCCTGACTCGCCCATTAATTCTACATTACTCCTGGCACTATGGAATTCAGTAAGTAGAAACACCGTGTGATTGCTGAGTCAGTGGTACTGTAAGAGGTTGCCCAGAGCAACCCCAAGTCAAACACTGCACTATGCTGAGCTCCAGGGGGTATGCTAAGAATTTAGCAAAACCTACCCAGATAATCTTCAGAACCAAGCCTCTTCTTCAGTGTAAAGTTTACAGCACAATTTACCATGATCATCAACAATGGGATACTCCACCTAGCATTGCATGGGTTATAGAAGAGCCCAGGTCTCTGTCTTTTGACTGCACAGCCCCAGATGCTAGCAATCGAATGCAGAAACTATCATCCCTTTGCTTGTGCTCTCCTTTGTGAGGTTCTTGCTTAAAAGCTCTGATGTGAGTGCAAAGTTCCCAGATGAGACCTCAGAAAGAATAAAAGTTTTTGCAGATGTTCTTGAGTTGGGAGCTGATGCAAAGAAAAACTGTACTGCTTTAAATGGAGATGATATGACAGTCATCCCCATGATCCACACAATGCTGCTTAAGTAGCCTCTGTGTTCTTTGTTTCTATATGTATGTATACATATTATATAGAATATATATTTTTATGTATATGTACATGCATATATTTTATGTTGAGCACATTTCCCCTCACACTCCACTGGTGTCTGGAATTCCTCTAGATAGCTTTACTTCTATTTCCATGTTATACACACATACATGATTTCATGCATCTAGAACCACAGATAAAATATTTGTCATTGTCTTTCTGAGACTAGCATAACTTCCAGAGACATCAAAGTAATGGTCATGGTGTTCTGTAACTTCAGCTATTACTACCAAGACTCTACATTAAAGGCCTATAACTGTGCTCTCTCTCTCTCTCTCTCTCTCTCTCTCTCTCTCTCTCTCTCTCTCTCCCTCCCTCCCTCTCTCATTTTGTTTTTCAAGGCAGGGTCTTGCTATGTAACCCTAACTGCTTGGAACTCACTAGTAACTTGGAGCAGCCTCAGACTTGCAGCAATCCTCCCAAGTGCTGAGATTCTCATGTGGGCGACCATTCCTCACCACCTTCTCATTTCTGGTTCCTCATTTTCAAAGGTCCCTTCAGCAAAGTGACTGTGCAAATTGAAAAATACCATTTTTTTATTTGTTGAAGGAAAACATGTATCTAAGTATGTAGGCCATTATTAAAAGAGACATGCTTATTTATGTGCATAAAAAGAAATTCTGTCTCCAGGTGAAAAACTGCTATAGCATTTGCCCCATCTTTGAAAGGGGTCTCATCCCTTTAAGAACACCTTTCTTTTACGGGATATTTTAAACACTCTTCTAACCTACAAACACACCGAATCATCATGGGTGGTGCTGAAGATGGCACAATAAAAACTGACATTGGTGCTCTCTCTTTCTGGAGAGATGGCTCAGCTGGTAAAGGAACTTGCTGTGGAAACCTGGGGACCTGAGTTCAATCCCTGGACCCTACACAAAATGGAAGGAGAGAACTGACTCCACAAAGTTGTCCCCCGACCTCCATATCCATGCCATTTGACATATGCCCTACCCATCTTTAAAACCATTGTTGAATAAAGAATAAAACAGAATCCCGAAGAATGGAAAGCAATGCATCCACAGAAGTGGTCCTGCATACCTCAGCAAACCAAATCCAGAGGGCAGTTCCCAGGGATGCTGGCTCTGTGCCGATAGACCTCCAGTACTCCAGCTCACGAAAGGAATGGTCCACGAGGACCAACAAAATAAGAATAACATGGGGGGTGGCAGGACACTTAGAAGATTCTTCACAAAGGAAGTGGAAGATGGGTTGAAACTGCAAGGAATTTCATAATCAAATTCTAGGAGTAAGTACTGTGAAAGAGAACCAGATTATCAGAGAAATATGAATAAAGACGGAAGTAAAGCTGGGTGTGGTGGCGCACACCTTTGGTCCTAGTGCTGGAGAGGCAAAGGCAGGAGGATCTCTGTGAGGTCGAGGCCAGCCTGGTCTACATAGGGAGTTCCAGGCCAGCTGGGGCTACAGGGAGACAACAACAAACAAAAATTAATGAGAAGTGTATGGCTTTGAAATTTATCATTTACACAAATATATTAAACGAAGTAATGCTATGTTTCAATTTGCATAATCCCATTGCTGAGATCTTTAAAAATGAGGAACAAGAAAAAGGCAAAATTTCTTGGAGTTAAGTGTGTCTCAGGAGTGTTTTCCTTCAGCTCAGGGAGCATGCTCCTCACATGCATTTGCAGCCCTTCGTTCCTGCTTCCTAGTGGATGCCTCTCTATGCAAGGGGGCTTCCGAT
Organism: Nannospalax galili; assembly: GCF_000622305.1. NCBI lineage: Eukaryota > Metazoa > Chordata > Mammalia > Rodentia > Spalacidae > Nannospalax > Nannospalax galili. The sequence continues at coordinate 1,843,280 of NW_008345972.1, forward strand.
CTCCATCCCCAGGCACTTTCAAGTGTTGCTCCATCCTCAGCTTCCTATAAGAACGAATCTAGGGTCTCTTTCCAACAACTGGGCTTCCTCCAGGCCAGCCCTCCTACCTTCAAAACTTCACACTTTCTGCTCTTTGTTCTCATCTTACTGTTGTTTATTTTTTAAATCTCTTTACCCATCAGTTTCTAAAGACCATGTGATTCATACTTGCACTTTGTTTATGATTTGGAGGCTTTCTTTCCATGGGAAAAATCCATAGATGTGTCTCTTGTTCAATAATAGTTTACATGCTTTCACAATAAGTTTCTACAGAACAGTGGCTCAGTAAAAAATAAATAAATAAATAAAAAGTGTCTGAACAAACCAGGAGGAGAAGGCATAACTCCAGACTTCATGTCTGGCCCTCATTTGGGCGGTCTGAGTAAGTGGGAAAGCAAAGCTGAAGGTCCTGACACACGGGTCAGTCTCTGCAGTTCCTATGTGCAGTTTGCTTGCTCCTTCTCTCTCCCTTCCTCCAACCCTCCCTCCTTCTCTTTCTCTCCCCTCCCTCCCTCCCTCTACCCCTCCCTCTCTCTCCCTCCCTTTCTCCTTCCTCCTCTCTTTCTTCCCCTTCTTCCTCCCTCCCTCTCTTTCTCTCTCTCTCTCCCTCTTTTCCCATCCAGTATACAACTCATTTTCCAAAAATACCCAAATACTTGAAGAGTAACAATTTAAAGCTGTCTTAGGTGGGAAGAGGGCAAAGCTCCACAGGACAGGGAGTATTCTTTCCCTTTCTTTTACTAGACATGAAAATGTTTGTTGACTAAACCATAGAGAATCACAAATACTTGCCCATGTCATCAAATAAAGCTGAGTGATAGATGGTTTGGTTGTTTTCTTTATTTGTATTTGTTTTTGTTTTTGTTTTTGCAGAAGATTTAATTCCCTTTAAAAAATTAAAACTTGGTTTTTGGCCAAGAAAGGAAATGGAAATATCAAAGTTCCTCCAGAAAAGCATATTTGGCTTTAATTTGATATGGTAGTGCCAGAAATCCTAGGAGAAAATCTGTTTTCATTGCCCTTTCAGCTTGGTCAAGACACAAAACAACTTGAGGGATTTAAATCTGGGTGACCTACACCCTGGCTCAGATCCCAAGCCCTGAACCTTGTACCCATGTTGTTCTTTCTTTACACCTATAGGGAAATTTCAGAGAGGTACCGGGAGAGGTATGGCCAACAGCCTCCATTAGTAAGTCAAAAATTAAGCCAAGTATCAACTATGGTCAGCCTGACATGCCTCTAAGGTCACTGTAAAAACAGAGCCAGTGGTAAGCAAGATGGCTTCTCATTAGGAACCAGGAAAATGACCATCTGCCACCCACGCCTGAACTTCTGAAACCTGCAGATGAGCCCACACATGTTTGCCACAGTAGTCAGGAGGGAGGCCACACATATATGCCACAGGGCAAGGATAATTTCTGTTGACCTGGGAGAACCAGAAAGCGGGTCTATCCACAGAGACTCCAGGAGACTGAGCCGGGCTAGGATCCAGATGAGGACTGAGTTCCTAGTGGACACAGGAGCCAAATTAGAGGGAGGAGGATGGCAGCAGACCCCAGAGGTGCCCTGGGGAGGCCCAGCAAAGGCACAGAGATGCCAGAACCAGCTGCTGGGAACTCAGGCTGACAAGCAAGACTGGAGATTTAGTGGCCCTCCTCTTCCCCAGGCCAGGGGCAGGCATTCATTCTGTCTGTCATAGATCTATCCAGATTCCTGCCTTGCTCTGGTCCTCCTGTTCTCTCATCTAGTCCACAGGCAGCCTCTGACTGCCGTGACTTCAGACACACCCCTGCTCTTCTATGTATCTACCCTTTGGGCAGCAAATGGGGTCAAGGTAGGCTTATGTTGGAGTCTCTTCAGGGCTGGATCAAAACTCAGTTCTTGGCAACACTTGCAGAGTGCTGCATTATTAGCCTGGGAATGAGGTTAAGAATTTGTATTTCCGAAAAGTTCCCACTTAACACTGATGTACTGTTCAGGAGCCCACATTTTAGGACCATTCATGGAAGGCTGAGGTCAAAGAATTAGCACCGCGGCCAGGTGCATAACCTTAGAGCCCTGGGGAGGCTCACATCAAAGAGCCTCCTGGAGTCAAGAATCCAGCCGTGCTTTCTAAGAGTTCATAAACTAATAGTGCTAATCTGCAATAGAACCCACCCTGTACAAGCTATTTGATTGAGGAAGTAAGCGAAGTCAGATTTCGCCAGACTGGTGGGCTGTGAGGCATATGATCACTCTGGTTCTTCCTGGCCTAGAGTGGTGAGACTAGGGAACTGTACAGAGGGAGGGTGGTGACTGAGAGACCAGAAAGGAACAAGGCCTCCAATGCAGCTTCCAAACTACTGCCAAACAGAAAAACCAAAGTTCTCTTTTGTCCAGTTTGTTTATAGAACAGCAAAATGGTGTGACCAAACAAAATTAGATTGATCCGGAGAGCTGCCTGCATTTGCAAGGCGGGCATTGTACGATGAGAAATTTTATGCAAAGTGGCTCACCCTAATCAAACAAGGACTATCCCGGACTATCCCAAAATGGGGAACCCCATAGCCCGTGTACTACAAAAACTTGTTTTCTTTCTACCTTGGTATATGGGGTAAATTCTTTCAACTCATCGACAGGTTCATGTTTCTCTCCCTCCCTGGGCTTTGGGGTATGAAAGTGGAGAACATTTTGTATTTTACTAAACCTCCAGCCTCTGTCACAGATAAATGCAGAAGGAAGATGGTCCTAGCCATGAGGCTCCCACAGGCCTTGGGGTGCAGCTGATGAGCTGCAGTTCTGTGTTAGTTCAAACACATACTTACAGAGTTTCCACAGTATTTCTGTTTCCTTTGCTTTCCTCACCATGCCAGGGATATGACAGTGAACAAAGTCTGCACCTCCAGCGGGGGCTCAGTTCCAGCCAGGTCTAATGAAGGAACATCCCTTGGGAGCCACGCATCTGAAAAGACTGACTGGAAATTAGAGAAGGGACCCAGGATGTGAGAGCCAGAGACCAGCAGGAAGAGGCCTGCATGAAAAATATCTGAGAAACACTGCACCAGTACTGAAAGCATATAGACCTCTTTTGGTTGCTATTTCCTTCATAATGAAGTATAATGCCAATTTCTATATTATCTACATTGTATTAAGCATTATAAGTAATCTAAGGGTAATATACTGCAGTTATATACACATTTTATTTCATTTTATATTGAGCAATCTCAGTTTTTTTGTCACTTCAGGGTCCTGGAAACAAGTTTGCACAGATAGAGGGATGGGACAAAGGTGTATATAAAAGTGTCAGAACCAGTATACATGACACAGAGCAGAGAGAGAGGCAGGGCTTTGGTAGAGACTCTGACATAAGTACAGACTCCTTTGTAACTTATACAAAGGAAATCTAAGTGTGCCAGAAATAGAAGCCCCACTAGAACATGAAAAGCCAAAGGTGGAGGAAGGGAAGCCATCTGTCTCTGTGTCTGTGGTGCTGGTTGAACCTCTGGGCCCGTGATTAGGACAAGGTATCTTTCAGAAGGAAAGTGAGGGTAAAGCAGAGTACAGCTACCAGCTCAACCCAACAGAAAATTAGACTGCAGTGGGGCAAAGGGCAAGCACTTGACTTTGAATGGGAAGAGGTAGACAGAAGCAGACAAAAAGCCCTGTGAGTCCTCTTATACTTGGCATCTGCCCCAGACTTACTATTAAGCTGGGACACTTCCAACCTGGTGTGTCAATCAACTCCAAGAGGCTGGGGGACTCCCTGAAGAGCACCTGAGACATGTTCAACCAAGCTGCCCCCACAGAGCTTCATCAGCACATCCAGCCCTGGATCTCTGAGGAGATCCAAGTCCTGGGCACACACTGAGCATCCTAGACACTAGCAGAGACCATGTCCTGTGCATATTTCAGCTGTTCCTGTTTCCCCACACAACTGATTCAATCCCCACTCTGAAAAGGAACGCATCTATTACTTTTCTTTTACGGTATGTAGGGGGATTCGCACAATTGTCTCTCTTGTCATTACATCCCTTGTGTCTAACCCCATCTGGCAGCTAGGAAATGTTGAACAAATATTTATGGAAGGGGGACAAAAGCAAAGGAAGAAAAGAAGGGAGGGAGGGAGGGAGGGAGGGAGGGGAGGAGGAAAGGAAGGAAACTGATAAGCTCACTGATACTGAAATTGTCAAGACAAGAAAATAGGGAGGAATGGATTTAAACATTGCACAGAAAGTTTAGACAATATAGATCAATTCCCTGTAGCCTAGTGGCATGTCCTTGATGTTAACCCTTTTAGTTCACCATTTTTCTGGGATTCTTTAAGGGAAATCACCTTCAGTGTACCAGATTTAACAGATCTCACACCAGCACTGCGCCAGGGCCAGGCTGCTCCCTGGCTCAGGCCCTCAGCAGCACTTGGGTGGGGTTTAATGTTTCTGCTGTGAAGATGAGGAAAGAAGTGTCTCAGGGTTTATTCAGTGCCCCACCATCATAGCTAAGCCCAGTTCTGCCCTGTGGGCTCAGAACTCCCTTGTTTCCATGACATGCCAGGAACTGCCCGAGAGGTGGGTACACTTTATAAAACTACCTGGAAATATTCAGCAAGAAATCTACTGTATAGCACAATAGCTAGATACTACCAAAGATTGTGTACTAAGCTCAAAACATTACTAGACTGCTGTGTGTGACATGTCTGTAATACAAATGAGTAAGTATGTAATGATGTGTCAATAGTGGGCTGGCAAGATATCCAGCAGATAAAGGCACTTGCCACCAAGCCTGACAACCTGATTTCAGTCCTCACACACCACACAGAATTGACTCCTATAAGTTTTCCTTTGACTTCCACACCTGTGCTATAGCGTGCACATGTGCATGCGTGTGTGTACACACACACATGCACACACAAATAAATAAATAAAAATAAATATATGTAAAAAGTTTTGGGGTTTTTGCTGGTTTGTTATGTTTGTTTTTTGAGACAGGATCTCACTCTGTATCCCTGGATGGCCTGGGACTCTCTACGTAGACCAGGCTGGCCTCAAACTCACAGAGATCTTCCCATCTGACTCTGCCTCCTGAGTATACCATACCCAGCTTAAAAGTCTTTTAAAAGTCTCTTTCAGTAGCTTGATCTAGCCTTTCCACAGTGCACATATATTGCTAAACATCTTGCTATAGACCATAGATATATATATATTTTTTTTTTATATAGCAGTAGCATAATCAAACCAAACCATTTCTGATACCTGATGCCACCTGCTCCGACACAGGACACATGCCCCTCCTCCTGGATGCAAACCACCTCCCTGAACTTAGCTCTGCACTCTTAGAGCCTCACACCTTCCTGTCTGCCCCAGGGCACCATTTTCAACACCAGGACCTGCCCCATCAATCTCTTCCCTTCCACTGCCTCTCTGTCTTTCTTGCTGTTCCTGCCCTCCCCACAGTGACCAGACAGGCCTTGGCACAGTACCTCGAGCCACAGTTATTAGTAAGGCTTCCATCCTAGGGTTTGAATTGAGTCACCACAGCCAAGGGTGTGGGTCAAGGGTTCATGGGTCAGATGTGATTTGTCTTCTTAATGAAGGAAGATCTTAGAAAATGTTGGGCTGGGATTTTAGTACATTGTTGTTCATGAAGTTCATCATGTTGATCCCTCTCTAGAAAATGAAGGAAGCAAATTCCAAAAGGTATAATAACCACTTTGCACAATGTGGCCATTTTTCACAGATCCCCAGATGCGTCCTTCACGGAGTATGAGCACTAAACAGCTAATATACCTTGCCACTGCATTGATTCAAATTATGAGTCTCCTGTTAGTACAGACCAGAACAGAGATCACTTCTGCTGGTCTCATGATCCAGTGGGCATGCTCAGAAGGCTCAACTGCATCCACTGGATTATTCTAAACATTTTCTTAGGATCGTTTATCCTAACCACTGTGCTCCTGTTTTTAACTAGTTTGTTAAGTCCCCTCAAGTCTCAATAAGCACTGTCTTACATTTTTTTGTTTACACTCATTGCAGCACTAGCACAGTCCTGGGGGTTGTAGAATACAAGAGAAAATAGTTGTTTTCCCTAAAGATCTGTCTACATTCTAGACAGGCACATTTGTGAAGAAGCCCCACCTTTCCTACGTATTCCACGCAGCAGGAAAGGATTGCGACCAGCTGCCTTCCTCAGAGGAATCAGGGAGACTGCGCTAGGGGGCCTGCACAGCTGCAAGTGCCCTCTGCTTGGCCAAAAACTTAGCAAATGACCAAGCTGATAAATCAATAAACTGAGTTTATGGCTATAAGATGTAACAAAAATGTTTTGGATGATCATTTAATTTTTTTAAATAATTTTCATCACTTACAGCAAGGTGTAATATAGACCCATCATAGAAGCATATCTATGTGTCAACTTGCCTAAACTCAGTACAAGATAATGTGGCTGGGCAAATTGTTCCACCATGGTTTATGAGTGAACACACAGGGGACACAGTTCAGGAGGGACCTGGGGATGCTGATCCTTCTCTATTTTACTTACTCTGCTAGAAATAGGAGATGTCAGCCCAATATTTTAACATGCATATTCTTCAAGATCTTCTTTGAAAAATGATTTGTTTCCAAACAATTTTTATATGAGTTTCAGTCTATCCCTGGTAACTATATTTTAAAGTCTAAGAGTATCAGAGATGTCAGGACTCCAGCTACATCTCCTCTTCCCAAGAAAATTCTGAACAAGGCCACCTGCTCAGTGTCTGTCAGAGCCTCGACTCCGTGGAGCAGCTGTGCTGGAATTTTGCTCCACCTGTTTGAATCTCTCTTTTAAAGTGCACCAGATTCTTCTCATAAATTTCAGGAAGCTCCATTTGGCTTCCAGACTTCCTGCATGGAGGCTTATAATAAACTTACACAACTGAGTGGCCTGATAGGCCTTTGCCCCACAGCTGCAAGCTCTGGGCAATCATCTGCCGTGTAATGCTAAGTGTCTGGGGCGGTCGAGCAACTGCAGGGGTCACAGACACTTAAAACTAGTGTCTAGTTACACGTTTAGAAAAGACATTCAAAAACTTTGATAGAACATTACAGATATGCAATGCAAATAGATATATGCTATATTTCTGTACGTTGAACCAAAGAGCAAACGTTTAGAAAAATCAGAAATATTTGTGAATGTAGTCGTTTTAAAGCACTATCTTGAATATATGTTTCTGAGTATATTTTTTGTCAAATGCTGTTTAAATTATGGAACTTTTTACCTTGACTTTCATTTTGGGAAAAAAGTCTAGACTATTACCCCAATATTTTGGAGCAATCATAATTGTGTTACTTTTGCCTCTGTTTGCTTCTAAGCCCCTTAGCATCGGTCTCAGGGAGCTCTGTGCCATCAGGATGGTGGCCACAAAGCTGAGCAATTCAGGAAGCAGAATCAAAGGCAGAAATGCTCAAATCTGAGTGCATAACAACTGCATCTACAGCATCATGATGGCAATAAACACTTCAACGGAACACAAAACAAATCACAGAATATAGTTCTATTGTAGGATGTTCCAATTAGCAAAACCAATAATCCTTATTAACTATTCAAATGACATTAATACACTGGAGAGGAAGCTTTCCCCCATCAATCAGGTACCTCAAAGGGGTAGGTAGGCTGAACAAACACACTCATGGACACACACACATAGACGTACTCACACACAAGGACACACACACAGACGAATGCACACACAAGGACACACGCACACATGCACACATATACACACACACTCGCATAAATCTGCCTTCCAAGGGTCCTCACAGGGAGCTGGGGAAGATGCTTGCTCATCTGTTGTAAAGATCACCACTGACTACAGAAAGTGCTCACTCAGTCAAGGCTCAGCACATTTCAAGGCAGACAGCACATCACCGGTACAGATTCCAAACAGAAAGGAAGAAAAGGCAATAGGCACATTGAAAAAGCACACACTCATAAAAATATCTTTAACAAACTTTAGTTTTTAAATTATGTGTATATGAAGGTATCTGTGTGAGAACTGTGCAAATGAGTGCAGTGCCCATGGAGGCTGAAGAGGGTGTTGGATCTCCTGTAGCTAGAGTTACAGGCCGTTGAGAGCCATCTGACATGGGTGCTGGGTATCAAACTCCAGAAGAGCCGGAATAACCACTGAGCTATCTCTCCAGCCCCTAGGGAAATATTGCCAGAGTGTAAATTAAAGCATAAGCAATCATAATCACCAATAACTCCGAAATGTGGACAAGACTAAAGGCTCAAAGGAAAAATTCAAGAGCCTGAGAAGCCATGGCAGCCATGTTTATGTTAAACATAAACATACCCTTAGAAATAGGTGAAGGAAAACAGAAATGGATAAAGGTGAATTTTTTAAAGGACTGTGGTAGTTGACTGGGAAATGTCTCCCGCCACTCAAGTATTTGAACATTTGGTCCCCAGTTGGTGGGGCTGTTTACGGAGGTCATGGAACCTTTAGGAGGTGAAGGCTTGCTGGAGGAAGCACATCTCTGCAGGTGGCCATGAGCATTCATTGCTTTACCCCACTTCCTCTTTGCTTGCTCTGCTTCCTGTCTGCCATTGTCTTGGCTTCCAGCTACTGTGCTGTGGCAGCTTGCTGTCATGTCTCCCTGCCATGATGAACTCTTATCTCTCTGGAAGTGTAATCCAAAATACTCTTTCTTCCATAAGTTGCTTTTGGTCAATGTGTTTTATCACACAGAAAAATAACTAACCCAAGCACCATCTTCTGTACCCCGAACAATGCAAGAAATATGTCTGGAGACTTCGAGGAGCCTTTGAGTTCCTCTCATCTAGTTATTCATAAAACATATAGCAGCTTATTGTCAACAAGGTCTCCCTCTCTGTAGAACTCTAGAGCTTTTGTCCTATCAGTGTCCCATCACCTAGCTCTCATTACCCTCCTTCTGCCCTGCCCACGTTTGCATTGCACACTTCCCAGAGACTTTTTTCTTATGACCCACATGTAAGAAACAATATATTTGTTTTTCTACATAGCAATAAAGAGGTGGAAACTCTTAATTACTTTGATTTGACAAGCACATAACTGTGTACCTGTAATGAAACAATGCATTTACCCCATAAACATATACACATTATTAAAAATTAAAATAAGGAAATGTAAACATTAACTACCTTGATTTGACACATTGTATACATGTACCAATTTATTTTACTGCATCCATAAATGTGTACAATCAAAATAAGAAATTTCAGATTTTGTCAATGCAAAAGATATATGTATCAAATATAACTGAATATCATTTTATTATATACACCAAACATCAATCCCTTTGTCTTTGTAAACATACAAACAATAAACCCATCAAAGGACTCTGACTTTGGGTTATTCATTATAACAAACATTTTGATTTAGAAAAAAGTAGTTAAAGATTAAAAGTTGAAACAAAGATAAAATATGACATAGGAAAAGCAAACAAAATGCAATTAGTGCACTTATTTTAAAACACATGGGTTCATGTGGGGAAAACTGAAGATAAGATTCAAGAAAATTTTATGGAAATAAGATTTTGAGGGTAGACATTAAAAGGACATTCACTATCCAAGGAAAAGTTTACAGAGGACCAAACCTCCTATAAATATATTAAATAGCACCTATCTTCATGGGTAAATCCTCTTCCCCATGATACTTGAAGTAGAAAAAACAAAATGTGCAGTGTCATTGTTATTATTTGTATATTATGCGATATGAATTCCTAAGTCCCTGCAAGAGCATTTAAGCCATATTTATGGATCATGATTTTGGGGTAATACTCAGCAAGCTGATAACTGTGACTCCCCTTCCAAAAATGAGGGGTCAGCCGAGGGCAATGCTAGGCGGCAGATAAGCACCCCATCTTCTGAATTTTACAGAATGCACTTACCTAGTCAAACACCAACCCAGGAACAGTATGCTTGGGCAGAATGAATCATCACCGGTTGCTAAAAATTTAAATTTAAATAGAACGATCTAAAGGGGAGTGAAGCATCTGGGAAGCAACTGGGTCATCAAGCAACTGGGAAGAAAAGCTCCAGGGAAACCCTGCCACCAAGCTGACCTCAGATCTAGACCTCAAATTACCCCTCACCAAATTCAGGACATGGTCTTATAGCATACAGAAGCTCCAAGGCCAAGTTCTTGCTGGAGCAAGTCCGCCACAAGTACAATGCTCCCCTTTTGCTTAGAATCCTCTTAACTTACACTCAGGAACTCACTTTACCTTCCCTTACTCACAGGTGATCTCACCAGAAAGGTGGAGGAGGCTTTATGCCTTTCTCTCCACTCTATTTGGAAATCCCCTAACAAGCATCACTAAGCCCAGCCCTGCTTACCTGTTGAAATCTCATTAATCTCTTGCCCAGGGCACTCATTAATCTCCTGTAGCAGCTTCAATGCCTGATTCCTGTGCAGTTACAAAAAGAGGTTTCTGTGTATGTTTCAGTCACCCTGGTAGAGACAAATCAGCAGATCAGACATTGCCAGGTCTCCAGCCTGGAAAAGGACCACTTCACACCTTCTGTCCACATGCTGAGTACCAGCCTGTGATATGACTGCAGGGGAGCAGCATGACAGGGCCGTGGCCATTGCTAATTCAGCCCATAGGGCAGAGCACTCTCTGCCTCTTGACAAGTCCAAACTCCCTCTGATAGCTTTAGAAAACCTGTGCTACTCCCAACTGCTTCTGAATCTCAGCTGTCGGGAAAATACCAGTCTGTAAGGTGTACTGGGAAGAATCCCTGGAGTTTGGGTCCTGAGTGGCCAACAGACCATGGAGCATGTTGCCCATTTCCTGGCTGAGAGATGGTGTCGTATGCACCAGGGTAATGCTTTATGTAACACCACCTGAAATGAGTTTACTTTAATTCCATGGACTAGGGTGGAAGTGAAGAAAGAAAGGATCATCACCACCACCACAACTGGCTAAGAACAGCTGGATTTTTAGGGGACCAGTCACTGCTGCAAGAGAAGAACCAGCTAAAACCAACCAATCTTTGTTTACTAGCAAGAGACTAATAAGAAGGGATAGATAAAGAAGACAGTTACAGTTAATTCTTTACTGTGGCACATAACAGTTGACTGCTATTGTGTGTAACATTTTCTTAGTTATTTTTCCCATTGCTGTGATAAAATCCCCTATCAAAAGCAGCTTCAGGGAGAAAGGTGTTCATTTTGGATCACAGTTCCAGGGTAGAGTCCATGATAGGGAGGAATTGGAGGCCATGGAAGCTTGAGGCAGCTGGCCGTATGGCATCCACAGTCAGAAAACAGAGTGATGAATACCTTAACACTTTCCCCTGCTTATGTAGTCCCTGACCCCAGCTGAGGGATGGTGCCATCCACAATGAGCAGGTTTTCCCACTTCAATGAATCTAATTAAGATAACTCCCCAAAGACATGCCAAAAAGGTGGTCTCCCAGGTGATTCTGGAACCCATCAATTTGATAATTGAGATTAACCATCACACTCACTTAGACAAAGAATATTGGACAAGACAGTTAATTGTCCATAGATCAATGTTAGGAAGACTGTCAATAAAACATCACCAGCACAATTCTGTCAATGATGAAGTTATAGTATGCAAATTATTACTGGTCAGGAAAACAGGATGCTACTCTGTGCCTTCCCACAGCAGGGAAAATTCAAAGCCCTTATTACACCAAATGAAAAAGTCAGAGGAGAACATAACGTAGTCTGACAACTTTGTGCTAACAAAGATAAATGTATAAATACTATGTGACTTAGCATGTCTACTATTGGCTATTCACCAAAGCAAAATGAAAAAGAGATCTTCAGGAATCTTTTCTATATGTCTTCAAAACAAAATGCAAAGTAGTAAAAGTTAGAAACAGAAGATATTCATGCCGACATGTACCATAAGAAGACTTTCCTTGACAAAATCCCCACTGTCCTTTCCCCATACTCTATCTAGATCCACATGCATGCCTGGTTTTCCTTGTAAAATTTCATCTGACTCTTAAAGTCACATATACAGAAGCTAAATATCCTTTGCTTAGATCCACTGGGGTAAGAAGATTCTGTCTCCTAGCACTGAAAGGGCAATCCATATGTAAATAAGGAATAAAAAGAAAAGTTCCAAAGATAGACTACAGTGAAAAATTTTAAGGAAAACACCTTTTAATGCACACAAACACACACACACACAAATGACTAAACACACAAATTTCACATACACATCTATCTATCAATATATGTATTGAGTTCATATCTTTTGGTTGAAAACCAGAAAGAACTCTAAATGCCTTATAGAGCATTAAAAGGAGTAATTTGTTGCACATTCGCACATCGATATGATTCGGTACTGTTCATCAATAAGAAGGAACCGCTATAGTTGTGCCTGAAAATATATGTGATGCTATAAAGCATTAGGCCAAAGGAAAGATGCTAAGTTTTTCTGCATTTATGGGTTGGTCATTGTTTGTGCTGGCAGGGTGCATGTTGCTTCCAACCAGAGTCAGACCCCTTGCCTCATAGAGTACGAAGTGTTGTTTTCATGTCGTACCTACCTATGAGCTGATGCAATGACATGGTAGCCACCAGTGGACATGGTTTGAGACAACACACTGTGGAGCGATGCTGGGAAGCTGCCATCTTCCCTCTGGGAAGAAAGAGGAAAGCTTGCCCTCATGTGACCAGATTCACCCTCCTGCTGAAGGGAAAGCCTTGGGAAACTGAACTGATGGCTGCAGGAGAGATGAACTGTAAACGTCTCTGGAATCGTATGCTGTCTTTAACTTCTCAGACATGGATGCTATCAGTATCCTTCAATGGACAGGCTCCAGGACTTATTTGCTTAAAGCCCTGACCATGTGAAAACCTGAAAAAGCACACATGGAACATCATATTCTGGTCCAGTCCAGACTCCATAAGGCAGAATTCCTTTCTAAGGAAATTGGAAACATCAAAGTTAATGCGTACTGACAGAATGCAATTTGGATTTCTGCAGCTGGGTTAAACGGGAATCAGTAGCCAAAGGAGCAAGAAGAAAATTTGAGTTGATGCAAATGTTCTGTCTCTTAATTTGGTAGTAGTCCCATCACTGTCACATTTGTCAAAACTCATCAGATTGAACACTCAAGCAGCGCACTCATGTTCACACTACAGTCTGCAGCAAAGTTGTTAATAAGCTCAACTTGGACAGAGTCAATTTGAGCCATCTACAAAGAGACTCTGGGCTGCGTTCCAGCCGTACTGCCCAACGCTCCTATTTACATGACACTCCTCTCTATGACTTCTTCAGTTCATGCATAGATATATGCTTCCTGCGCCCAGCTTTGTGATGTATACAGTGCAGATACAGATAACTAGGCACTCCAGTTTTCCAATTCATTCTTCTTTTCTTTTTACAGTGCTAAGGATTGAACCCAGGGCCTCGTGCATGCTGGACAAAAAGTGCCTTACCTCTGAGCTATACCTTCAGCACCTGGTTTCCATTTCTTAAACTCTCAAGTCTCATAGCTCACATAGCATATGTTATTCATAACTATAATAACAATAGCATCTTAAGTTTGGGGCACATTGCTGTTGCACAGGTAGCTCTATAATCTCAGTCTTAATACAACAGCCCAGGAACACATCAGGCTCTGGGGCTCAGTGTCTGCAGTGTGGCAATTCCATGTCCAAGAAGTTATTAAGGTCTTCCTTTCCATTTGTGAGTAGAATGATCAAGTAATAAAGCAATACAATGTCTCCTGTCTATAGATAAAATTTAGCCCTTTACATATGATCTTAAAATTGATAACGAAATGTAGCTTCTCTAAACATGGAGCACGGAACCATGAAGAATATTTAACCACATTTCTCTGTTTGCTACTAATTTATTTCCAATGGTTATTGTTGATAAAGAATAGAAATCATGGGGCTGGAGTGATGGCTCAGTGGTTAAGAGCAATAGCTGCTCTTGCAGAGGGCCCAGGTTCAATTTTCAGCACCCATTTGATGGCTAACTCCAGTTCCAAGGGATCCAATGCTTTCTCCTGACTTCTTGAGCATTGCATGGCACAGGTACATTTACATAATGCAGGCAATATGCTCATAGATATAAAATAAAAATAACAAAATAGTAAAAAAATAATGGAAATTAAATATTAAATTATATCCCTTAATGATAGATGGGAACGGCTGAGCTAAATGACATTTTTTTTTTGGTCTTTTTGAGACAGGGTCTTCCTGTAGCCCCAGCTGTCCTGGAACTCACTATGTAGACCAGGCTGGCCTTGAACTCACAGAGATCCACCTACCTCTGCCTCCCGAGTGCTGGGACTAAAGGAGTGTGCCACCACGCCTGGCCTAAACATATTTTAAGTAAAATTGTCTTTGTATTATAAAGATCATATATCATTTAGGAGGAACATTGAGAAATATAGAGAAAGATGGAAAAATATCACCCATATGTTATACAAAGTCAGAAAACTATTTTATGCTAAGGGGCCCATAATTTTTGTTTGTGTGTGTTTCTGTGTGCATGTTTGTGTGTGTTTGTACATGTGTATACAGGTGCACGGACATGGTTGTGCAAGTGTATATGAAGGCCAGCGGCTGTTGTTATTGTCTTCCTTAATAATTTTTCACTTGATTTTTTGAGACAGGGTCTCTCACTGAATCTAGGGCTCACTGTTGATTCAACTAGACTGGCTATATTCTCAGCCCTGACACCACAGGCAGGTGCCACCACACCTGATTTTTTACGTGAATTCTGGGGAATCACATTCAAGCCTTTAGGCTTGAGTGACAAGTATTTTACTGACTGGCCCATCTCCCTCATCCGAGGACCCACCTTTAGCTTTTTTAAAACAGATCATCCCTAACCCTAGAAAGAGTTTCCTTTCTCTACTTTGCAGACACTTATGTCCCAAGAGCCCAGAAGCCTATTGGCTTAATGGGCTAAAGTCTTGTCATCTCTGATTTCATGTGCAAATGACATATAATCTAGACATAATCTAGATGGATAATTTCCTATAATTAGGAAGAAAAGATGAAAGAAAACAACTGAAATCTTAAAGCTTAAAAAGTACAAATAAGGGGCTGGAGAGATGGCTCAGCGGTTAAGAGCACTGGCTATTCTTGAGAAGACCCAGGTTTGAATCCCAGCACCCACATGGCAGTTAACAACTGTCCATAACTCCAGTTCCAGGGGATCCAAGAGCCTCTTTGGTCCTCCGCAGGCATTGCAAGACATGGGCGCACTTACCTACGTGTAGGCAATACATGCATACACATTAAATAAAAATAATACATAAAATATAAAAAAGTACAAATAAAAATTAAAATAGACCTTGGGTTTATTTGAGATATTTGGTCTTTGCCCAAGCTTTATCTACATAGCACATGGTAATTAAAAGTACCAACTGGTGGAACTAACCTTCTTGGATGTTTCACAGCCATACTTGGAGGCCTATACTAATTTGGTCAGAAAGACTTAAAGGACAGTTTTTGCTCCTTACCCTCCAAGGTTGACTAAGTTCCAGGGGACTATGGAGCATCTCTCAAAATGTCCTGTAACTGTCTTGAGTCACCTGTCCTCTTGATCAAGGAGACCACAGAGACCTCACAAGACGGACTTGAACCAGTATCCAGTCTACAAAGAGGAGGGCCAACACAGAGGAAATATTTCCTCCATGCTTCCAAGTGAAGCCAGCCACAGGCAAATAGGACCTTTGACTTATCTTCACATAGATGGAACTGGTAAAAAAAAGGAGCCAAGGGCTCTGCCCAAGCCCATGTGACCCCTGAGGAACAGATCCTCAAACGACCTTAAGAGTAAAAATAAATTGGTTTATCTGGGCCAGTTGTATGGTCTTAAACACCCTAAAGGAAAGTATAACCAAAGAGCAAAGGGATCAATATATTTCTTTAAGAGTCCAATTTTGAAAAAGATGCATCTTTGCTCTGGACATTGTTATTGACTATGTCAATGCTGTTGTAATGAAATGCTTCTACTAATTATGTGGTTATTAAATAAATAATTAAAATAGACCATGTTGATCCCAACCCCTCATATTCATGTTCATACTCATCATCACCGTTTTCCTCATTAAAATACTCTCAAGTTTTTACTCATTTATTCCCCTGCCAATGCAACAGAGCATTTGCTCCTAAAATGATCCTTTGGAAGCAGGCATCAATCAGATACAAAACCTGTCCACATGAACTCACAGCAAGGAGTGCAAGACAGCTACAGAAACATTTATTTGAGACTGACTAAAGATAATCGAGAGATTCAAAAGTAAACATAACAACTGTGAAATCATTGTGCATATACACTGCATGGAACAATTAGGCAAGTGGCTGGCAGATGGTAGAGGGCAGGCTTTCCACTGTCAGAGAGGGACCTTCATAGACAAAGCACAGGAGGCAAGAGTGACCTTCCTGATAACAGGACACGGTCAGAGGCATCAATGCAACCTCAGGTATAATGGTATGATATATCAGCAAGGGCAGACTGAGACTAACATCCCTCCCTCACCCAACACACGCTGCAAAAGACAGCATCAACAGGGAAGGAGAAACACACCGGCCCAGCTAGGAGGAAATGCTCACAGAGTTATAATGCCTTCCGGTTCATTTCATTTCATTTTATTTATACTTTTTAATTTAATTTAATCTGCTTTAATTTTTATTTGTACTTTTTAAGCTTTAAGATTTCAGTTGTTTTTTTTTTTTTTCAGCTTTTCTGAATAAGCTTTTCTGACCATCCTTCCTACTTTCTGCACCGACCCCATTTTTGTCTATTTCTGTTTCCCCATGAACCTGTACACGTTCTCATTCACACTTCACTGCCTCTTACCCCTTCTCCCATTCCTTTTTCATTCTTCTACTCAATTAGTGCTACCTCTAGATCTAAAAACTACAAACTATGCTAGACTGCACTCCCATACTCAGACCTCTTGGGGTAAGTCTATAGCGCAGCCTTCCGCGCTTTGACTCCCCAAGCCACATTCACCCTTCCATCTCCCCCGCTGCTCTCTACTAGTTTAGGTCCTGCGCCATTCCTAGTCTTGGGTCCCCAGACACCTGGGGAACCAATACTGCTTCCTGATCTTTTTCACCCAGACCAACTTAGTGCCTTCCCTGGGCCCTAGGAGCACTGCCTCTGGACCTGGCCACACCCTCACCTCCCTCTACTTCCCTGATCCTGCAACAGCCACTAGCCTCTTTCTGGGGCTGACAGCCTCTTTCTGGGGCTCCAAGGCTTACCTTTCCTCTCCCTGATCCTTTGCATCCATTACAACCCAGCTGCTCAATCCACTCCCTGAGAAATCTTGGGGCTTCTTCCCACCCCATCTGCCTTTGCAACTCTGCGTGGCATGGCCATGGCCAGGATCTCAGGTCAGTCCAACACCCAAGTTCCTGAGGCCAAAATCATTCTTAGAAGATTCCAGACCTAAGGAGAAAGTCTGAAAACTTCTGACCCACATTGGAATTGGGCCACCGCAGATCTCCTGAAGACAAAATCAATCAGGCCATGACAATATAAAATCAAAAGAGACAACCAGAAGCTTAGACAAACCAGCTCTTCATACCCAAAAAGTAAACCACAAAGACACATAAAGTTCAAAAAAAGAAGCAGAACTAAACTTGAAGGCCTGAGTATCACA